>NC_056737.1:1653263915-1653266415 GCF_019279795.1 Protopterus annectens | reverse complement strand
TATTTGTGATGTGTAGCTATACGAATGTTAAGTATGTACATTTATAGATATATGACTACATATCTGGAGTTATACATGGCAATGTATATGAACGGCCACATACGGGAGGTACCTGTTGTACACAGGGGTTGTGTGCATCATTATGATGAGGAACATGGACGGGGTATACAGTATACAATTTGTGGACATGTACTATTTGGAAGATGGCTATGGGGAAGCTTCATGGGAAAATGTGAAAGATATTTATTCCCGATAATGCATGTGGGGAGACATGCATCATGGTCAGGTGTTTAATCCCGGGTCGTAGGTTCTGCTGGACCGGATGGAGGCTGAGCAGGGTTGTGGTCAGGTACTGCTAATCTGACTTGTGCCCGGTAGGGTTGCCACCTTTTCAAATGCCCACAGTGGGACATGTTTGGTACAAATGTCAGAGTTTGCAAGGCAAAACATACCCACAGCCAGTACATAGGACAGAACTTCACTATTTTGTCTACATAAATGCTTATTCTTGTAGCACTTTAGTTGCCTATTCTGTTTCTTATAACATTTAGGTGTTTCAGAAACAGAATAACTGTTTTATGCAACTATAACATTAAATATAAGAAATATCTTTGTCATAATATCTCAGGACATTTGCCATTTTTCCAAATTTTATGAAGGACACAACTGGCCAAGGAGGGACTGTCATTCGCAAAGTGGGACAGGTGGTAGCCCTAGTGCCTGGATGTCAATGGGGGTGGACATTGTGTTATGCCACAAAGTCTAATCTTGAGAACAGACACTTATCCCATGACGGATGTCCAAAAATTGTAAACGACAGACCCTATTTAGCTGGCTATTCGAAAATGTGGTAGGGTTATGCATGCATGCGATACCTAGTTTGCAAGCCTGAGACTGCCTAGGGTGCAACTGCCTACTAGATGTGGGTAGGGGTCACTATGTGCAGATATGCTAGCAGCCCGTGTATGGGTGGTTTTGGTGGATGTTCAGCAAGGGGGGGGGTGGTGTGCTGTGGAGGGGATGATGGGTATTCAGTTATGTATCCAGGTGTGCTGGGGTTGGATGGCTCGGTTCAGGCCAGATCATGATGTGGGTGTGAGCCGGTAACATTTCTGTACATATGTATCTCACATTTTAAGGTTCATATGATTGTGGGATTGTGTTCTGCAGTATGGCCTGTCAGGTTGTATTGCGGATGTGAATGTTTGTTCTTTGGTTTCCTTTCTGATTCACCCACTGCTCCCTCGTACACCTCCTGTTCACCTATTGTGCATCCCACCCAGTCTCCCCTTGGTGAATTATTACATTACCCGTCAACCCCCACCCCCATATTACACACACAACATCCATCCCTTCTCTGGTTGATGGCCCATGGCACAGACAGCAGAACACACTGCGTACTCTACATATCTCTGGTACCAACATTGTTGTGAGGACAACACTGGCATATTTGATCTTCCACATGCTGTACTTCATGCACATAGTTACAAGCAAATACCTATCTTTCATGACATGGTAGGTAGACCTGGGTAATACCCATTCATCTTTGGGCCGTCCAGACAGGGATGACCTGGACAGCAAATGGGAAGATATTGAGTGAATGCTCTGACCATTGGTAGGGTTGCCACCTTTTCAGATGGCCAAAGTGGGACATCTTCGGGACACACATCAGATTTTTGCAGGCCGACACATGCCCATGGTCAGTACAAAGTAGAGTACTTTACTTTTATGCCTAAGTGACAGCTTATTCCTTTAGCGGTTTAGTTGCTTATTCTGTTTCTTGTAACATTTAGGTAGTTTAGATACAGAATTAACTATTTTATGGAACTATTACATAAAATATGGGACATAATTATGTCCTACAATCGCAGGACATTTAACATTTTTAATAGTTGTGGTAAGGACACAACTGCCCAGAGAGGGACTGTCCATCACTAAGTGGGACAGGTGGTAACCCTAAACATTGGGCTAGGCTTAGCAAAGGGCAGTGGCGTGCTAACATGCTGCATTTCGCTTCCACTTGTTATAACAATCAACACTACAATGGAATACGGCACGGGGTTTTAAATGTCATTTGTTCGAGGGACGGGGACTCAATATTCAGGTACGTGCCTTTGTCTTTACTTTTTATTTTGGTGTTCGCAAAACTGTCTTGTATGCTTTGCATAGATTTCAGTATCCACGGACACTGACAGGAGTGATTATTATTAGAGGCAGGCTGTACTACTCAGCATTTTAGGTTGCGCATCTGCAGCTGACATGATCATGCCTCCGTGCAGTGCTTAGACACACCTCTGCACTCGCGCCCATTTCCTATGCAGGTGGATGTTGCTGCAGCGTGCCTTCATTAATATGTATGTGGTGCTGCTGTGCCATCCCTATGCCGCACGGTCAGTGCAAGGCTAATGCCGTCCTTGTGCCAAGATTCATGAATCCTGGGGTACGAGTAATACTAGTATACAGTTTGCATTAGCTATATGACAAACGGTTGTTAAGTGTC
>NC_056737.1:1653193915-1653258915 GCF_019279795.1 Protopterus annectens | reverse complement strand
CAGTTTAGGGTATTTTTCATATAATCATCTATACAACTCACTCTCATTGTACAGAGATCTGGACAGACATTTCACAGGGAATTTATTTGACTCGTTAGTTGTATTGCTGAATAATTTTGTATGTGCATTTGTTTGTTTTAATGTATTATTTCAGAGCTCAGATATTACCTGCTTTTGCCCAGATGCAGTGCTTCTAGAGTTAACAAGTTTGTTTCCTAAGTGAAATAGAACACGGGGGACAGTTTCATGTCCCATATTAGCTTATGATTCATTTATTTGGTGCCCATTTATTCTCTTAACCTAATTCTAGGTAATGACTGAGATGAAGCCTTATGCCACGTAGTGTATGGACACAAGGTAGAAAAATTAGAAATTCTGGATGAGGAGCCAACCCATTGAAGGACTGCAGCTGAGAAATGAACTGGAAAACAAAAAGCTATGAAGTAGTAATTCTAACAACTATGTATCTATGTCACTATGCCACACCCTCCGAAAAAAAATCAAGTTCCATATAAATCCCTAGTTTTTAAGTTACCTCAATTTTTCACTTGTGTAGCTTGAACTTCTGACTTATACTCGGATGATATTTTAAATGAACATTCTTTTGCCGCTTGTAAACTTTGTATTTACAATAGCACTTATTATTAACTACTGCACAAATAAACATATAAAAGAAGAGAAAACAATAGATTCAGGACAAACCTGAAATACTTAGCAAATGATGTAAAATATGTGGAGATGGTTATCAAAGCGTTAACAAAGACCACTACTGATAATGGGTCAATCTAAGACAAATGGACATGCTACCAGTGTTTATTCATTTGTCAATGCAGAAATTCCAGGACAGACCAACAGTTCAACCAAACCTGGTAACTTTAGTAATAACAACATGGCATTCAGCATAAAGAATGCTAGAAGGTCAGGAAATTGCACTCAGTAGATAATAAATTAAAAATCCCAATGCATTCTGAAACAGTTACTTTAATCTTTAAAGGTTGACACCACACTGAATCAAACACATAAACATACTAAGACATACTCGGAGGCTCTGAGTAAAAATTTACCTAAACAGCAGAGGTCTCCAAAGCAGACACCCAAGCAACTGCAAACTCAATACACCACACAAACAACACATAAACAACAAAATCAGTGTGCAAAGCAGTCACTGCCCTTAAGGCCAAATACAACACCAAACATACTTGTCATAGGTGACTCCATAGTCAGACACACTGACGTCCCGCTCACCAGACTGAGTAAGGAGAAGGTCACAGTAAGCTGCCTGTCGGGTGCTAGAATCCGCTACATAACACAAGCATTCAGGTCTCTCAACAGCAGGTACAAGTACGACTCAGTCATTGTCCACGCTGGTGTCAACGACCTGAGACGTACCTCCTTGGACTACATGAAAAGAGACATTGAGGAGCTCTCTGATTATGTAGCCCAGGCAGGTATGACCCTGACCTTGAGCAGTATCCTACCTTCACCTAGAATGATGCCACAATACAGTGATAAGATGATCAGCTTTAATAATTGGCTTAAATTCTGGTGTCATTCAAAGGGGATCCAATGTCTGTCTGCCTGGGATGACATGCTGGACAAGCTACGCTGCTTCGCAAGGGACGGCTTGCACCTGTCACCCCTAGGCTTCCGGATATTGGCAAAGGCTCTTGCCACCCCCATAGTGCCTTTTTAGGCAAGGCTCAAATTCTAAACCTACCACCCTAGAACACAAAAAGTAAAAACTAAGGGTAATGCTGCTCAGTGCCAGAAGTCTCAATCTCAAGATGCACGCACTCGAGGCCCTTCTCAGTATGGAGAACATCGATGTCTGTGCTGTGACAGAAACCTGGTTCAAGGCTCCTGAGAGCACCCCAGCACTAGCAGGTTTCACCTCATATCATGCGTTCCGGCCCCAAAATCCGGACAACACCAAGAAAGGAGGGGGGCGTGTCCATATTCATAAAGGACACCCACACCTCAAGGTTGGTGGCAACGCATGATGCATCGGAGACCATCCAGGTGCAATTAACCATAGGCAAGACTGCTCTGCAATTTGTAGCATGTTACAGGCCACCCTCTCAAACTCAGGAACCTCACATGGCCTTCCTGAAAACAATGGAGGGATAAATGTATCTCCAAACACCATCATACTAGGTGACTTCAACTACCCTAATATAGACTGGGAACACTACTCAAGCCCAAACACTCTAGCCCAAAGGTTCCTGGAGTTCATAAACTCAAATGCCATGGAACAACTAGTCACCATCCCCACAAGAGGAGAAAACATACTTGATCTCATCATCACGAACATGGGATCAAAATGTTCAACACCGAGAGTATACCCCTCACTGGTGAGATCAGATCATAAACTAATCTCGCTGGAGGTCCTCATCCCGCCCCCACCTGAAATAAAAAAGACCACAGTGAAAAACTTCTCAAAAGCCGACTTCACACTTCTAAAAACTAATGTGGTCTCCTTTAAGGCCCCTGAGCCAGTGGTAAACATTACTCAAACCGCTGAATCACTTACAAATGCCTTCTACCAGCACCTACAGGACTACATGGATCAGGCAATCCCAAACAAAACTAAGACTCTTTGTACCAAAGGCAAGCGTCCAGTTTGGTGGACCCCAGCAATAAACAAGCTCTACAACAAAAGGAGGAAGCTACTACAAGATAGAGCAAAATCCTTGAAAGGTAAGACACCTTTGATCATTATAAGTAAAAAACTAAGAGCTCTCATAAAATCATCCAAGGCAAATTTTGAGAGAAAAATCGCCAAGGACTCAAAAGACAATCATAAGGCCTTCTTTAGCTATGTTAGAAACCTAGGAGGAAACTCCCAGATATGCTCAGAATTAGTTCAAAATGATGTGAAGATTACTGAACCTACACACATTGCCAACATACTGACTGACAGGTTCAGTGCAAACTTCTACCCCCCCCCCAAAAGGAGAGATATCTATACCAGAGGAATGTAGCCCCCCAAACATCTCCAACACCCAGGTGAGAACTGCTCTCTCCAAAGCAAAAAACACAGCATCCATGGGACCGGATGGTGTCCCCGGCTGTATGCTCCACGAACTCAATGAGGAATTAAACCCACAGTTAGGACAGCTGTTTAATCTTAGCCTCACCTCAGGATATGTACCCAAGGAGTGGCGCACGGCGACTGTGGTCCCACTTCACAAGGGCGGTGCCTCCACCGACCCTGGAAATTACCGTCCCATTAGCTTGACAAGCCTTATCTGCAAAGCCATGGAGAGGATCATAATGGAACTCATAAATAAAGACATAGGGAACTTGCAGACTTTGGATCCAGCCCAGTTTGGCTTTGTCAAAGGCAGATCATGCCTTTTAAACTTGGTTGACTTTTTCGAGACAGTCACCAAGGCCATTGATGAGGGAAAGGCAGTCCATACAGCCTACCTTGACCTGGCAAAGGCCTTCGACAATACCCCACTCAGGTATCATCGAAAAACTCATCAGCTTGAATGTAAACCCATACATCACAAGATGGGTTGCAAACTGGCTAAGTGACAGAACCCACAGGGTCAGAGTTGCTGGAGCCATGTCAGACTCAAAGCCTGTCACAAGTGGTGTCCCACAGGGATCAGTCCTGGGTCCACTCTTGTTCGGCATCTACTTTTCTGAAGTACAAGCAAACACAGGAGGGTTATGGCTGACAAAGTTTGCAGATGACTGCAAACTGGGCCATAGTCGAAAACACATCTGACACAGATATCCTTCAGAAGGGCCTCACAGAAACGGATAACTGGTGCCAGAGCCATGGCCTAAAGTTAAATGCCAAGAAATGCATAGTCATACCCTTCGGGAAAAACAAGGTTACCCCTAGCTACCATATAGGTGGCAATCCACTGAGCACAGAAGAAGTCATCAGGGATCTGGGGACCCAGGTTGACAGTAGCCTTCGCTTGACACTCATGTTGCTAAAGTAGTTAGGAAAACCTTCTACATTGCCCACCTGATCATGAAGGGATTCACATCTAGATCAAGGGAGGTCATCGTCCCCCTGTACTCATCACTCATTAGACCTATGATTGAGTACAATGCCCCATTCGGAATGTATCTGACCCGACACCTGCAGCAGCTGGAAAGGCCCCAAAAGTTCCTCACCAAAAGGATAAAGGGTCTCAAAAATATGTCTTATGCTGCCCGACTGAAAGAACTCCAGCTCTATTTAGTCTCATACCGCTTGCTCAGAGGTGACCTGTGCCTGACATATAAGGCCATGTCAAACCCTGATTTGATGAATATGCTTCACCTCAAAAAATCTAGATCCCTCAAAACCACAAGGGCGGGAGACTTAAACCTTGACACGGTTCTTAACAGAACGTGCTGGAGGGACAGATTCATCACACAGAGACTCCCTATGCTGTGGAACAAAATCCCGGTACATGTGAGGCAGAGCACCTCGCTGGCCTTGTTCAAGAGGAATCTTGACCAATGGATGGGGGATCGCAGATATACCCCAGGGATTACTTCAGTGTCACTGCTTGACAGAGGCACAGCAAAATAATAGGCATAGTTTTATTCAAACTAAAGGGGTGGCGAAAGCCAAATAACTATGGGCTAGGCTTATAAATGCCCTTGGGCAGATAGCCTAGTACGAACCTATGAACCTATGAACCTATATATTAGCCTGAAAAGGTCAATTTTACATATACACAGCAATGAAGCCTTATTCCACTTAACACCCCTCCCTTTAAGTGAAGAATGTAATTCTTCAAAATTATTAAGTCTGATGATGTACAACCAATGCATCATACATTCAACACCCTGGAGTGATTACAAAAAACTTATAAACCTTACATGTGAACAATGCAGTGATTCACAAAAACATTATAAAATATATTATTAGCATTTAATTAAGTGTTCCAATGACTCAGTCACAATATTAAAAACATTTCAGAGTGCAGACTGTTCCCTAGTATTTTGTCACTGAAATATCATTCAAACTAAAGCTTTAAAGAAACTGAGAACCCACAAAAGGAAAATACTGAGGCATTATGCTGTGATGTTCATCAAAACTTTGTGGTAAGTAGATACCACAGTCAGCTGGATCAGTAACTGGAAAAGTCCCCCAGAATTATAGGGGCTGAATAGCACTCAATCATTCATTCTGATTAGTGGGACTTTGCTGGAACTCAAGCATCCACACTTGCCTTGAATGTTTAGATGGGTTAGATCTGTTGTTGATACAGGACCAGATTTACTAGACAAGGATTAGGATGTTATCACATCAAAATGACTTGGCTGTTTATTTGGCACACTGTTTTCAGGTTGAAATTAATCTGGAATCAGTTTAATATGTTATCCGCTTCCTCAGACTGAGTTTGCATCACATAGAAACATGACTTTACCACAATGATTCTCCTGATCCATTTTTAATGCTTTTTTCGCTTTTAATGTGATTACTGTTTATGTTTTTTTATTTTTCTTTGACTTGTTTATATTTGCTAAAGACTGTGTCTTCAAATAATTATCTGTTGATTGATTGATTAATTTTATTTTTTAAAGGTTTGATGTTTTTGTCTCTGGTTTCTCTTCAATGGACTTTCTGACTGAGACACTGGGACTTTAGAGTTATTGTCTGCTATGTTTCTTAATATAATATATATATTTTTATTTTGGACAACTCAGTCATGTTTATTAATTCTTTTTTAAGCCATTGCATAGCATGGTGAAGTAGCTATCTACACTGCTGGACCTGTTGTCTCAACTTTTTTCTTCCCTTCTAACTTCAAGAGGACTCCTTAACCTGGTTGCAGGATAGGTAGTGGATATACAGAATAACATCATTCATAAAACTTTTTGAGTGAAGCTTTTGGCCTACAGGTCATTTTGTTAGACTATATCATATGAATAACTCTAACCTCAAGTTTTGACTCTCTTACTGCCATGTCAGCTTGTATCTGTGTTCCCAGTATTAGCTGTGAATGATTCACTCTGGTGCTATTGTGTGGAGTATCTTAGCATGCCATAAATGGTCTGTAAGGATTTGACAGTCTAACTACTTTCATGGCTATTTGCACTAATCTATCAGCTTCACTATTTGATGGCAGATGTTTTGGACTTGTTGTACTATGTATGAAACCATTGCCAGTGTTAAGGCTATTGGAACAATTTCAATATGTAGGTCATACCTTGACTATGTAGTCTTGAATCTTGCTGTCTCATCATGGCTAGTTGTAGATGGCACATAAATTACTTGAATATTACAATAGTAATTGTCTACAATAATTAGTTTGTTTTTGCTTTCTGGCTCACATAATCCAGTAGATATTTTTTTTTACCAAGGACATTGAGATGACTGTTGACATCACTGGCTCTCAATTTCAGCAAAGTTTGTGCACAGTGCAGAATTCACACTTTGGCACTAGACTGATTATTTCTTGGTTGATATATGGTCACCACATAGACATGTTTGGCTCTCTCCCTGCACTTAGTGAGGCATAGATTACCCTCATGCATTTGAAATAACAGTTCTACTCTTTGAGTTAGGGTAGTGTGATTTTGTCTTCAAATAAGAAAAAGCCATCATCATCTCATAGCTCAGCTCTGATGGAATATATGAGCTCTTTGCATTGTGTCAAACAATTTTGTCATTCATTTGCAAATATTTGATAGATTAAAACTCTAAATCAGTTTTGTTAACTTACTTAAGCATCTCTACTGTTTAGTAGTTACTAGCCTGGTAACCCTGATGCGTTGCACATAAACTGCAACATCATATTTGTTATTTGATAATGGTTTGGCTCATATGAGATTTCTGGATAACACATTTTCAAGAACTGGTTGTTTTACTGGCACATGTATTGCTTTGGCACTGAACCTCAAAAGCCGCATTAACAACCTTTTACCTTGTTGACACTTTTTGTAAGTCACTTGACTTTATTTGCAGATTAGCCGTTTACAGTCAGCCTGGAGTTAGAAGTCCTTGAACCATAATAGAGATCTGAAAAATCAGTCCCAGGCTGACTGAAACTCCCACAGTACTCAGTTCTGATCAGTGAATATCCCTGTTCAATTGTTTCAATACTCTGGACAAATAATCAACAGGGAGCAACACTTGTTCACCTGTCTGAAATAATGCTGTACCTAGGCCATAACTACTTGCATCTGCACGCGCTATTGTTATACAATCATAGAGATTTCAAGGCATTTCTGTGCTGTGACATTATACACCTTATCAGTACCCTTCCATTGGCTGTAACATCCTTGTCCAGTAAAGTTAAACGAGTGGGTTCCCATTCAATTGTCTAGGTTCCATTTGAAAGCTAATAGTGTATTGAATTGTTTGAGCTGTTCCAGAGGTGGGAGAGATGATGCATAATGAATCTGTCTCTCCAATACATTTTCTTTATCTGTTAGTAAGATTTAGCTTCCTGATTCTGATATTAGTGGAATTATTTGACTTGGACATATATAGGAGATCCATGACAACTGTGTCTCTAAGAGAACATAAGGTTAGACAGAGATAATTCCTCAAGAGACTATAAGACAGTGAATGCAGAGTTAATGTTTCTAGCCTCTCTTGCTAGATTAGGAACCTATGTGGTCTTACTAGTTGTTTTACATGTCTAATGAGATATATTCCAAAGGGGGAGATATACTAAATAATTGGCCTTATCAGTGCTGAGTGAAAACAGAAATAATGTAGCTTATCGAAAACCCAATTGTGGCATTAATGAAAAGACAAGGAGATGATGTTGTGACTCCAGAAAATGACTATGATAGAAGTGGAAGGAGAGGAGCACAGAAAACCTGTTTTCAGGGGAATGGTTCCCATGGAGGTCGAAGAGATTAGAGGAGAAGTGGGGAAAGCAGATGTACAACATCTCAGATCCACTATATCCTTCGACGCAGAACCTTCATATGAGGACCTATCACAATCAATAGTGAGACCTGCTGATTATTCAGATGAGTTGGACAAGGAATTTGAAGGTACTGTTTACAATTTTGGTGACTGCAAAATGTTTAGCTTCTCCCCACTTGTTATTAGCCCTACCTATGGTAAACTTTTTCAAAAAGGATTTAAATTTGTGCCCTTGACTTGGTCAAATGTAGTGGATGCCCTCACTAAGTTAAAATTGTATACCAGGAAGATGAATTTGAAATATATGATGGCTAAGAAGGTGGTACCTTTAACTCTCCATTAGCACTACTATTTGGATTGATCAAATGGCTTTGTAAAAATTCCATTAGAGACTGGTGTTGTAAAAATAATAGCATGTTTTACAATCTTACACATAGGTTCATAGGTTCATAGGTATGTACTAGACTAATGGCCCTGGAGCCTTTACAAGCCTAGCCCATAGTATTACCCTGGCATCATGCCACCCAACCTTAGTTCCCAGTGCCTCTGTCAACTAAAGCCACTGGAGTGATCTGTAGGGTGAATTTTCTATTTACCATCCACTCACCAAGATTTCTCTTGAAAAGGGCCAGTGAGGTGCTTTGCTTGGCATGTATGGGAAGTCTATTCCATAGCAAGTGCAGTCTCTGGGATATGAACCTGTCCTTCCAGCATGTTCAGAGAAGTTTATTGCATTGATTATCTAATGATAGAAGCTTGCAGGTTATGAAGCCCAACAAGGGAGATGGGGATTGTGATTATTAGTCAACAAATGTATTCCTCCAAAATGCTTTGATTTTTTAATAATGGAGATTTCCTCAGTGAAGTATCTCGGAATGAGATAAACACATGTATCATTGTACTGATATGGCAGTGGAGGATTTGTTCATCACACATGATATACTATCAAAGACTAG
The DNA here is from genome assembly GCF_019279795.1 of Protopterus annectens. Taxonomy (NCBI): domain Eukaryota; kingdom Metazoa; phylum Chordata; order Ceratodontiformes; family Protopteridae; genus Protopterus; species Protopterus annectens. Next base: position 1,653,250,119 of record NC_056737.1, on the reverse strand, counting down.
GGAATTCCTTGAGGTAAAGAAGCCTAGAGCTCCGGCAATTTTCAGGATTCCCAAAATTCATAAATCAGTTACCCCCCAGAACCATTTGTTGCCTCTGTAGGTTCACAACTGGAACGCTTAGCAAAAGTTCCTGATTTCTACCTCAAATACTTTTCAGAGGGGAAAAATCATTTATTGAAAATGTTATGGCATTTTCTCCAGATTCAAGCTGCAACTAATTTTTTGCCTGATGTTTTATTTGTCGCCATTGATATTAAAGACTTATTTTTAGTTATTTCACATGATGAGAGTCTGCAGTGTTTTTCTGAGGCCATGACAATGGGCACACACCTAAACCACTGTGAGATTTGTTTGGTGCATCATTGTATGGAGATGGTCCTCAAGAATAACTTTGTTTATTACAAAGGCACATTTTACAAGCAAAACAGAGGTGTTGCAATGATGGTGGCTTCAACCCCGATTTTTGCAAACATGATTCTTTGATATTGGAAACTACACATATTTTCAATTTCCCTTTGTTTCTAAGGCTGAGAAGTACCTGAGGTACCTTAGAAACATACTTATCATATGGACGTATGGACGGGTGCCACTAAGGAATTGTCAGAATTTGTGGATTTTCTCAACCATCCTACCAGTTTTCTTGTGTTCACATCTCAGTGGAATGATACTTCTATTAACTTTTTGGACACTACTATATGCCACGTTGTTGAATGATTTGACTTAATGAATCATTGGGACACGGCATTTTAATTATGGTCCTAAACTGTGCCCATCCAATGAGCTGGTTACAAAGGCTAATAATCAGACAAGCAAAGCCTCTAATGTCTTTGTTATTCAATACAACAGTAGTATTTTTTGCTAAAATCATCATTAATACACATTGAGTACTGTTTCTGGGACGTTCGGGATTTTTTAACTGTTGGGTGAACCTCCGAGGTTTGTATTTAAAAACAGCAAAAATTTGAAAGCTATATTAGAGAAGACAAGTGACAAACTTGACACTTCCCAAATGGATGCAGGCATAATGCAATGTGGTGCCTGTAAGCAATGTTGGTAGATTTTGCAGGGCACCCATTTCCTTATCACCGTTTTTTCCCTGGGAATTACAATTGCAGCACTATGGGGGTTGTTTACATTGCTCTTTGCTCTTTATGTCTTGCATTTTATATTGGTAAAACTGTGGGATCACTCCAAAAAAGGATTTATCACCATATGCATGCAATTTTCAAGGCAAACACCACCAATGCCTTGTATAGGCACTCAATAGTATGAACTGATTTAAAAAAATTGCCTTCTCTGTGTAGGAGAAAGTTACTAAATCTGGTGGGGGTGGTGACTGGGAGCTTGTACTTGAACAAAGAGAATTGTATTGGGAGCTATTGCTTAATGCATGCACCCCCCTGATATTAGTGAGATCATTTGCATTAAACCAACACTTAAGATTAAAGCTGCTAAAATTAAATATGTTGTTTTGCTGATATTGATTTTGAATATTGTGTTTTATAACACAAATTTGAATATAGCATTTTTAACACTTTTAACAGTACCTGTTCCTTTAATATTTTGTATGTGCTGTCTCCTTTAAACCTTTTTAAACTAGAGAATAAATGGACATTTTGTTTCTGATGAAGTTCTGGTCATAAAGGCATGAAAGTGCTTACATTTGTGATTAAAGATTTGTTTGAGATTACCGGTACTGCTGTTTTCACATGATGATCAGAAGAGAGGGAAGAAGCAATTCAAATCTACATTTTCATTTTGTAGATGTAGTGTCAATACTGTATGCTGAACGGAGAGGTTGTTTACAAATGTGACAATATTGAAACAAAAACAAATGAGGGAAGTTTTACCTGATGAAATTTATATATTACTGAAGTGGACAAAAGTGTTTATGAATTAAAATATATTTTTCACTTTCTTTCCCCGGGATTCAATAAAGTGTTTTTTCAGTGCCAGAATAGTGCAGCAGCTTCTGCATGGAATATGCCGCCGAGCGATTCAGTAAACAAGGTTGGGGCGTGCACGAGCCTGCCAGAACTATTCTGGCATGGACACCACTGAGTAATGCCAATTACCTCATTTTCTGGTGAAAACCATGCAAATGAGGTGAATTAGCAATTCAGGAAGCAAGCAGGCATCCATACCAGAACAGTGTCCTTTGCAGAAATGTATTTGGTTACTGACTGTGTACATTTCTGCAAAAATCAAAACAGGGGCACGACAGCTCAAAGAAAAGTATTATGATCATTAGGCATGCCAATGGATAAAAATATGGTCATTAGCATGGAAAAGAGTTGCAAAATTATAAAAATCAAAGTTTATTTTTTTGGCCGATTTCGGCCGTTTAAGTGTAGCACAGCAGAGTGCAAATAATATCAAGAAAAAAATAAAAAAAAAATTTGAAAAGACAATTTTAAATGAAATCTGCATTTTGCTATTATAGTGTATAGCATGCAGAATCAAAACAATAACAGGTAACACTGGTTGCTAAGGAAAAAGCCTCTGGTGTAGTGGTGCAACAAGGGACTAAGGCAGTGGGGTATGCAAATGAGCAAATTTTACTGAATACCAAAATGGGAGACCATTGTCTGGATGCACATAACTGTGTAGGAGGTATAAGGCAGGGGTGTAAGCAGGAGAAGCAGCTGACATGAAAAGGGTGTGTGTCATGTTTGGTGTAAGCACATTGGAGCTCCACGGCTTCCATTTGAGCTTAGCTAGGCTCAGCTAAGGAAAGCGTGTGTGTCTGAGGCTGCATTTAGTTATTCCATGAAACGAGAAGCATGTTTGCATCCAGGGAAGGGCCATTTCTGCTTAAAAGTGTTTACTTTAGCTAAATGGGTTTGCGCTGTGTGTACCGGCTCTTAAAAAAAAAAACGGAAATAGCAGAACTGTTTACACTTGGGCAGCGGGTTTGCGTGGTGCACCATGGGGCTTAAAAGGGGCGGAAATGGAAAAGGAAAAAAATAGGTAATAGCAGAATAAAAGCAATCACGTACAAATACTATACCTGGCAGGTGAAATGTATCATAGTCAGCCAATCATACAGGCAGCATATAAAGCACAACAGTATAAACTATGCAAACACCTTTCAGTCTGTTTTTTTTCCGCAAACTCTGCACCATTGATGTACACACTCAGGGGAATTTTAACCAACAAAATCTTAGGGGCTGCTGTCACTTTGATACATCAGTATGTGCTAGAAGCTGAGGGCGGTGAGGAGGATAATGCTGACAACTGCCCCAGACTGAGGAGGAGGAGGAGAGTGTTCAGGGGTTCCTATTAGATTGTCAAAACTCTGTTTATGGGAATACGAAATCATTGACACATATTGCACGGAATAGGTAATCATCGAACATGCAAAACCGCGAAATTTGAAATGTCGAAGTGTTTTGGTTGGCCCGTCTGCAGTATAGCTCCATAAGGTAAGTGTGCAATAGTTATGGACCTTAGGGTTAGGGTGCGGGTTAAGGTAAGTGTATAGATAGGTAATGTGTGTAAGATTTAGTGCAGTATTAGAAGTAGGGTTTTGTTAAATGTATTTATGTGTATTATTTATTTTGTTAGGGTATATCTATGTAGGGGAAGTGTGCGGTAGTTACGGATCTTAGGGTTAGGGAGGGGTTAAGGGTGTGCATAGATAGTTGTGTATGTGGTGTTTAGTGTAGGGTTAGAAGTCGAGTTTTGGTGCTTTACTTTAGGGTTAGGAGTAGGGTTTGGTTAGTGTATGTATGTGGTTTATTTATTTTGTTTGGGTAGGTAGTATGTAGCGGGTGGTGGGGTTGGCCGACTATGAAGGTTCAATATTTTAAATTCCATGGTTTAGTGCATTCGGTATTTTCACAGTTCGAGTAATGTGTCGCTGTTTTGGTATTTGATGTACCAAAATAAGGAAACTACACTCCTTCGCTCCTCAAAAACATCTAGTAAAGAGACCGGTAACACTGGAATAACAGACTTTATTAATGAACTTAAGCTTCTTTGCGAGCTTTTCGTCAGTTTAAAATTCACCAACTTCCTCAGAAACACTGAAAGCATAAAAATGGAAACAACATCACTTAAAACACCACTCACATAAATACCCTTTCATAATGATTAAAGCAATAAAACAAGTTAACGATGTATAAAAACGCTAGAAATATTTAGAAAAAACATTAGAATACCACTGTATAAAAGTATGAAAAAACATGAAACATGATTCCCTCGTACTAAATATAGTATATCTTACTTCTGCTTAAAATAAAAATATATAATTAAAATATCATTATAAAAATCGCAACATGTGAGTCCATGATATCCCACTAGTTAAATCTCATAGTATTCTATTGAACAATAAATATATAATCCCTAATACTGATGAAATTGAAATAAAGTGAAAACAACAATAAAATGAAATAGAATAACTAATGCTACGCCCTATCTCATGAGGCTCTTTAATCTCAATATGCAAGAAATAGACAACCTATCATTGATACCAATGGCAGGCATCCAATCTTAGTTGCCATAGCAGCTCTCTTCCCTCTAAAATGAGAGAATCAACGGCACCCCTGCCTTCCGATCTAACATGATCAATGATAGTAAATGAGAAAAGGTGGGAAGGATTTTCCTTTACGTGTTTTGCCAATGCATTTTCTACCTTACCTTTTCTAATTGCGTATGTATGTTCGTAGATACGCTCATTTAGTTTTCTATCGGTCTTGCCGATGTACAACACTGGGCAATTAGAACACCGGGCTAAATAAACAACTCCTGAACTGGTACAGTTGAATCTACCTTGAATAGTATATCTAAATTCTCTGATGGCAAAAGATGAGCCCACCATAATAAACTTACAATACCGGCACATGTTACATTTATACATGCCAGATCTTGCCAACATAGGCTCATACTGGGAAGATATTTTTTAGGTTTTTACCCCTCCTGAATGTTATTTTGGGGAATTCCCTTGCATTTGCTCTACACAGCCCATCTTGCATGACATAACTCCAGTTCTTATAAATAATAGAAATAATATCCTTTACATCCACATTATATGTGAGAATAAGACTAAAGGGGTGGATTGTCTTGCTAGCTTTAACTGCTGGACTTGTATTCTCACTGGTATTGGAAGAATTTAATATGGGAACATAAAAACCTGACACCCGCTTATTATGGACTTCACAAACCAAGTCCAAAATTAGATCAGCTGGGTACCCTCTCCTTAAGAAAAGACTCTCCATAAATTTACATACATTAACAAAATCACTATCTCGAGTCACCATTCTCGCAACCCTCACCAGTTGCCCCTTAATGATCGATTTCTTTTTTCTTTTTAGTATGAGGGAATCATGTTTCATGTTTTTTCATACTTTTATACAGTGGTATTCTAATGTTTTTTCTAAATATTTCTAGCGGTTTTTTTTCTAAATATTTCTAGCGTTTTTATACATCATTAACTTGTTTTATTGCTTTAATCATTATGAAAGGATATTTATGTGAGTGGTGTTTTAAGTGAAGTTGTTTCCATTTTTATGCTTTCAGTGTTTCTGAGGATGTTGGTGAATTTTAAACTGACGAAAAGCTCGCAAAGAAGCTTAAGTTCATTAATAAAGTCTTTTATTCCAGTGTTACCGGTCTCTTTACTGGATGTTTTTGAGGAGTGAAGGAGTGCAGTTTCCTTATTTTGGTACAGAGTTTGTGCAAGTACTTGGTTCGTTGAAGTGTTTTGTTTTGAGATGGATACTACCCCTTTACTGCCTTCTGGTACTGCTTCAGAGGATACAACTCCTAGTCTAACTCAACTAGTGGAACTTTTGACCCAAAAGGTTAATACTTTATCGGACCATTTCAATGGCTTTATGGAGTCCCAAGGGAACCCTGAAATGAGCATCAAAATTCCGCCACCAGATACAAATGTTTCTGGAGGCAACCAGGACAGAGTTCATTCTACAAGGCGACCAGGCAGTTTGGAAGATAACGGCTCTCTCAATGGCAGCACAGGTGGAGCTAACTGACTGGAAGGTCTTAATCCAGTACCCGGTGTGGGCATACAAGGTGAAAACATGCAGAACATATATTCTAGGCGAAGTGTTCCACTATATTCTAATATTGCTGCTGGTTCTACTGTCAACAATCAGACGGAGTCCTTCAATCTTATTACGTGGCTCAGTCGCCCAGTTTCCTTACAGGATAATCAAGGGTTAACTACAGAGACTTCAGGTATGTCTGAATTTATAGATCTGCCATCTAAATTGAATATGTTCGATCAGAGCCTGATGAAATTGAGAAAGATTAAGCTGGAAGTGGCTTATTTCAATAAGTGTAAACTAGCTAAAGTGGTCCCCAAAGGTCTTAGGTCCTGGCAATACCCTACGGGGTTGGTGGAGAGATCCACTTTCCATTCAGACTTGATTCAGTTGTTTGACAGGCATGGTTTTGAACTGTTGGACTTGATTAAAGACCATTACCAACAGGCGGCTGATATTTTAACTAAAGAAATAACCAATTTGGATGTGGAAATCAAGAACAACTTGAATTTCCATTGTTACCTCTTCGAATATGAGAGGTCATTCAACAGTATAGACCAATATATCAACAAAATCACAGCTAGCAAAATAAAAAAAAACTCAAAAGGGACATTAAAGCCTATGGGGAGAGTACGGCATATCCTAAACCACCCCCTTCACAAGGTAATTATTTGGCTTCCAGTGTGTGTAATTTGGGAAGAACTAGGAACTCCATCATGGAAGAGAGGGCAAATTCCAGTGTTACCATCCAAGGGGAGTCTGATACATCATCACCTGGAGAGGAAATTCGACAGAGTCATTGTTTGGCTCAACAACAGGGAGCTTCCTTTACTGTCCAGGAGACAGACCAGTCAAATTTTCAGAATTCAGCCTCTCATCATCCCTCCTGCCAGGGCCAGAAGACCAGGAACAAATCCAGGAACAGGAGGAATTAGATGAGTCCCAGGATGTAGAAGTCCAGCTTTCTAGAAAGACATTTGTTATTACTACCAATGCTGATTCGGACTTCAACATCTATAACTTTTCTGACTTTCACTTTTCCAGTGAACTGGTGGAATTATTAGCCAAGGGCCTCAATTTCGTCCCTACCAAAAGTGCGGATCTGGCTAAAACTTTACTGGAATTGAAGTTATTTGTCAGAAAGTTAAATGTGCTCTTCTTGTTGAGCCAGGGTTCTAGAGATTTGGGTGTTTTTAATATCCCTAGTACCTATAATCCTCCTTTATGTCCATCACTTGAAGTGTTTGAACAGATTTGCGAACTGGACATCCGTCATCTATTATGCACACCATCTTTATCCCATGATGTAACGTTTAACATTAGTAAGATAGAAAGAGATCTTTTGGATCTTCTTTGTAAAGCACCAGTTAGAGTCATGGCACCTGATAAGGGGGGAGGCTTGGTAGTGATGAACCAATGTGATTATATCAGGAGAATGGAGGATATTTTGTCTACTGATACTTACAGGGAAATATCTAAGAATGAGTTAAATATAGGCATTGCTAGAACTGCAGGTTATTATAATGATATGTTTATTAATAATACAATAGATCTACATTTATTTAATTACACATCTATACCAGCACCTAAAATTCCTATAATTTTCGGTTCTCCCAAAATTCACAAAAAGCTTGAAGACCCCCCTATGCGCCCGTTGGTCAGTGCTAGAGGGAGCATAACCTATGCAGGGGTTAAGGTGGTTGATTCTATTTTGAAGAAATATGTAGCGAGTGAAGTTCAGATTTCAAAGGACTCTTGGTCATTTTTGTCAAGAGTAAATCAAACCCCTTATAGAGCTGATAGTTATTTTTTTAAGTATAGATGTGAGGGATTTATATTCTTCTATCCCTCATACAGTGGCACTGGATTGGATTCCGATTTTGATGAATGTTAAAGGAGCACCCAAGGAGGAAATACAATTGGTCAGCAAATCGCTGGATATAATTTTATCCAACAATTACATATCCTTTAACAACAAATACTATTTACAGAAAATCAGGGTACCTATGGGTTCTCCATGCGGTGCTAGTGTAGCGAACTTTGTGATGGCATTTTGGGAGAGGGAATATGTATTTACATATCCTCTGTTTCAGGAAAAGGTATTGTTATATACACGCTTTTTGGATGATATTTTTATCATCCCAAAAGGAGAAATAACTACAGTGGATCTACGTTTAAATCACTTCAACTCATCTACTGATTTCTTAAAATTCACTTTCAATGTGGAAAGTGACAGAATTTCTTATTCGGATGTTGATCTTTCTAAAGAGAGGGAAACTAATCGTTACATAGCTAGAATACACTGCAAAGAAACATTCTCTAACAGCTACCTCCAATTTAGCAGTTTTCACCCCTTTTGTCAAAAGAAATCGATCATTAAGGGGCAACTGGTGAGGGCTGCGAGAATGGTGACTTGAGATAGTGATTTTGTTAATGAATGTAAATTTATGGAGAGTCTTTTCTTAAGGAGAGGGTACCCGGCTGATGTAATTTTGGACTTGGTTTGTGAAGTCCATAATAAGCGGGTGTCAGGTTTTTATGTTCCCATATTATAAAATTAAATATTGTACCAACTAAGATCCAACCCTCCAGCTTTCTGAGAAACCTACCCAATAAGACAGTGAAAGTATGTTCTGTTCCTATATGTTTGTTCTAACTAACACGACTCTTGTATGTTAGTCAAGCTACTTTCCTAGGACTGCCAGCAGCCAATAGCCCCCTATCCCCACTCCAATACTAGTGCAGACTCTCATTGAATATCTTGCTCAACAGTTCCTATTGTATTTTTTTAATACTTTCTTCTCTCACTCCCTCCTTCTATCACCCCCTTTCTTAGCTACCTATTGTATTTTTTTAATACTTTCTTCTCTCACTCCCTCCTTCTATCAGCCCCTTTCTTAGCTACCTGTCTTGGTAATTATTTAACTGGCCACAAGGTGGCACCTTCCCACTAGCCTATTTACTCCTCATTGACTTACTTCTAACCTCTCTTATACCTTACTTAATTGTCTTTTAAACAGAGTCTTTTTCTCTGACCTGTTCGTTTTTCATCCTCCCCTCCCTGACCTTGCTATACCATACTTCTACCACACTCTAGTACCCCAACTCTGTATATCTCCATAGGTTAGACTTTTATACCATTTATACTTTCACTCTCTCTCTGACCTACCTGCTGTTTCCTCCACTCCATAGATTATTTTCCGCACTAAACCACTCTCTTGTGTCTTCCCGCTCCGTTCGCCCTTCGGGCTCACTCCGCTCCCCTACCCTGCCCCCAATTCCCACCCGCCCCCAGCATCTCTACACTTATACCCTCATAAACACACACCCTTTTTTCCTCAAACCAATCATAACATCACTAGCATCCACACCCTATTTTTTTTATCTCCACTCCCCTCTAGAATAATCTCCTCCCACTCTCACCTGCCTAATCTTCCAAACGTCAATCCCTATTCTTCTCCTCCAAAACCTATTATACACTCCTTTTCCATGTCTTACCAACACCAATTTTTACTAGCACAAACTCTCCTAACTACTCTCACCTCTATCTACCTCTTAACCTTCTATGAACAACCCCTCTTTTTTACTCTTACCATCCCTTACAAACAAACCCTAACATCTCCTCCAGCTCTATCTACAAGCTATCTCAATGCCATCTACAAAACCAGTTACTTTCAAGCTAAATATCACCGTCTTATTCATATTACATACTCTATTCTTAACAACAGAAAATAATTTGACTACCACTGCAAAACTCCACAATACTACAACCTTATATTACTCCACTCTTTAATAGATGGAGACATTCACCCCAACCCCAGCCCAAACCCTCCTCCACCATCCTCTAACTGGAACCAATACAAAACAATCCCATCACCATCAACCAAACCCTCTAAATCACTCTGAATAGCCCATCTAAACTTACGTAGCATTTGCAACAAAATACCACAAATTCATGCTCTTCTAGATGCTCAGCAGTTCGACATCCTCTGCTTAACAGAAACATGGCTCAAACCCACAATAAAAGATAATGAAATTATCCCCCCAGGCTATAGTATCCTTCGACAAGACCGCTTAAATAAAAAAGGTGGAGGAGTAGCAATTCTCTATAAAACTGGACTTCAGATTAGCAAAACAATTCATAACCTACCATCAGACAACAATGTAGAAATAATTATTTCGAAATTGCAGCTTAACTCTCATAAAACAGTTAACATTATATGCACCTATCTTCCCCCAGGTAAAAATCCTACTATACTAGAAGACTTATTAAACTGTCTTTCTTTAAATCTCCTCCAAGAAACAATACTATTAGGAGACTTTAATATTGACTGGAATTTATGTAACCACACTTATCCATCCACCCTTATTAACCTGCATGGCTTCTCTCAAGCTATAAACTCCCCAACAAGAACAAATAAACTTAATAATAAAGAAAGTATCCTTGATTGGATACTAACAAATAGTCCACAGCAAAATTATACAACAGGAACTCTCCCAGATGACCTTAGCAACCACTCTCTAATATATATTATCAGACATAAAACAAGTTTTACTATCCCTACTTCAGTCAGAACAGCCCGTAGCAAAAAAACATTTTGACCCTATACTGTTTCAAACCGAACTTAAGCAATGCAACTGGTCACCTCTTAAGTCTCTCCCTATAAATGAAGCAGTTAATTACTTCAATACCACTTTCCTGACAATCCTAGAACATCATGCCCCAATGTGTTCCATAAGAATGAAAACTAAAACAGCCCAATGGCTCTCAAACAATACTAGGAAACTAATCCTTAGTAGAAATAAATCTTGGGCAAAATGGTGTACCACAAAGAATACAACTGATCACCAAACTTTTAGACAACAAAGAAACATGACAAAAAAAGCTATTCTACAAGATAAAAAGAACTTTTATACACAACTACAACAATCATCCCTTCAACAACCACAAAAATTCTGGACTGCTATTAACACACTATTATCCCCTGGAAAAGTAGCCACGCCAAATCCACTAGGTTCTAACCCTGACTGCCCAATACAAACAGCTAATGCCTTTAATACTTTCTTTACTTCTGCTATACTAAATCTAGCAAATCAACAAAACCCTGTTACCTCCAAATTACCTACTCCAAGCTCCATTCCTCCCCCCTTCCACCTCGAACCTATACCCACCTCCTATATCTCTTCCTTGCTTCAAAAATTAAAACCTACTACCCCCTCAGCTGATAAACTACCAGCAGAATACCTCCAAATAGGTGCCAAAGCCATTGCCTAGCCCATCTCCGTACTGATCAACAAAACCATAGAAGAAGGCACTATCCCATCTATCTGGAAAATTTCACACATCATTCCTCTTTATAAAGGTGGTGACTCCATTGAGTTTTCCAACTTTCGCCCCATAGCTTTACTATCTCCACTCGCAAAAATAATGGAGAAATGCATCCACAAACAATTAATAAACCACCTACTCCACCATAATCTCCTAGCTAACTGTCAACATGGTTTTCGGCCATTCCACAGTACTACCACAGCCTTGCTATCCTTTACTAACTGTATCAACAAAAACCGCAACGAAAATATTCTTTCTTCACCATTCTTTGTAGACCTGTCTAAAGCCTTTGACATGGTCAATCATCAACTCCTCCTCCACCGTTTGAAGTCCCTCTTTCTTGACAATCCTGCTATAAACTGGTTTACATCCTATCTGGAAAACCGAAAACAAGCAGTTCTCTGGCAAAACCATCTTTCAGACCTCCTTCCCACCTCCATAGGTGTCCCACAGGGCTCTATTTTAGGTCCACTACTGTTTTCCATTTTCATAAATTACCTTCATCTCGCTACCCACATTCAACCTGCATTCAATATGCAGATGACACAACCATCATTTGTTCTGGCTCATCCCAAACTGAACTTCATTTATTCACACAAAAAGCCTTCGCCACTATAGAGCAATGGTTCTCTAACCACTGTCTCCTCCTTAACCCAAAAAAACAAACTTTTGCTCTTTACACCCACTCACTTGTCTCCCTCCCTTCATTTCACACTCCCATCCAGCAATGGTACCCTTATCTCTCCAGACCCCACCACCAAACTCCTAGGAATTACAATTGACAATCAACTAAAATTTGACACTCACATAAACACAACAATAAAATCTACTAACAGAAAACTCGGATCTCTCTATAGAATCAAATCTTTCCTGACACCAGAAGCCAGAACCACAATAGCTAGAACCCACTTAATCTCTACCCTGTTATATGCTTCCCCCATATACACCAATCTTTCTAAGCATAATCTTAACAAACTAGCTACATCATATAACAATATTGCCAGATTTGCTACAAACTCTCCATACAGGACTCATCACTGTCTGAATCTTAAACAACTAGGCTGGCTTGAATTACCTCACCTAATACAATTTAACCAACTTACAATTGCCCACAAAGCCCTATACCATCCTGACAACACTCCAATGCTCTCTACCCTCATAAGACCATACAATAACTTGAGGAATCTACGCTCCTCTAATAAATTGCTGATTCATACTTCCTTATCAAATAACTTAGCAGGAGACACCATATTCTCTAATTCAGTTGGCAAAATATGGAATCTCCTACCACAAGACCTTACAACCCTAACCTCACTCCCACTATTTAAAACTAACCTAAAACTTTTCCTCTCTAACCACTGGCTATGCTCTTGCAACAACCCTGACTAAACATTTTTTTCTCTATTTATTGGATTTTTAAACTAACCTTTTCTTCTTAATTCCTAACTCTGTCCCTCCTGAGTACTACTCACCATGCTTGATTGTACTAGTCACTTTTTTATACAGTCATTTTTCTAAATTTTGCTTCATCTGATGCTGTAATACTCTATCTAAGTGCTTTTCTCAAATCTTTCTACTTTTTTAGTCTTTTTTAAACTATTTTCAAATTTTACATTAGATGTTTCTGTATGTTTACAGTGTGTTTATTATTATTTAGTATGACGTTACTGGAGCTTTTCTCCCTGGGCCTCCACTGAAAATGGATATGTATCCAGTTGGACTAGCCCGGTCAACAAATGTAAAATAAAATAAAAAAATAAATAAATAAAAATTCTTCCAATACCAGTGAGAATACAAGTCCAGCAGTTAAAGCTAGCAAGACAATCCACCTTTATTCTTATTCTCACATATAATGTGAATGTAAAGGATATTATTTCTATTATTTATAAGAATTGGAGTTATCTCATGCAAGATGGGCTGTGTAGAGCAAATGCAAGGGAATTCCCCAAAATAACATTCAGGAGGGGTAAAAACCTAAAAAATATCTTAGAGTCCCAGTATGAGCCTATGTTGGCAAGATCTGGCATGTATAAATGTAACATGTGCCACTATTGTAAGTTTATTATGGTGGGCTCATTTTTTGTCATCAGAGAATTTAGATATACTATGCAAGGTAGATTCAACTGTACCAGTACAGGATTTGTTTATTTAGCCCGATGTTCTCATTGCCCAGTTTTCTACATCAGCAAGGCCGATAGAAAACTAAATGAGCGTATCTACGAACATACATATGCAATTAGAAAAGGTAATGTAGAAAATGCATTGGCAAAACACGTAAAGGAAAATCCTTCCCACCTTTTCTCATTTACTATCATTGATCATGTTAGATCAGATGGCAGGGGTGCCATTGATTCTCTCATTTTAGAGGGAAGAGAGCTGCTATGGCAACTAAAATTGGATGCCTGCCACCACCCGGGTATCATCGATAGGTGGTCTGTTTCTTGCATATTGAGATTAAAGAGCCTCATGAGATAGGGCGTAGCATTAGTTATTCTATTTTATTTTATTGTTGTTTTCACTTTATTTCAATTTCGTCAGTACTAGGGATTATATATTTATTGTTCAATAGAATACTATTAGATTTAACTAGTGGGACATCATGGACTCACGTGTTGCGATTTTTATAATGATTTTTAATTATATATTTTTATTTTAAGCAGAAGTAAGTTATGCTGCATTTAGTATGAGGGAATCATGTTTCATGTTTTTTCATACTTTTATACAGTGGTATTCTAATGTTTTTTCTAAATATTTCTAGCGTTTTTATACATCGTTAACTTGTTTTATTGCTTTAATCATTATGAAAGGGTATTTATGTGAGTGGTGTTTTAAGTGACGTTGTTTCCATTTTTATGCTTTCAGTGTTTCTTAGGATGTTGGTGAATTTTAAACTGACAAAAAGCTCGCAAAGAAGCTTAAGTTCATTAATAAAGTCTTTTATTCCAGTGTTACCGGTTTCTTTACTGGATGTTTTTGAGGAGTGAAGGAGTGTAGTTTCCTTATTTTGGTACAGAGTTTGTGCAAGTACTTGGTTCGTTGAAGTGTTTTGGTATTTGATGTAATGGATTTTCATTGATTTGATATAGACCCAGTGTTCAGACCCAGGGTAACCTACCAGGGGCTACATGATCTGGAGATACTAGAGCGCTACAGGGTGGACAGGGACACACTTTAGCAACTCATTGAGCTGTGCCAGCCTCACCTCAGACCCAGAGAGAATGGAGGGAAACCCATTCCAGTGGATACCAAGGTATGTGTAGCCTTAAGAACACTAGCTACAGGTACTTTCCAAAGTCCTACTGGGTGCATCATGGGGGTCTCACAGGCACCTGCATCCAGGGTACTCCACCAGTTCCTGGATGCCATGCTACCACATGTCAGTGAACACATTTACTTCCCCAGCACCCGTGAGGAGTGGACCAGCAAAATCCACCTCTTCTGCCATGTAGCAGACTATCTGGAGGTACTGGGTGCCATAGACTGTACGGACATCCACATCAAAGCACCACCCGGTGAACAGGGTATGGTCTATGTAAACCACAAGGGCTTTCACTCCATCAACTGCCAGGTCATATGCAATTTCCAGGGCATTATCATTAATGTGTGTGCTGGCAGCCCTGCAAGCTGCCATGCCTCCCACATCTGGCATTCCTCACAGCTGTGCCAGAGATTTTCCAGAGGGCACATCCCATATGGCCATCTGGTGGGGGATGCTGGCTATGCACTGGAGCTGTGGATGATGACACCCATCAGAAATGCACACACACCCAATCAAGAACACCATAATGAGGCACACGCACAAACCAGGATCATTATAGAGCATGTGTTTGGGATGCTCAAGTCACCGTTCCACTGCCTTGACATATCTGTTGGAGCCCTGCAGTACTCTCCAGCCACATGTGCACACATGTTCATAGTATGTGCCATGCTGCATAATATGATCCTGCAGAAACATCTGTAGCAGGAACAGCACAGAGAAGGACCACACATCCCCCCAACATTGCCAAGATCCCCTCAGGCACAGAGGGACTTGGAGGAAGAACCCCCTGAGTCAGCTCCTGTAGGCAGATGGAGGCATGCTCAGTAAGCCCTGGACTTGGCAAAGAGGCAATGCATAGCACACACACTGACACTGTAGGGACCCAGGGACTGACACCTCTCTCTGACTTGCACACACAGCAAAATGGCTGCCACACACATCACACTACCTGTAGCTTTCCATGTATAGGCAGTTTACTGCGTGCATCTGACATAGGCAGCCCTCAAGCACCATCCTCACAACTGTTGCAAACACAAGGTAAGTCAGTCTTCTTAATAATAAATGAATGGAGTAGTATGTTCTGGAACCATATCTATGGTATCACTGCATGCATGCAAGGGAATGGGGTGGCCTACTGGGATATCAGCAGACAACTGACAGCTATGTGGGACACAAGGAAATGTTTGCCCAATACTGGCTTCCCCACACTATGCAGTAGTACCTAAGGTGACAAATCCCACTGTAATATATGTGGGGGCCAACTAATTGGGGGGTCATAGGTCACAGGAGTGGATGTCAGTGTGGGGGCTTCCATACTCACCCATCAGCCTCATCCAGCAAGTCAGCCATAGAAAACCATAAAGAAATGTCTGGCAAAGGCACACAAATGGCAACAATGATGAAATACCCCCCTATAAACTAACACAGTGATAACACAGCAGGTCATGCAGTTGCAGTAAGGCTCTGATGGGTAAGAAGTCTAAAACTCAAATGTATGCCATTGCAATCTGACCTATGGTCTTAAGTGATATGCCACTAGTTTCCAAGACAGGCCACAATACTATGCTAAATGGAACCAAAATTAAAGTAAATATCAGCACAGGCTGTGCAAATGGGTAGAGTTGATAGGTGTGCCTCCCCACACATATTCCCATAGAAATGCAGTAACATGTATGTTTGTAGGGAAATAGCAGCAGATCACACATTGCCAGGTCAGTCCCAATCAACATGATAACTTGTTGCATGTCCACAATATGCCACCGTCAATGTGCTATGTATATGTGTGGTTAATACTGTCAGGATGTGGCCAGCAATTACTCCCGGCTGTTGTGTCGTAGTGGCCTAGGTACAGTACTGTGGTTGACAGGACCATGTTCCAAGAACTGCAGTGCCAACTATTCTGCATGTCAGCTACAACTATGGTAGGAGTTGTACAGACTGTCCAGATATCAATATCTGTTAATGCAGGAAAGCTGTGCAGGTCATAGATAGGGGGCCACACATATGCACAGTACACAGCTTGGAGTAACCTACACAGTGCCTACCATACCTCTACTCTGTACAGACCTATTGCAGAATGCCCAGAGGTTTGTATCATATTTGTGGTCTGTATATCATGAAATAGTGGTTGTCTGGCAATTCATTGGCAAATTGCATAAGACTAAGGTCAGAAAATAATTACAGATTATAATGTCAGACTTCATACTCTATAGAAACATGCATGCTAATGGAAAACCTGTTATTGAATCACCTTTCTAGGTTTCTAAGGCCAATACTTAAAAATGGTCCCTATATTTAGGCCTCTGTCCCCCTGTTACTTATGGATTTGTCCAGATGTCTGGCTCTCAGAAGTTGAGATGTATGGTGGCTAGTAGGACAGCAGGTACCTGAAGGTCAGTGTATTGCCAGTGTATAAAACGCTGCCAGACTGATGTGTCAGCAATGACAACATGTCACTGGCAAACAGCCATACCCCTGGAATGACACAGGTAGTCACAGAAGGAGCACAAGTATGCCTTGTATATCTCTTCTTCTTGTCCTAACATTGCATTTGTCTGCCAACTTTTGCAAAACAAGAAAGGGTCATGTCAAAACAGCAATGGAAGACAGTGGGGAAGCAGACATCATATCCATAAGAGAAAACAAGCAATTACCAAACCAGTCTCCCTACTGTCTATGTTTGCCAGAACATTATTAACACGTTGTCCCCATGTGTGGGCCTTTGTCTGACTGTCATAGTTGGGCCTACGCAGATGTCAATCTGTGATGGTATGACAGCTAGGCCCACATGTAGCCTCATAATAACATATAGCAGCATAAACCATCTAAGGACCACAGCAAATGGAGTGGTGAAATGATGGACAACTTGCTAAATAGGTACACTTAGAGGTATGAAGTCCACAGCCTTGTGTGTGATGTAATGGCATGTACCCCACCCACATTAGAAGTACAAATACATAACAGCAGCCACTGTGGCCAAAGCCTGTGACTGGAAAACAGAAAGACAAAGATACACACACAAGGGAAAGGGGAACCACTGGCCAGACAAATGGAGAATGTGCACACCAGAACAGATCGTTCAGTAACATAGGTGCCATGCAGTGTAAGGAGTCAGTAAACATCACCTACAAATACACAACACACACCCATGTAAGTGGAGGTCTGCAACAAAATAAACCCCAAACAATGGACACCTCAGAGGCAAAATCACATGAGAACTACACAAACCTACACACCACAGACCATGTAGACTCCACACACCAGGGTCTTGCAAACACTAAGGCCTTACCCCAAACCCCAAACACCTACCCTACACAGGCCTACAGCACTGTCCCTCAACCCTGTTCCATACAGACTCTGCTGAGGTGACCCCTGTCTAGCATACAAAGCAATCCAGACCCTGCGTTGATGGGACTGTTGCACATCTGGAACTCAAGGCCCACTCCATCAACCTGGGCAGTTATATCAGTACGGATTGTTGATGTGACAGATACGTGTATCACACACTCCCCCATCTGTGGAATACACTCCCTGTCAACAAGAAGCCAGGTGCCTCAATACCCCTAGTGCTGTGCTCCCTGTATAAGTGCTTGGAAACACAAAATACAGCCCTGTAGTTCTACCTGTGTCCCTGCTGGACAGGGGCACTGTGTGCTGACATGTTGTAACATGGGCTACATTCTCATCTGTGTAGGTTATAATGGCTTCAGGGCCAATACCTATAATGTCATAGCAACCTATCAACCTATACACAACTGTCAGTCGTTCTCCACATTACTCTGTACTGCTCTGCCACTGACATTCCTGGAAGTCACAGTGCTATGTGGAATATACTACACATATAATGGACACTTCTGTACAGTAGAATGCACTCTGTACCCACACCCATACCTCCTAACCTCTGACAGCAAGACATCTGGACAAGGTCATAAATAAAAGTGGGACAAAGGCACAATGATAGGCACACATTGTAAATATTGCCTTTACATACTGAGAAAGTTGGTAGAATAAGGGGTTTTGCATTAGAAGGAATTGTCTGAAGGTTATGAAGTCTGAAACGCTAATGTCTGTCATTATTTTGTAACATCAGTCTTTAATTATATGCAACTAACTTGCCATAAAAACACAAGTTTATGCAGACTGGATGAAACTTTTAGACAAACACCTGGGAAATCTACAAAACATGTACAGTTGAAAGGTATGGCCACACCAGGGTATGACTTTGCAGGTAAGAAGAATACCACACAAGCAGGCGATCCCCAGCCAGTATATCACCAAGTTGCTGGACTGTTTACACAGCTTCATCAGTCAACCGGCTGTAGCCACACCTCTCAACTGACCTTTTTGGGGAAGAATGTATATAGTCGGGCTCATAATATTGGTCTGTGCATCATACATCTTGTATTCCTCTGGTAAAGCACTGTGATGATCTGAGGATGCCTGTCAATAGGTAATGACACAACACATTGCAGTGTCAGACTTCAGAGATGTCAGAAAATGTCTGCTAAAACTAACCCAGTACCTCAAGGGAAATTCCTGTTTACCTTTGAGAGGTATGGCTGTAACACACTAAACCCTAGACTGGAGTACAAGTATCTCTGGAATGGAGTCTCACTCTCACTTTAGAAGGTCATACTGGGTATGTTCCTGCACTTAGAGAATCACAGGCCATGTTGGAACCCACATTGGTCTACATGACTGTATTGTGCATATATGACTTTGCATATAGACAGCTATGTACACCTTAACTGTCCCTACACACACCCATCAGACAAGATTACCCTCAACTAGCTGTAGGTGGCCCATATGTGATATATCTGCATATGTTGTGTGTGATACACATACACATTTATATATATATATATATATATATATATATATATATATATATATATATATATATATATATGGGCAACAGATAAGAATATGTCAAGCATGCACACACATAGATGTGGGGAAGAGAGAGACAGACAGTGATTTAGAGAGAGACACAGGGGGACACACAGACAGTGAGTCATACACACGGATACCTTGAATAGCATAGAGTGATGTCCTGCTGCGGACAGTGGCATACATGTCGTAACCAGTTGCATGTGCCAGTATGAAAGTGAGCTCCATTGTGTAATAGTAATGAGGTGGGGGTTATAATTTCACATCATCTGCCTTTGTGTGTGTGTGTGTGTGTGTGTGTGTGTGTGTGTGTGTGTGTGTGTGCGTGTGTGTGTATATGTGTGTGTGTGTCAGTAAGTTTAAGTATTAGGAAGTTGTTTCCACTCAGTACACTTCCCATTGCCCTACTTCACAAGATCTGCTGGCGTCATTCACATTATAAGTACCGTTGGACACCTGTTAGCCCTATAAGCTCTGTAGCACATGCAATAACTGAATAACACTATAGTAATAACTAGATAGGCAGGGGTTCTAATCTCAGTCCTGGAAAATGTAAGAGTGTGTGTTTGTGTTTATTTGTAGGTGAAACAGTTTTAGGCCATTCCCACACAGTACACTTCCCAGTGCCTCACTTTAGCAGTCTTGCTGACGTCATTCCCATTAGAAGTACCTTTGCACAACACCCACCCTATAAGCTTTGTGGCTTGGGCAATAACTATGTAACAGTATAGTGCAAATAACTAGATATGCAAGGGTTCCATTCCCAGCTCTGACAAGTGTGTGTGTGTGTGTGTGTGTGTGTGTGTGTGTGTGTGTGTGTGTGTGTGTGTGTGTGTGTGTGTGTGTGTGTAAGTGTATGAACAACTGTGTATGTTTAGAGGATGAAGTATTTTGAGGACATTCCTACCCACAACACTTCCCAGTGCTCTTCTTTAGGAGTCCTGCTGATGTCATTCCCCTTAGAAGTACCTTTGCACAACCCCAGCACTATAAGCTCTGTGGTGCATAAAATAGCTATGTGACAGTATAGTACAAATAACTAATTAGACAGGGGTTCTCCTTCCAGTTCTAGCAAATGTGTCTGTACAAGTGTGTATATTTTGAATAATTCCCCACACAGAATACTTCCCAGTGCCCTACAGTAGCAGTCCTGCTGATGTAAGTAACCTTAGAGGTACCATTGTGCACTTGTCAGCCCTATACGCTCTGTAACAGGTGCGATAACTGCATAACACTATAGTACAAATAACTAACTAGGCAGGGGTTCTATTCCCATTTCTGGTAAGTGTGAATGTTTGGAGACTGAAGTATTTTGAGGACTTTCCCAACCCAGTACAAATCCCAGTGCCCTACTTGAGCAGTCATGCTAATATCATTCACCTTAGAAGCACCTTTGGGCACTTGTCAGCCCTACAAGCTCTGTAGTGTATGCAATAACTGTATAACACTGTAACACAAATAACTAGATAGTTAGGAGTTGTAATCCCAGTCCTGGAAAATGTGTGTGTGTGTGTTTCTTCGTAGGTAAAACAGTTTTAAGCCATTCCCAACCATTACACTTCCGAGTGCCCTACTTTAGCAGTCCTGCTGATGTCATTTCCCTCAGAAGTACCTATTGACAACCCTCAGGCATATAAGCTCAGTGGTGGATGCAATAACTACATAACAGTATAGTATAGACAACTAAATAGAAAGGGGTTCTATTCTCAAGTCTGACAAATGTGGGTGTATAAGTGTATGTACAAGAGTTTGTAAGTGTGCATGTCTGTAGGATGAAGTATTTTGAGGGCTTTCCCTTCTACAACACTTCACAGAGCCTTTCTTTAGCAGTCCTGCTGATGTCATTGCCCTTAGAAGTACCTTTGGACAGTACTTAGTCCTATAAGCTCCATGGCGTGTGCAATAGCTAAGTAATAGTATAATAGAAATAACTAGACATGCAGGGGTTCTACACTCAGTTGTGGCAAATGTGTGTGTGTGTGTGTGTGTGTGTGTGTGTGTGTGTGTGTGTGTGTGTGTGTGTGTGTGTGTGTGTGTGTAGGTGTTTGTAAGTGTGCGTGTTTGTAGGGTAATGTATTTTGATGCCCTTCCCACCCAGTACATTTCCAATTGCCATTGTAACTCACCTTAGACATACTTTGCAACACTATTAAATCATATAAGCTCTGTGATGTGTGCGATAACTGCTTAACTCTGTAGTACTCCTAACTAGATTGGTAGGGGTTCTAAACTCAAGTTGGGCAACTGTGTGTGTGTGTGTGTGTGTGTGTGTGTGTGTGTGTGTGTGTGTGTGTGTGTGTGTGTGTGTGTGTGTGTGTGTAGGTGTTTGTAAGTGTGTATGTTTGTAGGGTAATGTATTTTGATGCCCTTCCCACCCAGTACATTTCCAATTGCCATACTTTACAAGGGCTCTTGATGTAACTCACCTTAGACATACTTTGCAACACTATTAAATCATATAAGCTCTGTGATGTGTACGATAACTGCTTAACTCTGTAGTACACCTAACTAGATTGGTAGGGGTTCTAAACTCAAGATGGGCAACTGTGCGTGTGTGTGTGTGTGTGTGTGTGTGTGTGTGTGTGTGAGTGTGTGTGTGTGTGCGAATCACATCATCCCTGTTTGTGTGTGTGGATTATATCCACTGGGGGTGTAGGTTAGACCATTTTGAAGCATGTACCACCCAGTGCACGTCCCTTTGCCCTACTTTACAAGACTTGCTGATGTCATTCACCTTAGATGTACCTGTATACACTTGTCAGCCATCTAAGCTCTGTAGCATGTGCAATAACAGCATAATACTGTAGTTGAAATAATTAAATAGGTAGGGGTTCTAATCTCAATGCTGACAACTCCAGTAGCGTGTGAGAAGCATATTCCTTGTTGCTGTTATGTGTGTAGGCTATACCATTTTAAGGCCTGTTGACTCCCTACCCATGATATTAATTTAAAGAGCCTGTTAATGGCATCTGCCTCACATGCACCATTTAACATTATACAGCCCATACCAGTAATCTGTACAGATGCACATGGAATATACACATGTTTGAAATCCATATGTGGTCTTCCTCTTCTAAAAATGAGATTCTTGTGATATCATTGCCATATGATGAGATTCCTGTGATATCGTTGCCCCCAACACAAATCAAATGACACATAGCCCACAAACTCAGTGTGCCACTCAACCACAGCCCATAAGGCATAACAACGTACTCAACACTCTAGTCATAGGTGACTCTATAGTCAGGCACACTGATGTTCTACTCACCAGGCTAAACAAGGAGAAAGTTACTGTCAGCTGTCTGTTGGGAGCCAGGGTCCACCACATAATGCACACACTCAGGTCACTCCACAACAAGTACAAATATGACTCTGACATTGTCCATGTTGGTGTGAATGACCTGAGATGTACCTCCTTGGACTACATAAAAGGAGACATGAAAGAGGTCTCCGATCTTGTAGCCCAGGCAGGTATGACCCTAGCCCTGAGTAGCATCCTGCCATCACCCAGAATGATACCACAGTACAAGGACAAAATGATTGACTTCAACAATTGGCTAAGCTTCTGGTGCCATTCTAAGGGGATCCAGTATCTGTCTGGCTGGGATGACATGATCGACAGACCACAATGCTTTGCCAGAGATGGCCTGCACCTGTCGACCTTGGGATTCTGGATACTGGCTAAGGCTCTTGTCACCTCTATAGTGCCTTTTTTAGGAAAGGTTCAAATGACAAATTCATAGATTCATAGACTATTACTAGGCTAACTGCCCTCATGGACCATTTTAAGCCTAGCTAATTACCCCCTGTGAGAATCAAATCCTGCACCTTGTGTTTCTAAGGTAAGTACCTTAACCATTATGCCACCCTCCCACCCAAACCAATGTAACAGGTACAAGCAAGCAAAATCTGAGGGTAATGCTACTCAATGCTAGAAGTCTAAACTTCAAAATGCATTCACTCAAGGCACTCCTTAAAATGGAGAACATCGACATCTGTGCAGTGACAGAGACCTGGTTCAAGGCTCCAGAGAGCACCACTGCATTACCAGGATATAATTCATACCACACCTTTCGGCCACCTAACCTGGACCGAAACACTTAAGGCGGAGGCATGTCTATATTGATTAAGAATATCCACACCTCCAGGCTAGTTGCTCAGCATAAGGCATCCGAGATTATCCAAGTGCAACTAACTCTGGGCAAGACTGCAATCCAAATTGTAACTTGCTACAGATCCCCCACCATGCCCCAGGATTCCCCCTCCTCATTTCTTGATACACTGGAAAATATTAGGGTACAACCCAACACCATAATAATGGGCGATTTCAACTGCCCCACCATTAACTGGGAAAACTACTCATGTACCAACTCTTTTGCTCAACATTTTCTGGAATTCATAAATTCCAATGCCTTGGATCAACTTATCCACACCCCACCAGGGGCAGCAATATTCTAGACCTGGTCATTGACATCATGGGTGACACCAGAGGTCAGTTTGTCATTGGTCAGAGCCGACCACAACCTAATCACCCTAGACATCAACATCCTGCCCCCAACCCCCATTAGGGAAACCACCATAAAAATTTCTCCAAAGACAACTTCATGCTTCTTAAGACAGAAGTGGCAAACTTCACGACACCCATGCAGACGGACAATAGAGGTATGACTGCTGAATCCTACATAAATGCACTTTATAAGCACTTTCACGAGTGCATGGATTGTGCTATCCCTAACAGAACCAAGATGCTATCCTCCAAAAAAAAGGAAGCCAATCTGGCGGTCCCCTGGCATAAACAAACTCTACAACAGAAGAAAGAAACTGTTGCAAAAAAGAGTAAAATCCCATGATTGGAGGAACTCCCTGGTCAGCCTCAGTAAGAAGCTGAGATCCCTTATAAAATTCTCCAAAGTTAGTTACAAAAACAAAATCACCACTGATTCTAAAGACAACACAAAGCATTCTATAGCTATGTCAAGAATCTCAATGGCAACACTCAGATCTGAGTTACAGCACAATGGCACTAAATATGCAGAACCAACTGATATTGCCAACATCCTGGCAGATAGGTTCAGTGCTAACTTTATCACTCTCTCGCCCCCTAAAGAGCCCATCTATATACTGGACAGGTAAAAAACACACTCTCCAAAGCCAAAAACACAGCATCCGTGGGACCTGACAACATCCCAAGTTGCATTCTACATGGACTACAGAATGAACTAGCACCCCATCTAAGCACCATGTTCAGTCATAGCCTCACCTCAGGCTTTGTGCCCACTGAATGGTGCACAGCGATGGTTATCCCACTCCACAAAGAGGGAGCCACCATGGACCCCGGGAACTACTGCCCCACTAGCCTAACGTGCCTGGTCTGCAAGGCCATAGAATGTATCATCATGGAACTTATAAACAAAGACATTGGTAATCTCCAAACTCTGTACCCCACCCAGTTTGGGTTTGTAAAAGGCAGATCATGTCTCCTAAACCTGAAAGACTTCTTTCAAGCAGTCACCAAAGCCGTAGATGAGGGTAAGGTGGTTCACACAGCCTATCTAGAACTCACCAAGGCTTTTGACATAATCCCCCACTCTAGAATTATAGATAAACTCACTAAACTAGGTATAAATTCTTATGTCACAAGATGGGATGGCAACTGGCTCACTGACAGAACCCACACTATAGCAGACTCCAAATCTGACTTCGGATCAGTAATAAGTGGAGTACCACAGAGTTCATTCCTGGGTCCTCTCCTGTTTGGTATCTACTTTTCTGAAGTACAGGCTAACACAGAAGGTCTTTGGCTAATGAAGTTTGAAGATGACTTCAAATGAAGAGCCATAATCGAAACTCTTAACGATGTAGACATCCTACAAAAGGGCCTCACTGAGACTGATGCCTGGTGTCAAAGCAATGGCCTTAAGCACAATGCCAAAAAATGCATTGTCATCCTGTTTGGTAAAACTTTGTACCCATGAGCTACCACATAGGTGGTAGTCTACTTAACACCGAAAGTGCAATAAGAGACTTTGGGACACAGGTGGACAGTACTCTCTCCTTTGATAATCACATTGCCACAGTAGTCAGGAAATCCTTCTACTTGGCACACCTCATCACAAAAGTTTCTCATCCAGGAAAAAAGAGGTAATTGTTTCCCTCTACTTATCACTCATTAGACCCATTATAGAGTACAACATTCCTTTTGATATGTACCTCACAAGACATCTACAGCAACTGGAAAGGCCACAGAAATACCTCACAAAGAGGATTACCGGCTTCAAACAGATGCCCTATGCAGACCGTCTCAAAAAACTCCAGCTTTACTCCGTTGCATATCATCTACTCAGAGACGATCTCTGTCTAACATACAAAGCCATGTCAAACCCAGAGCTGTTGGACATGCTCCACTTTAAGAAATCCCAATCTCTCCGAGCTACATGTTCTAGGGACCTAAACCTTGTCACCACAATAAACAGAACATGCTGGAGGGGTCAATTCCTGTCCCAGAGACTTCCTATACTCTGGAACAAACTACCTATCTATATCAAACAAAGCTCCTCATTGGCACTCTTCAAGAAAAGTCTTGATGATTGGATGGTAAATAAGAAATTCACCCCTGGGATCACCTCTGTGGCTCTGCTCGACAGGGGCACAGAAAAATAATTTTCTTGGGTGGTGAAAGCCAGGGTACCTTTTTGGCTAGGCTTACATAGGCCCTAGGGCCAATAGCCTAGAACCTAGCTATGAACCTACCTATGTCACAGTTACTGCAGTGACACACATGCCAGCATCAGACATCATACCTGACTGACACTTCATGCTGATAAAAAGTCTGTCACTCTATCACTTGTGCAGGTTTGTAGGAGCAGTAGATGAGACCAGTCACTATGTTTGGTGGGTTATCCCACCATACATGAAGGCTTTTGCAAGATTACATGTTATTAGAGATTGTGTGTTATGTCCCAGGCATATAATCTATGTGGAGAATGTCATATGCATGCAGCACTATAGTACATACAAGTGGATATGTAGGGTTACTAATATGTCTATTGGCAACTATGTATGTGTTTCTGTATGCACAGTCCCTGTGGCTGTCTTTAGTGTGTGTATGTGATGGCTATACCATTTTGTGTGCCTCTTCCACCCTGTGAACTCCCCCATTGCCAACCTAGTTCAGCCCATAGAGATGTCATGCACTGTACAAGCACGGTTACACAGTTTCTAACACCAAGCCACTGTGGTGTATGCAATAGTTAGATCACTGTGTATTTTACATGAATAGATGGGTAGGTCATCTACTCTGATAAGTGTTACCTCCATGTGCATATGTGTTTCAATGCATGTCCCCATGCAGTGGTGTGCATATGCATGTGTGTGTGTGTGTGTGTGTGTGTGTGTGTGTGTGTGTGTGTGTGTGTGTGTGTGTGTGTGTGTGTGTGTCAGATGGCTCTAACATGTTAAGGGCCTCTGTGCCTACCATTGGCAATACTAATAGCCCCTGCAATTGTCACCTACTTCAACAGTAGTGGCAGACACTGACATATTACTGTACAACTGTGCTATTTGTGTCCTGTATCTAGCACTATCATTCATAAGACTGTGCATGTAGGGGCTGTGCTCAGCCCTTTGTCAGTTTCCCCATGTACAGGACTATGACTTTGTGTGCACTACCAGCACGAGAGGGCAGACATGCATATGAGATAGCAGACACACATGCTGGTGATTGTCAGGTTAGACTAATACAGGCTGACCTGTGTCTGGAATACATACCCCAAACCTGTCATACACAGTACCAGGCATACCCTCATCAACTGCATGACGATTGAGTGGATGGGACAGAAATGGCAGGGGAAACAGGTGCTGATAGCTGAATCTGCTGCAGCTAAAGTAATGGCTAAGCTTGTGAGGGACCTAGTGCCAGTACTCAAGTAACCTCCTCTTTATGTTTGAGCCTGAGGTCCTACAAAACACCCAGATGACATGTATGCTGGCTAGGTGGCTGTGTCAAGGGTATGTATGCAAGGTCACACTGTATGTCACAATTGCCCCTCACACACTGTTGCATGTAAACACAGCTAGTAAGCATGTACATACACAGCTGTACCTTGGCTATGAAAGGGTCAATGTGTTTCCACTCTGCAAAACTCCACATTGGTAATGTCTGCAGGGCCACAGCCTGCAGACACACAGACATCTGGAACACAAAGAGAATACAGCATGTCAGACTACATTCCATCAGTGGTACTAACACCAATAATGCATCATGGCTAATAAGGTACATACACTTTGATGTGTACCCATAACAAATGCAAGCAGACAGCACCTTACACAGCATTATATAGCTGCACTGTTTCCCCTGTGCATCAGACCCATGTTAGCATGTCCCTCATCAATGGTATGGATGACAGGGATGTGGCACAGGTATCATCATATGCACAGGGTGTGATGTGGGTTTGCCAGAGGTCTAGGCTGGGCCATATGGTTGACATCATGTGTATGTGTTTGTAGGGGTGTTCTAGAAATGGGATGTGCAGAGGTGCTGTGTGTCTGGAGGTGACCTGCATGTGAGAGAGATGTGTGTGTGTGTTTGTATGCACACAGTCATGCCATATGGCTGCCATAAACAGGGCTATGTTGGACAGCTGTAGACCACATATGGCAGGGTTTACAGTTCACCATCTCTGGCCACAGACACAGGAGCTTCTCCTGCCAGGGGTATCACTGGCACCACCAGGGCCAAAGCCAGATGCAGTACTACTCCTCGATGGTGACTGCTGTCTGCTGGATCCATGTCCTTGATGGGACTGGCCAGGACCATGTGCCCATGGCCTGCTCCAATGTGGTGCAGACAACAACCCCCCCTTTGGTAGTCCTGGTGGTAGTGCTACTATGGGAGTGTGAAGGTGCATGACCCTGTAGACTCTCAGCTGATCTTGGTGCTGTCCTACATCAATGTGGCTGATGCCCATCTCCCACTACATGCTCCAGCACAGACATTCCATGGTCAAGGATTGCCAGGGTCTCAGCCCACCGTCTATTCATGACCTCAGTGTTGTGATGTGTGGCCTCCACAAGGTCATGTAGGTCATCACGGATGCCAGGAAGAGTTGCATCCAAGACCCTGAGTATTTGGTGTTGCGTTCAGTACATGCATGTGCCTCCATGGCGGCCTGAAACATGCGTCTGATGACACCTGCTGTGGCACCTGCAACAGGGGCTTGATGGGCAGCAGTCCTTCTTTGAGCACCCCTGTCCATTTGCCTGTGTGGAACCTCATCTGCACTCTGGCTATGGCTAGTGTCTACACTCACACTTGCCATAGTCACCACACTAGCCTGTTCCATGCCACCACCACCAACTGTTCATTATGTCCTGCCACTGGGGTTGGGATATGTGTGGGCATTGTGACTGTGTTTGGGGATATTGTGGACAACTGTGGAATGCCAACCGATCACACAGATTCGGTCACTGACAACCCCACCTGTGCCTTACTATGACTACCATCATCGTCAAAATCTGCAGAGACACTGACATCAGGTTCTGAGGGACCACGAATCCCATGTTCACCTGTGAGGGGAAGACAACATATGTAAATTAATACCTGCACTATATGGTTTGCTGGTACACACACACACACACACACACACACACACACACACACACACACACACACACACACACACATGCACACATGGACACACACACAGACACATACAGATGAGGTGGTACAAAGGCATTACACAGACCTGACAATATCCAAATGGTGACATGCACGACACACAGTCAGACCACAGCATACACATTCTGGACAGGCCCTCAACATCATGCAGTGCAGCCATTTCCACTTAATGTTACTACTAATATACACCTCTGGGATACATGAGTAGTGTTAGTAGGTGATGGGCCTTCACCTAGCACACACCGCACCCATGAAAACAGTATTGCTGTTCACTTGTATAGCACAATGGGAACTCCTACAGAAAATACCTCTCAACTGTACAGGCTTTCATAGAATGTCTGGATGTCTGGCTCATATTTTTGATCCATTCCTCATAAATCCTGTGTTTGTCTGACATATTGCTGGGATGATCTAGGACTGACATCCCTAATTAATGACATACATTTGAGTTTCTGTCTTCAAAGCCTGCAGTAAATGTATGTTAAAACAACTTTCCAGGCTTACAGTGGATACAATAATTGTACACACCCCTGTTAACATGCCAGGTTTTTGTGATATATATAAAATGAGACCACAATAAATCATTTCAAAACCTTTTCCACCTTTAATGTGACCTATAACCTGTGCAATCCAATTGAAAAACAATCAAATCTGTTAGGGGTAAAATATAGAAAACAAAATACGTACAATAGGCTGGTTGCCTAAGTATGCACACCCTTAAACTAATACTTTGTTGAAACAACTTTTGATTTAATTACAGCATTCAGTCTTCTTGGGAAGGAGTCTATCAGCATCACACATCTTGACTTGGCAATATTTGCCCACTCTTCCTTGCTAAAGCCCTCCAACTCTGTCAGATTGCGAGGCTATCTCTTGTGCACAGCCCTCTTTAGGTCACCCCACAGATTTCCTATTGGATTTAGGTCTGGGCTCTGGCTGGACCATTCCAAAACTTTGATTGTCTTATGGTGAAGCCATTCATTTGTTGATTTGGATGTATGCTTTGTGTCATTGTCATGCTGACAGGTAAAAGTCCTCTTCATCTGCAGCTTTCTAGCAGATACCTGAAAGTTTTGGGCCAAAATTGACTGGTATTTGAAACTGTTCATAATTCCCTCCACATTGACTAATGCCCCAGTTCCATCTTATGAACAGCAACCCCAAAGCAGGACACTGCCACCACCATGCTTCACCATGGGGATAGTGTTCTTTTGGTGATGCAAAATTTTGTTTTTGCGCCAAACATACCTTTTGGTATCGTGGCCAAAAAGTTCAACCTTGGTCTCATTAGACCAAAACACATTTTCCCACATGCTTTTGGGGGACCTGATGTATTGTTCTCACATTTTAGCCAGGCCTGGATGTTGTTCTGTGTGAGAAAAGGCTTCCATCTTCCAACCCTACACCATAGGCCTGACATATGGAGAATACGGGAGATTGTTGTCACATGTAGTACACCGCCAGTACTTACCAGAGATCCCTGCAACTCCTGCAGTGTTGTTGTAGTTCCCCTGGCAGCCTCCCTGATCAGTTTTTGTTTTGTCTTTTCATCAGATTTGGAGGGATGTTCAGTTCTTTGCAATGTCACTGTAGTCCCATATTTTCTCCCCTTTTTGATGACAGTCTTCACAATGCACATGAAATATGCAATGCTGTGGAAATGTTTTTGTACCCTTCTCCTAGATGATACCTTTCAACATTGAGATCCCATTGATGCTTTGTAAGCTCTCTGTGAACCATGGCTTTTGCTGTAGCAGGCAACTAAGTACATGTCAGGGAAATCCTACTAGGACAGCTGACTATTATTTGATGTTAATCAGAGTCTCTTTAATTGATGATAGGGGTGTACCCAAGAAGACTGAATGCTGTAATTAGATCAAAAGGTGCTTCAACAAGTATTAGTTTAAGGCTGTGCACACTTATGCATCCAACTTATTGTACATTTTTTATTTTTCATATTTGTTCTCCTAACAGATTTGTTTGTTGTTCACTTGAATTGTACAGGTTATAGGTCACATTAAACATGGGAAAAGTTTTGAAATGATTTATTGTGGTCTCATTTTTGTATATTACAAAAACCTGCCATTTTAATAGGGGTGTGTACACCTTTTCTAACCACTGTATAAGAGTAATATTTAAAATATGTCTCAAGCTTTGGGCCTTTGTCCCGCCATTTTGTCAGTCTTTGTCCAGATGTCTTGCACTGACAGGTTGTGAGGTATGCTACAGATATGTTACATCTCCTGCAAATAGGCCCCTGAGATGATCACTGTGAAGCAATGCAGTTAACCCCACTACAAGTGAACATGCACATATCACAATATGACTAAGAGTGACAGTTGTGTGCATGGTAAAATGCATACCCTTAACATGTCTGGGGTATCGGTGAGCCACAACAGGACAATTCCATACTCACTGGCTTCAGGCTGCTGTCCCACATCGAGACCAGAGAGACCTATGTAGCTGTGGGAGAGAGGTATTGTCAGCAGACTCACATGTGGCATTGGCACAAGATGAATGCTGCTTTTCTGGACATGTACAGTACAAGCTCCGATACTACACAAGTTGCTGTCCTTCACCATATCTGTGTGCTTCTGTGCATTACAAAACCCCACCCACAACTGCGTTTTGATGTGACATATGCATCTAGATACTTTATGGATGCCAATATGGCTGCTACAATAGTAGATTGATGTCCACTGGGACCTTACCTGCACACTCCTTGCCTGTTGTCTGGGTGCCACCCACCTCCACAATGTGGGTGTCTTGACTTTGCTGTTGTGTGGTGGGTGCCCCAAGGTTGTCAAGGAGATCCTACATAGGTGTAAGTGGGGCTTGCATAGCAGGACTCCCCACTTGTGGCTGTGTGGTCCCTGGCCATGGCAGCAGCTCTTCACCAAGCATAGAGGAAGAGGTCAGTCGCACGATGCCTGATCTGTTTGTATGTTCATGCGTGCTGACCTATATCATATACCCAGTGGACGAGGTCATCCCACAGGGTGGTCCACTCCCACAGATGCTGCTGACTATGGCCAAACATCACCCCATGGTGCTGGACTATGGTGTCAATGATTGCTGGTGTCTCGGAGTCTATGTATGGTGGCTATCTGGCACACTGCATTTCACCTGGAAGACATAAACAGGGAAACACATCACAGGACCTCATACATTGGTCAATGTTATTTACAGAACCTGCACATCAATATTGACTAGAACTAGTCACCACTTTCGATCATATCATATCCCTGCCATCTATCAGCACAGTATGAGCTTGCATTGTATTCTTGGTCCTGATGTGTCATGCTTCCCCTAATGAGGGCCAGTAAATTGCATACTCCTCCATTCATCATTCACTTTTGTGTAGAGGGATGACAGTGGCCATTTTCCATGTAGATGGGATGTTGATGGTGCTCAGGCTTCATTTGACTACAGTGTGTAATGGGGCTGGGAGCACATGCCTGAGTTCATGCAGGATGCAGACAGGGATGTTATCAGGTCCCATGGAGACTTAATTTTGTTGCCTTTGAGTAGGCATTATGGACCTGCTCCCTGATGATGATAGGGGAGAGGTGTGGGTGTTTTGCATATCCACCTATACTGATGGGGGGACAGGGGGGTGATGTTTTCAATTAACCTGTCTGCAGCAGGTTGGCTATAGCTATGGCATGTGTGTATGTGGTGTGATTGCCCACCAGCACAGGTTGGGTAGGGTTGTTGCCTCTGAGAATGAAGACATATGTGAAGATGGCCCTGTGATTGGCCTTGGTGGATGTGTCCAATTTGTACTCATAATTAGACTTACAGTGATTCACCTGTGACCTTATATGCTTGTACAGACAAACGTGGACTTGCTTCCAAGTTGGTGCCTGCTCCTACTTAGCCCTGTACAGCCAATATAGCAACCTATCATGTGGTTTGTGTATTGCTGCTGTCCACCAAAGAGGATTATTTACCTTGGAGGAGGTGAGTTTTATGAGTCAGGTATCGCTGAGTCCATATAGTTATGTAGGTGCTCATATAGCAGTTAGAATTAGGCATGGACACGAGATCATTACACAGTTGGACACTTCTCCAATTTCAACCTGATAATCATGCTTATTCTAGTACCCATTACTGTGTCAGGGCAATGCAACAACCAGTAGCTGTAGACATTTATGTCTGTTAGATGCACTGAAATTATGATTACACGTGTACAACATGTACAGCTTAATTACCTGGCATTTTGCATCTCATGTCTGTTGTTTTGAGGCTTCCAGCTACACCTACTTATACATACATGTGCACAGGTAATACCTAATATGCATTTCTGTTCTATGTCAGTATAGCACACTGTATTTACACAATTGCTGCTCAGTCATACCTCTCAACATGTTAGAGTGGGACATCTGATTGACTGCACACATAAATAAGGGGCAATGGACAAAATGAGTGACACCTTATTAATATTGCTGCAACACACTTAAGTCAGTTGATAGCAC
Organism: Protopterus annectens; assembly: GCF_019279795.1. Taxonomy (NCBI): domain Eukaryota; kingdom Metazoa; phylum Chordata; order Ceratodontiformes; family Protopteridae; genus Protopterus; species Protopterus annectens. The sequence goes on along the minus strand of NC_056737.1, from coordinate 1,653,216,482 downwards.
AGTAGGCTTTACATTCATAGAAATACCCTGGAGGATGTCCGACATTCATATGTATGCTATTATGTTCTGATGTCAGTCTTCACAGATTTGCCAATGATTTGCCAGACATAACACAACTCTATGAGGAAATGACTATAAATATGAGGAACACATGTGGTCAGTGTGCAGAACACTGGACAGTTGAATGGTATGAGCTCAGTATATCACATGTAGTTCAACACACACTTCTGCGACAGTAGTTTACTATGCACATACCCTGCATAGGTCTCTTAGATTTGAAGACAAACATGTGTATCATAGTTGTATTCACAAGTAGCATATGGATATTTGCAACATCCCAGTAACTGGCCTAGCAGTGTCACAGTCAGTATTGTTCAACAGACACTCTAGTAGTAGTCACATGTGAGACGTCCTTTCCTGGAGTGACTCAGGAACCTGAGCTGTGATGTATGTCACTGCAGACAGAGCCAGATGCTATGGCCATAGGTGCTGTTCAGCAATATATCAGTACATATTTAACTTTCTAGTTCCATTTATTGCATAAACCCTACTGCATTCCATTACATGCTTACTTGTTTGACATACCTTTTTTTTCAAGTATTCTTGTATTTCATCGCTCTCTCTTTCTCCCTCTGTCTACACATGTAGAGGGATAGACCTGTTTTGCATAGGAAGCAGTTTGTCTTTTGTAGGTAATGCTCATAAGCAGGTGGTGGGACCAATTGGTGTCTCCCACTTACTAATTGCATCCATGAACAGCTTTGTTGTTATTCCAATAGCCAATGGCATGGCAACATACTCCTATAATTAGTACTTCATGTGGGTATTGCCCCTTTTCCTTGCCTGTGAGGAGGATATCATGGAGATGTGTGAACTACAGCATCACAGAGGGTAGGTGGAAATACCTCTTACAAGACATGTGGAGACAGCCCAACAAAATGGGGGGGGTGAAGGTTCCAGACTTAGGAGCAAAATGTAAGTATTGCTTTTATACAGTTGGAATAATGCTAGATTAACAAGATTTGTCTGGACATGCATTTTCTGCATGATTTCAAGTCTGACAGTGTTATGTGGATGCCATAACTCTCAACTGTAGGGCTATCCACAGAATGGTCAGAGGCTTGATTCTTATGTTTGGTCTGTTCCTCAGACAGTTTTTGTCCTTGGAAAATCAGTTGGATACTGTGGGGATTGAAGTCAGTAAATGCTAACATCCGTTTGTGTTTCTGACTTCATATCCCCTCAGATAAGATATGTTACAACAAACCCTATAACACCAGCAACTTTCTCTGTTTATAACAGCAATATTTTAAATATGCCCCTGTTTTTGGGCCTCTGTCACCCAATTATGTCCTGCTTTGTCCAGATGTCATGCATTAAGAGGTTGATAGGTATGGTATATCATTATTTAGTGCCTTCATTCCTGATATTGTCCCAGTGATGTAGCAGAATCCCAGACATGTTATGAGGAAGAGGCCATATATATGAGGCCAAAGCCTGGACATTCTGTGGGAATCTGTTCAGTTGAGAGGTCTGCGTATGTCTGGCCATTGTTAACAGACTGTCAGGATTGTGTAGCAGTGTAGTGTGTAATTGTTAGTTGGGTTGTGTAGGGAGGGGGGTAGATGTGAGTGTCATGGATCCTTTTCTGTCTGACTGTGCATGCTGCTACTGTTTCTGGTGGTCTATTGGCTGTATATGTTGGTAGTGACAGACTGAGACATGTCCCGTATCTCCTCAGGATTTCTACTATACTGTGAATTGGGGCATTATATGTAGGGGTAGTGTGTGAGTGGCAAGCAGGATATATTTGCTCATGCAGTCGTTATACGCTGGTATTCAGTTGACTTACTGGTATGTCACTGTGACTGTGGTGCAAATGGTTGTAAGTATGCACGTTTACACAGGTGTCTGTTTTTCACTGCTGTTACATCCCTGTACTGCCTGCTATATTTGCAAATGCATGTGTAATTCCCCATAGCTGATTTGAGGTAGTGTTGTGTCAGTCTTACTGTGGTTCAGACAATGCTTTGTGACATGCTTGGCAACTCAGTTTAATTTCCCTAATGTTATGTTATGTCCATATATTCGTAGGATGTCCAGTTGTCTGGGTCATATCTTTGGTCTGGTCCCCATAACTGTTGTATATTTCTGACAAATCAATGGGATGATGTGCAGATTGAAGTCACTAACTAATGAGAAGCAATTGAGTCCTGGACTTGTGATATTTCAGGCAATATATGTTAGAACAGACTGTGTTACTACAACAACTTTCTCAGCTTATCTACTCAAGTATTTCAGATATGTCCCTATTTTCATACCTTTGTCCCTCCACTTTGTCAGGCTTGGTCCAGTTTCATTGCACTAAGGAGTTCTGAGCATACCTCTCACATGTTCAGATTGTTGCAGAATATCCAGGTTTGTGGCTCATATTTTTGTTCTATTCCACAAATTATTTGTATTTTGCTGGTAAATCACTGTGATGATCTGATGATTTATGTCAATAAATGATGACATACATTTCAGTTTCAGTCCTCATATCCTTTGGAAAATTTATAAGTGCGATCTTTAAAATATGTCAGCATATTTGGCCCATTGTTCCCCCATTTTGACTGCCTTTGTCCAGATTCCTTGCACTAATAGGTTGAGAGGTATGGTTCTGATGTATGACTGCACTACATGTTATACACACACACACACACACACACACACACATTATATATATATATATATATATATATATATATATATATATGTTTGCGTGTGTATGTGTGTATATCTATCTGTCTATGTATATACATATATATATATATATATATATATATATATATATATATATATATATATATATATATATATATATCTATATATATATATATCTATATATATATATATATATATATATATATATATATCCATTGTGCATAGACCAAGCCATCCCAAATAGAACCAAGACGTTCTCTAAAAAAAAAAGCCAAAATCTGGTGGTCCCCTGCCATAAACAAGCTATACAACAGAAGGAAGAAACTGTTGCAGAAAAGAGGAAGATCCCAGGTTTCAAAAAACTCCCTCACCAGCCACAGTAGAAAGTTGATATCACTCATAAAATCTTCCAAAGCTAGTTACAAAAACAAAATTGCCAAAGATTCCAAAGACAACTATAAGGCACTCTATAGTTATGTCAAGAATATAAATGGCACTGCATAGATCTTCTCTGAGCTATAACAGAATGGCACTAGATATACTGATCCAAACGATATTGCCAATATCCTGGCAGATAGATTCAGTGCCAGCTTCACCCCCCTCTCACCCCCTAAAGGGCCCATGTCAATAACGAAAGAATGCCAAATTCTGGTAATCACCTCCATGCAAGTAAAAACCAGACTCTCCAAAGCCAAGAATACAGCATCCATGGGATCAGACGACATCCCGGGCTGTGTCCTGCATAAACTACAAAATAAACTGACACCTCACCTATGTGTGATATTTAATCATAACTTCACCTCAGGCTTCATCCCTATAGAGTGGCGCATAGCTACAGTCATCCCACTCCACAAGGAGGGATTCACTTTGGATCCTGGGAACTACCATCCCATAAGTCTGATGAGTCTGATCTGCAAGGCCATGGAATGTATTATCATGGAACTGATAAACAAATACATTGGCGACCTTGCAACACTGTATCCACCCAGTTTGAGTTCATGAAGGGTCGATCTTGCCTCCTGAACCCTATTGACTTCTTCAAATTAGTCTCCAGAGCTTTGGACGAGGGTAAGGTGGTTCACACAGCCTACTTGGACCTTGCCAAGGCTTTCAGTACTGTCCTCCACTCTGGAATCATAGATAAACTTACTAAGCTGGGCATTAATCCCTACATCACTCTGTGAAGACTGGTAGAGAAGGGTGAAAGCTGCCATCCTAGCCAGAAAGAATTTTATACATAATTATATCATTTGTAAATATGAATGTGAATCACAGGCTTGATGAACTTAAAACAATGTGGCAACATTGCCCTCTGCTGTAAAGAAAGCTAAGTCAAGCATTTCTTGTTGGTCCTTTAAAATTAAAATTACTTTGTCTGTTCCTTTGAATTTAGAATTTGGAGTCGATGAGTCTGGAGTAAGCATCCTGCCTATGGTTTTAAGGCTAAAGTTACTGACCAGAATTTACATGCGAAATGTCCTTTACTGCTCTAAGTGTAAAAGAATGTAAATGCAGTTTCTGTCAGCCTGGGAACACCAGGGAAGTGTACTAGATGATGCAATGTTTAGCAGGACTGCAGTTTCAATTTAAACAGTGAGAACCAGAGATTTTTTAAGCATTTTTGTCTGAACATCCAACTCACATCACTGCCTTATGCTCTTTTTATGTAAGCAGTATGTTAGAACTGCGTTTTCTCCTAAAAGTAGCCAGGAATTATAAAGATTAGACTAAGTGTTTTTCTGTGATGTCAGAACTGTACTACTGATTTATTTTAAATATTTCTGTGTGATATCTGAACTCTCTTGACTAGCACTGACTATGTAGTAGAAAGTATTGTCTTGTGGTTTTAGTTATGTATTATTAAATATTTTAAAACCTTTTAATTGTGGGTGGTTTGTGTATAGATATGTTAAGCTCTAGAGTACATTGCATGTTTGTAGAGTTTATTGTACAAAGCCACTCTAATAAGCCTTGACTGATTAGTCACACTTACCAATTTGATAATAATATTGCACAGTAATAATTGGACACCCTTTTAAGGGTCTTTGAGTAGCTGATAATTATTAGCTGGGTGGTGGCAAGTGGTACTACTGTATAGTCTGGGTAAAAGGGCACAGCTGGAGAAACTGTGCCAGCCTTTCTCAGAAGTGTCTGTGTGGTTGTATAAACTCTTATCTCAGTATGTGTGTGTCAGCTACTTGGGCAGGGACATGAAGCACGGGTAGAACAGAGAGTTTAGCTTGCCCAGCTAGGCTGAGATCTGGATCCTATAGCTGTGCCAGTGGGGAGTCTTATCGGGGACCTAGGGAGCAAGGGAGTGACCAGCCCCGGACTGACTGTGATCTCTATGTGCTCTTAAGGGAAATTGCACTTTACTGTGTGTATTTTTTATCCTTTTCTCATATATGAGATGCCCTCTCTGGTATTAGTGGTGAGGATTGAGGCTCCTTGATTGCTGGGCCAGGGCATGGGTGTCACATATTATTTGGTGGCAGTGGTTGGGATATCCATACCATATTAATTGTTGACAGTGGTTGGGATATCCATCTCACATATTAATTGGTGGCAGTGGTTGGGATATCCTCACATATTAATTGTTTGGCAGCAGTAGGATATCCACATCACATATTAATTAGTTGGCAAATACAAACTGGTTTGTAGTGGTCTGGGTAGTGTGAATACTTTAGCTTGTGTACAGTGAGATTTGAATGTGTTTTATACTCTAAAACAGCCACGCAGTGAATACTCAGAGTTCAGATCACACTTGTTTGATTTCTTTTGTTAGCTTAGTTAGTCAGGGTGAGCAGGCAGCATGTCAGCAGAGGAGTATGAAAAGCTGACAAGGAGCCAGCTGGCGGAGATGTGCCAGACTAGGGGACTGGTGCATGGAAATCTGACTAAGGCAGACCTGATTGCAGCCTTGGTTACAGCTGCATCAGAAAACAGCAACCAGGAGGACAATCAGACTGGCAGTGGATATATAATTCCCTCGGAGAATGGACGGCTCAACTTTCTGCAGTGGACTTAAAAATCCAGCTGGAGCTAAAGAGACTTGAGTTGGAGCCCATGCATGTGGAATTAGAAGCAAATAAGAGACTGCAACATTTGCAGGCTGAGGAGAATGAGAAACTGTTATATCTGCAAGCTGAGGAACAAGAAAGGCAGAGGCAGCATGAGAAGGAGATGGTGACTCTTCAGCAGAGCCATGGAGGTAATGCGGAAGGGAGTAACTGGACCCAAGAAGCACAAATAGTCAATAAACTTCTTTTGCAGTTTAAAGAGGGTGATAATTTTGATAGTTTCATTCATATGTTTGAGAGGGTATGTAAACAATATGAAGTTGACCAAGGGCTCTGGGTACGGTTGCTGACCCCCTTAATCCATGGTAGAGATGCAACTGTTCTGTCCAAAATGTATGACGTGGCATGTTTTGATTATACTGCTGTAAAAAAATTGTCTTTTAGAACTGTTTAAGCTAACACCTGAAATGTATAGGAAAAAGTTTTGTGAGCATAGACGCAAGGCAGATGAAAGTGTGTGTGTGAATATGTTGCTGAATTGAGCACTTATTTCCATAGGTGGGTGAGTCAATGTCAGGTCGCCACTTTTGAAGGGCTGGCAGACCTTTTGGTGAGGGAACAAGCCCTTACCACTTTGCCTGAGGACATAAGGATTTGGTTAGCTGATAGACAATGTGCTACTTCAGATGATTTGGGGAAGAAGGGAGACCTATACCTGGCAAACAGGGCAGCCCTGCACAGGATGGGGACCCCCAATACTACTCATGGGTCTAAAGGAACCCATGGTGGGCAGCACAGACTGCCACAACATAATTTGCCAGTAGCAGGGGTAGCTACTATTCCAGGTATATTTCCAGGAGCTAGGGTTAAATGTTTTGAACACAACCAGTGGGACCATGTGGCATACATATGTCCAGAGAGGCAAGGTGGGGAATCAAAGGTGAGGGAGCCAGTAAGTGGGAAAGACAAAATGCCAGTAGTAGGTTGTCTTGAGACAACAGGGGTACCGAACTACCATCCTGCAGATCTCCCGATAAGGAAGGATTTGGTTGAGGCAGAACCATGTGCTTATGCAGTTACATATGGTCAGACTAGGAGACAAGCATTTGGGTCTGGTAGCCTGGGGGAGACCCAGACAGATTGCATACTTGCAGCCAGAACTGCTGGGGTGGTTACTTTAGGGAGGGAGCTTTGCTGTAGCAGTGAGACTGAAGGTGAGCCACAGTTGCTTGTGGGTACTGATGGTCCCTTGGACAGAGTGACTGAAAAGGTAGAGGTGAGTAGTAGTACCCAGGCTGACAGTGAATCCCCACTGTCAGAGGCTGCCAGACTTCCCATGGAAGGGAAGCTAGTAAGGGTTTCAAGTAGAGAGTTGAGACAGGCTCAGCTCTCAGACCCTACATTGCAAGGCCTGAGGCAGGTAGCTAGGGAGTCACCTGATTCTCAAGGAAAGGGATAATCTGTATGCTAAGACAAAGGGTTACTATACAGAGAGTAGACACCTGAGGGAGGGCTAGAAGTTGAGAGAGTACAGCAGTTGGTAGTGCCTAGAGCCTACCGTCTGGCACTTCTAGCCGTAGCCCATGATATTCCCTTTGCTGGTCATATGGGCATAAAACTTACAAAGAGGCTTATTATGCAGAATGTCTATTGGCCTGGAATTTCCAGAGATGTAACAGGGTACTGCAGGACCTGTGAGAAGTGTCAAAAGGTAGGCAAGGCAGGAGACAAAATGAGAGCTCCTTTGATGCCTTTGCCTGTAATTGAGGAGCCATTTCAGAGGGTAGCTATAAATATTGTGGGTCCTCTGAGTACCCTAAGTTCCACAGGGAAAGACTATATCCTAGTGGTAGGTGATTATGCTACATGATACCCTGAGGCAGTGGCTTTGTCCTCCACTGAGACAGAGAAGGTGGCAAATGCTTTGTTAGAGATTTTCAGCAGGGTAGGTTTCCCAAAAGAAATACTGTCTGACAGAGTTGCCAATTTCATTTCAGACCTGCTGGCTTGTCTGTGGATGTCCTGTAGGGTAAAGCACATGAAGACCACCCCCTACCATCCCCAGACTAATGGTCTTGTTGAGAGGTTAAACTCTACAATCATGTCCATGCTATAGGCATTTGCAGATCAGTTTAAGAGGGAGTGGGACAAATATTTGCCCCATCTGTTGTTTGCTTGCAGAGAAGTTCCCTAGGAATCCACAGGATTTTCACCCTTTGAGTTGCTGTATTGGCATAGGGTGAGGGGACCTCTAGATTTAATTCGAGATGAGTGAGAAGGTGAGTGTGAGTCTTACAAGGAGTCTGTTGTGGCATACATCCTAAACCTCAGGACAAGGCTCAGGGAACTCATGTGCTTGGCCCAGGAGAACCTGGCAGAAGCCCAACCTCAGAAAAAGGTGTGGTATGACAGGAATGCTCGAGCTAGAGAGTGTGCTGTGGGGCAGCAGGTAATGGTTCTCATTTCTGTCAGACACAACAAGCTGCAAGCAGCTTGGGAGGGACCCTACAAGGTGGTAAAAAAGGTAAGTGATGTTAACTACATGGTGGAACTGCTAGGCAGATGGAAGGGGAACAAATTGTACCATGTTAACATGATGAAACCTTACCATGATAGGGAGGCCATTGTGCTGAGCATTTGAAGTGGATTGCAGGAGGAGTCTGAGAGAGATTTGGGGACTGATCTCCTCAGTGAGGCTCGGGCTGACACCTCAGTGGAAGGGGTAGCAATGTCCCAGCAGCTATCTCCTACCCAGGTTCGAGAAATCTGAGCAGTGTTGCAGAAATCTGGGGACATGTTCACTGGGAAACCAGGGTGCACCCACCTAGTACAGCACCAAGTGGATACAGGACCCCAAAGGCCTATTAGGTAGGTCCCTTATAGGGTGCCTGAGAGAGTCAAACAGACTTTGAGGGAGGAGGTACAGGAGATGTTGGAACTAGGGTTGATTCAAGAATCCAACAGTCCCTGGGCCACCCCAGTGGTGCTGGTGCCAAAGAAGGATGGCAGCACCAGGTTGTGTGTGGACTACAGGGAATTAAATAGTCACACAGAGTCGGATACTTACCTCATGCCTAGGACAGATGAGGCCCTAGAGCAGCTGGGGGGGCTATGTATCTTACAACCATTGATCTTACCAAGGGATACTGGCAGGTGCCCTTGACTCCCAGTGCTAGAGAGAAGTCAGCATTTATGACTCCTTTTGGCTTGTATGAGTTCACAAAGATGCCCTTTGGGATGAAAAATGCCCCAGCAACTTTCCAGAGGCTGGTAGATCATATCCTTGCAGGAGCAGGAAAGTTTTCCCTTGCCTACCTTGATGATATTGCCATGTACAGCCATTCCTGGCCAGAGCACCTTCAGCATGTCAGGGAGGTGCTGGGCAGACTACAGAGGGCAGGGTTGACCATTAAGCTGAGTAAATGTCAGGTGGGTATGTTAGAGGTCTCCTACCTAGGACATAGAGTGGGGAGTGGTAAGATAAGACCAGAACCTGCCAAAGTGGAACCTATTCAGGCATGGCCTGCACCTGTTACTATAATACAGGTGAGGACATTTTTAGGGACAGCAGGGTACTACAGAAGTTCATCCCCATTTATAGTACCGTAGCTGCTCTCCTCAAAGACCTGACAAGGAAGAACAGGCCAGATAAAGTAGTGTGGACACCAGCATGTGAGCAGGTATTCCAGAAGCTTAAAGAAGCTTTGGGAGGACCCCCTGTATTAGCCAGTCCTGATTACAGCAAATAATTCAGAGGGGGAAGAGCACCCATTTGTTTATCTCAGTCACAGGCTCCAACCCAGAGAGGAATGCTATGCAGCTGTAGAAAAGGAATGTCTAGACATAGTGTGGGCACTGCAGAAACTTCAGCCTTATCCGTATGGAAGGATATTCACTGTTATGACAGATCACAACCCCCTAAAATGGTTATACAGAGCCAGCCAGCAAAATTCCAAGTTGCTAAGATGGAGCCTAGGGTTGCAAGCATATATGTCAGTGCAGCACCGCAGTGGGAGTAGCAATGCCAATGTAGATGGACTCTCAAGACAGGGAATGGGGTAGGCATACTCAGATAGACCTAACCCTCTCAAGCGGGGTTTCTCAAGGGTCAGTGGAAAAAATAACTTGAATTCTCCGGGGGGGGGGGGGTTGGGGGAGAAATGTAAAGACTGTTAGAGAAGGGTAAAGGTTGGCAGCCTAGCCAAATAAAATTTTATACATAATTCTATCATTTGTAAATATGAATGTGAATCACAGGCTTGTTGAACTTAAAACAATGTGGCAACATTGCCCTCTGCTGTAAAGAAAGCTAGGTCAAGCATTTCTTGTTGGTCCTTTGAAATTAAAATTACTTTATGTCTGTTCCTTTGATGTTAGAATTTGGAGTTGATGAGTCTGGAGTAAGCATCCTGCCTATTGTTTTAAGACAAAAGTTAATGACCAGAATTTACATGTGGAATGACCTTTTTTGCCCTAAGTGTAAAATAATGTAAATGCAGTTTCTGTCAGCCTGGGAACACCACGAAACTCTAAAAGGTGATGTAATATTTAGCAGGACAGCAGTTTCAATTTAAACAGTGAGAACCAGAGATTATTAAGCATTTTTGTCTGAACATCCAACTCACAGCACTGCCTTATACTCTCTTTATGTAAGTAGCATGTTAGACCTGAATTTTCTCCTAGAAGTAGCCAGGAATTATAAAGATTAGACTAAGTGTTTTTCTGTGACGTCAGAACTGTACTACTGATTTATTTTAAGTATTTCTGTGTGATATCTGAACTCTCTTGATTAGCACTGACTATGTGCTAGAAAGTATTGTCTTGTGGTTTTAATTATTTATTATTAAATATTTTAAAACCTTTTAACTTTGGGTGGTTTGTGTATAGATAACTTAAGCTCTAGAGTACATTGCATAATTGCATATTTATAGAGTTTATTGTACAAAGCCACTCTAATAAGCCTTGACTGATTAGTCACACTTACCAATTTGATAATAATATTGCACAGTAATAACTGGACACCATTTTAAGGGCCTTTGAGTAGCTGATAATTATTAGCTGGGTGGTGGCAAGTGGTACTACCGTATAGTCTTGGAAAAAAGGCACAGCTGGAGAACCTGTGCCAGCCTTCCCCAGAAGTGTCTGTGTGGTTAAGTGAACTCTTATCTCAAAGTGTGTGTGTCAGCTACTTGGGCAGGGGACACAAAGCACTGGTTGGACAGAGAGGGTGCTGGAGATTTTAGCTTGCCCAGGTAGGCTGAGATCTGGACCCTATAGCTGTGCCAGTAGGGGGACTTATTGGAGACCTGGGAAGCAATAGAGCAGCCAGCCCTGGACTGACTGTGATCTCTGTGTACTCTTAAGGGAAATTGCACTTTACTGTGCGTATTTATTATCCTTTCCAATGGTGTAAGAATCGTTATGGCTAGACTTGTATAGCCCTAGGGCCGATAGCCTAGTACCTACCTATGAACCTATATATATATATATATATATATATATATATATATATATATATATATATGTATGTATCTCCATATATAAATATATATATATATATATATATATATATATATATATATATATATATATGTGTGTGTGTGTGTGTGTATATGTATATTTACAAGACCTGACTGATTCCACATTTTCCCTACTGTTGAATGACTCTACTGCATGATATTTTTGAAAAAGCATCAGAAATACATACAGCTCAAATGGTGTATTGGTACATTGTTCGGACTATAGTGCATAGTGTCCTTGGTTTGAGACTTGGCAGGGACGATTATTTTGTTGCTGAGCAGAACAAGGGTTGATGGAGACAGAGTGATGCTCTCCTCCATAGACCAGTTTAAAACCAAACTTAAACAACACCGGGCACTTAACTGACTTTGCCACCGTAATAAGCTTGGCTAACTCTAATTAAGAATGTTGAATAAACTAGTAATCTAGTTACTCTCTATTTGTTCCCTGGGCTGTAAACAGGGGTAACTTTTAACCTGTGAACTTGTCTATTCATGATTGTTTATTTATACTTTGTAAATATCTCTATATTGTTTCTACTCTATCTATTTACCTGGAGATTTTATTTTGTAATGATTTTTTATTGTATCTGTTTAAGTAGGAAATTTTCTCCCTGGGCCTCTGCTGAAAATGGACATGCATCCAGTCAGACTATCCCAGTCAACAAATGTAAAATAAATAAATAAAATAAATAAAATAAAATTAAAGCACTTTTAAGCAGTTGTAAGTGGGTTTGCGTGGTTTTGAGTGAAGCTAAGCTAAGAGATGGTTAAGTCCCCTTAGCTGCACTTACTCCCACTTACATCCTCACTGATTTTAATTAAAGAAAAGAAAAAAGGGTGATAGGAAAGTGGTGAAATGGGGGCAGGCAGGGGGTAAAAATTAGGTAAACCAGCTAGGGATGTGCAGGACGGGTGTAGGAAAGGACCATAGCTCTACATTTCTTCTGCAGCAACAGCTGTGAATAGTGTGTAGAATTTAGAATTTACAGCCTCACACCCCACAGGGAGGGTTGTTGGTGACAGACATTTGTAGAATAATTTGTGGGTAGATTGATTAATTTCACTGTACATGGGAGCAAAATGTAGAGCTATTTATCGGGTAATGATTTTTTTGTGGGACAGATGCCCCCCCTTTTTATTAAGGTGAGAGTGGGATGTTGGGGAAGGGCTGTAGGTATGTTTGTGGAGGCAGGTTGGGAAGGATAGGTTGCATTTGTAGACAGAAAAGACACATGAGACAGCAGACAGGGGTGGTATATGACACATGAGGGGGGGGTAAACACCTTGGATGGGGAGGGTGATTGGGAATCAGATGCCCATGAGCCCACAAAAGGATGAAGTGGGACTGAGGTCCCCACCCATGAGCAGCTACCACTGCACCTTCATGGCTCCAAAGTTGTCTGTGCTTGGGGCAGGACAACAGGGGCAGCCTTTCCCCTCCAGGTGCATCATACAGCCCTTCATCTGGTGCAGACATCCATCCAACTCAGAGCGGATGACACTGCACACCATACCCCAGATCTTGCGGTGGGTGACAGACTCCTCTCTGTGCCCATGCCTGAGGGGACCTTGCCCTGTCCCCTGAGGCGGTTCCACCTGAAGGTGGTGCAGGACCAGAAGATGAGGAAGCTCCAGGTTGGGTCTCAGACATGCTGGGGCCTGGTGCCCTGGTCAGATGGGGCAGAACAGGCAGATCCACTGGGATTTGCCTTCCCAAACATGCTATGGTGTTGAGGCTATCGAAGATATATATTGGTTAGTCATGAACAAAACATTTCAAAATTATTATAACAGCATGCATGGGTACTCCAATTAACCCAAACCAACAGATTTAAAACAATTGCATAGCAAACAGAACACATGCATAAATGGAACAACAGTAAGCATTTTAACGGCATGCAAGTTACATTGACAGCAATAGGCCACCAATAATATTAATATGCAAACAATTAAATATAGGAACAATAATAGAACACATGTCCCAACAATAGGTTTTGAGAACAACATACCCGTGGTATATGAATAATAATTATTGATGCAAATGAGGAGTGGATGGAGAGAAAAAAGTTGTTTAACAACTGCATAGGCTTCCATTTTTCACAACTGTACTAAATACCCTACAGGTCTGCCCTCACTTTACATCTACCTATGGCCTATAGCTTCTGTAGCACATACATATCTGTTAGACTGTCAACCTGTAATGGTGTGGGGTAGACAGGGAGGACAATGGCTACATTACTGGAGGGGGCTTGTACATGTCAGGGTTACATAGTTGACAGAGAAGGGGTACCCGGAACTGAAGTTGTGTGAGTCTGCTATTGGCATACTTTCCTGGATTCCTATCTGTATCCAAGTTTATTGGCAGCATTGCCCACTAGCCATGACAGTGTAACACTTGAGGGACATGTATCGTGGAGAGTGCATGTTCTATGTACCTATCCTGCTGTCATTTACAGGCATATGGGTTTGGACAGTGGAACAGTTGTACACAGTGTATTAGTATAACCTTATACATCTGCTACACACATTTCTTCACCTGTAAGATCTGTGGAGAAAATATCTGTTAACACTTTCTGACTCTTTCTACAAATACTCAGGATTTCTTTAGTGTATATATGGACATATCTCAATACAACACTCTGGATTTGAACCGTGTCTGGGTGTGCTAAAATGAACAACAGGGCTATTGTCCATCACACTGAGCTACTGCGAAACTGATGTCTCTTGCTTGACCGATTTCTGCCTAATACTCCCTGAGTTAGGCAGTCTGACCTTGTAATTCTGACATTCATGCATGGCAGACAGTTATTGTACTGTGTATTAATCCTTTGAAATGATACTATCTGGAAAGCAAAGGTTAACACAAAAATGCAATGCTGCAGGGGACACACTATAATACTGTAGACATTACTATTCAAGGTTCAGAACTTAGTGCATACAATATTTCATATTTCCTTTACATCTTGGTTTACAGCTCCACATTCTACTGTTTTTCATACTAGCTGGTTCTCAGAACAGCCTCGGTTACTTCATGCTGTCAGCGCCATATTTGCTGTAATGAACCTGTACACATTCTATTTCTACAACAACATACCAGAGTAAACACAACAGTTTCTGTTATACATCTTTATTACAATGAAATGACACTTTTATTAATGGATATCCTGTGGATCAATATTAGTGTGACAAATGTAATTTATTTATTCGACCCAGTACACACTATTCCTACTGGCAGCAAACATTGTACTCCTTCTACTTTATTCCACTATATACTGCAAGTTAGATCTGTACTCCGCAGCCTGTCAGTGCATCTGTGTCAGTCTGTCTGCATGGGCCTCAGTGTTACTAGCCCTCTCTGCTGCAACTATAGGGGTGAGAAACAAATATTATGCATACCTGTCTATCACATACTCAGGCTAGAATCTGGTATGCCTTATCTGTATTACTTACAAACTGCTGGAAAATGGTTGTCCCGAGCATCTTGGATCCACTGGGCCAAGAGTGCCCTTTCCTCCACTTTAGGTTGGCATAGTGATGCCGTACCTTCTCACCAGTTCGGGGATACCAGTGACACTGGTGAGGTCATGTGCCAGATGGTCCCAGGCCTCCAATTTGTACTGTGAGCCCTGGTACTGGCCCTGCAGCTGTCTGTTATCATGGTTTGATATGAAGAGCCCAGCCATGACCCTGGTCTCAGAAATGCCCCAGCACTGTGCCTTAAAGCACGAGCCCTCTCCAACGCCTGACATCATTCCTGCAGAGATCAAACTACAACAGGTTATGGCTGTATTCCTGCCTGTTTGGTTTAAATAAGGCCATATTCCCACCCTTTGCTGTCATTGGACCATTTTGATAATGCTAAGCTCAGCTAAGCAGTGCACAAATTTGCTAAGCTGAGTTGAACAGTGCTTAAAGGGGTAATTGCTGAGCATTGCTTAACAGTGAGCAAATCTGCTTAGCTGAGCTGACTGGTGCTTAGTATTTACGTCTAAGCTATGCTTAAACCGGCTAAGCAGAGCTGACCACTGCTAACCATTGCTCACTTTTCATTATAAAAACATATCATAATTATGACTTCATTTGTTATTACTGACATATTATTAAGTGCATATGATTTACTTTACATGACGTCCTTCTATGCACTTTCATTACATTACCTTGGGGTTTAAATGTACTGTATGGGATACTTGTGTATACATGGAGGATTTCACATGTTATATGCACTCACACATACATTTTGAACCGGCTACACTACCGTGGTTAACAAATATCAATTACTACATAATTTAATACAAAAAAGATAATTTTAGCAATGCTTTCCCATGTAAAACAAAAGTGCTTGTCTTGGTAGTCGAACTGTGAATGCCTGCATCCAAAGGTGAGACTTTAGCGACTATGGCATCTCGTTATTAGGATTTTAGCTGTATATTTTTATTTATCTCCTATGGGATGTTTAAGCAATGCTGAGCAGATGGCCATAACATGCAAACCCACTCAGCTACAATTAAACATACCTCAGAATGAAAAAAAAAAGGGATATTAATAAAACCACTTTATAATTTATGATTTTTAATTCATTTGACTGTACAGATATTTGCAGAATGTCCAGCTTATTGCCTCATATTTGTGGTCCATTTCTCATATGACTGTGGTTTTCTAGTAAATCATTAGCAAATCACTCAGGGTTTAAGTCAGAACATACAGACAGACATTTGAGTTTCAGACTTCCTACCCTTAAGAAAATCCATACTAATGCAAAACCTGTTATTCTATTCTATCAACCTTCCAGGTTTGTAAGTGCAATATTTAAAAAGTGTCCCTATTTTTGTTTCTTTGCTCCCCCCCCCATTATTTATGGCTTTGTACATATTTCTTGCTCTAGGGGATTGAGAGGTATTTAAGGCGGGCATCTGGGCATTCACCTGTACAGTTGAGAGGTATGGTCATATGGCTCTTTCACAATGCAGGGGGTGTATGACAGTACCTCTCACACACACTCTGCATTGCTTCCTATTGGGATATCTGCTTTCAGTGTCTGCAGACACTGAAAGCACTTGCAATGTGCTGTATGGGACTTTGACAATGCAGGGTGTGTGTGACAGTACCAGTCACACAGCCCCTGCATTGCTTCCTGCTTTTAGTGTCTGCTGATGCTAAAATCACTTGCAAAGTGCCGTACAGCACTTTGACAATGCAGGGGGTGTGTGACCGTCCAAGTCACACAACCCCTGCATTGCTTCCTATCCAGACTTCCTGCTTTCAATGTCTGCGAACACTGAAAGCACTTGTAAAGTGCCATACAGCACTTTGATAATGCAGTGGGTGTGTGACAGAATCTGTCAAACACCCCCTGCATTACTTTCTTGATCCCCTATTTATGTCAGTGTTTGCGGACACTATTTTACTATTTTATTTAATTTCAGTGTCCTCAGACACTGAACACCTTTAAAGTGTGCCATATGGCACTTTCTGAGTGCAGGTGGCATGTTAGATGTGTGTGCACTACGTAAACACGTCCCCTGCACTCAGTAGTCTTCATGTCCATTTAACCTTAGCAGTAGTGCACCTTCATGAATATGCAAGGCATGGTGCTGTTAAAGCTAAGGGGAAATGGACATGGTTCACAGGAATAGCACTATTCCTGCACAAACTTTAGTGAATCCCAGGGTTGGTGTCTGCAAGTTTGTTTTTTGATTCAGTTTAGTGTCATTGCAGACAGATTTTTTGTTTTGGCAATGTGACCATATTGCACTTTTTTTATTTAGTTTCAGTCCATTTTAAGTATGCCAGGTGTTTATGAGGATGAATTCTTCTTGGAGGTACGAAAGGATGAAATCTTTTTTGATACAGAAAACATTACTAATAATAGTCATGATTATTTATTTTATTTTATTTGTACTTGTTTATCGAGAAAGGCCAAATGGACAGTGAACCCCTTTTGACTGGAGGAACAGGAATAAGATTTGCAATAATATGTGAAACAGAGTCATAAACACAGAGACATAAAATAATACTTGAAACATAATAATTAATGGCAACCTGTATACTTCACTTGTGTTTATCTTTTGAGCAAAACAGGTCAATATGGAAGGGGAACAACAGAATATAAAGGTGAAACTGGTGTCTATGGAATTCTAGTTATGTTGCATAAATGAGTGTTCAAAAGTGTTTTAAAAGTAAGCATAATTAATTCAATAAATCTAGCATATGTGAGCAGAGGAATAGTCAACACTAAATAGAATTATTCATAGAACATTTTATTATGTGCAAATTATTTGCACAGGAGACTCTCTTGATTATTCTAACAGGCTTATCTTTTGCCAGAATAGGTGATGAGGTGAGAGAGAGAAAGTATAGGGAGAGATAGGTACTGGGATTACCATTGTTTGTTATAAGAACATAGCCATGAGTCTATTAGGATGATTTTTAGTATTGTTTTGAATGAGGAAAGGTTATCATAGCCATACGTTTAGAGAAACAGACTGTTTCATATTCTTGAGAGTTGGTTGCCGTAAAGAGCTTCTCCTGCTGAATTGTCAGCTTTGATTATCCTTAATAAGGATTTGTATGTGGATCACAGACTCTTACTGGTATGTATAATGTAAGGATATTTTTAGACTGGACCATTTGTTTGGTTTATAGAGGATATAGGGTGCCATATATAGTTGAGTGTTGCTGTAGTTCCAGCCATTTGAGTTGTTTGAAGGGCTACACAATCATAACCCTTATAGGGAAGGCTGCATGTGAATTTTGCAAATTTTTTGTAGCATTGCAATATTTTAAATGAAACATTGGAGTGTAGACTAGAGGGTAAGTGGGAAGCATAGAGTAGTGTTGGAAGAGTAGTGCTGAAAGTACGTAGGCAGAGGCTACACATTTTCTACTGTTTTCAGTGAGAAATGTATTTATGCGGTACAGGGTACCAAGTTTTTGATATGTATATTTTTACTACTTGTATGTAAGTCAAATTTTAGGTTAGCCTCATTGTTGACACCTGGGTCATTTTATATGAGTAACTTGTAGAATTTGAGTGTTGTTTAGGGAAGTAATGGTTAGGTCTGGCTTAGTATTGTGTGATTTGGGAGTGAAGATGAATAATTTAGCGTTTCTTTGATATATTAAGAGCTGAGCACTATAAAGCCAGGACTTGCTGGAGGAAAATAATTCTTGAATTTTTGTTTGTAATGATTTAAGATGTTCTGCTCTGCAGACAAGCATCAGGGTGTCTGCATATTGTATGTACCGATATGGCATGATAAGAGACTGTCTGAAGATAATTTATGAAGATATTGAAATGCAAAAGCCCTAAGATTAAACCCTGGGGTACACCAATTGTCACTGGATAAATTGAGGAGAGTTTAGACTCCCACTTGGGAGCTTAGCATTTGTTTGAAATATAGCTATTGAATGATTGCAGGTCTGTTTCTGAAATGCCTAAGAGTTTTTGTTTTTGAAGCACTATGCTGGGCTGGATTTCATAAAGTACATGGAATTTGGTGCATATCATCGATATCTGTGCAAAAGTTGAGGATAAGCCTGTAGTATGTAAATATGTCTGAGTGAACTCAGAATATCTCGGCGCATAACAGAGTTGAGCAGCAGAATCAATCCACTGTATATATCAGTCACAGCCACTCTGTAAGTCATGAAAATAGTCTTATAAAGCTTGATATACAGTACAAAAGTCATGGAAATTATACTATCGCTATGTGAACTGCATGACATATCCTCAACAACCTCTCCAGAAAGCTCAAAGACAACTATGAATGTCTCCGTAAGTCATGCACTAATAAAGTATACTTGCTTCCAGTTGCAGATTCTGAAGAAATGCACAAAATTTCTAATAATAAATTAATAAAGGCAAAGGGTCTACGGCCACATCACCACAGCTAACAGTAGCTAGCAATGGGTGCAGCCTGTTATCTCAAGCAGCTAGCATGTCTAAATTATGGCATGCTCTGGGTTCTGATCCACATAAGGGAAACATATTTGTAGTTGTTATATTGGTTTACTTCACCCATAGTATTCTTTGGAGAAACATAATCATGCTGGAGAGACAGATATTTGTCTCAGAGATTGCCCCTTCACTGGGAAAGGCTTCCTAGTCACATGAAGCAGAGCCCCTCCCTGACCATCTTCAAGTGCAAACTGGACCAATGGATGGAAAATTGCAAAATCACTCTTGGTGTTGTGTCCATGTCCCTTATGGTCAGAGGCAGTCTGTGAAAATTGTCAAAGCCTTGCTTGCTGACCCTCATTATCTTTCCCCTAGGGATAGAAAATTGGGTAAAATCTGGATAAAACTCACCAGGCATGTAAGAGCTCGAGTCATTAGTCTAGTAATTTCCTATGAACCTATGTGTGGGGAACACAGGTGATGCACACACTCAAGGAAACAGGGAGATAGAAAATCAGATATGGGGTATGGGTGAAGAAGAGGGACACACAAGAGGTATGTTGGAATAGGAAAATCTGACGGACAGTCAGAGGAGCATGGGAAATGTGTGTTTTGGGGGGCTTGTCTCCATTGTTTTGCTTTTTGGAGAATAGAAGGCAAGGAAAAGACAGGGAAAGACGAGGAGCAGGGCAACACAGAAGGTACAGACATATAACAAATATCACAAGACATGACAGACAAAGGTTGGAAATAAACAGTAAGGGAAGGAAAGGTATATAAATGACACACTCCACAACATGGGCAACAGAAAGTTGGCAAACAGGGTGGGGATGCATACCAGCCATGGTGAAATGCAGAAATACATAACCTATGCATTATTATGTTATGACATGTTCCAAACTGTATAACAGTCATACCAGGATGTGTATGACTGATGAGAGTTGTGTATTGTAGGGTAATAAATAGGTACACAGAGCACACCGGCTATTGAATCCACTACACAAGTAGTCTGTCAGCAGTACAAGGATAAGCCGCCAAGCAACAGTATAAATGCAAAAATACAATCCATGTAATACTGGAGAATACTAGCAGAGGACAGATTTGAATATCCAACCATGCATGTGAAAGCCAGACAACCAAGCATGGCACCAAACATTAGCATTGTAGCAAAGCAACAGACTGGCTGCTACTTATACAAGTAGGTGTGCTGGGTGACCTCCATTGGCCTAACAGGAAACTGTCAGAGAGCAATGTCAATACACAAACACACACACACACACACACACACACACACACACACACACACACACACACACACACACACACACACACACACACACACACCAATGACATGTAATGTTATATGCTCTAAAATCTATGATTAATGCTGTAGGACAGCTATCAGGTTGTGCACATGAAGTATGACATATTACACTGATTAATATGTAACACACGTATAACAAGAGTGAGGATGTATTGCAAGCAATAGCCAGCAACTTATGTGCATATGTCCTGCATCTACATAATGTCCAAAGGGTTGGCACAAGTTAACCGTCAAGCAAAATAACTACATGAAAATAAAGGAAAATCCCAAGGAAGGTGAACATACACCATGCACATGTGCACGATATATGCCATACCTACAAAAGGGGGAGGGAGGTGGGCAACACGGGCCCACATCAAGAAGGACAAGCAGCAGAGCATGTAGGAAAACAATGAAGTAGGCAACACTATATAAGGGGGTACATTGTAAATGCATGTGTACACTACATACAATGGTTTTGAAGTCAACCCAAACTACATTGAAGCGAATGGCCAATGTATGTCACATGGACAGACTGCATTGCTGACATAAAAAAATGGCCATGTATGAATCACACGCATACAGACACACACACACACACACACACACACACACACACACACACACACACACACACACACACACACACACACACACACAGCATTGTGTAATCTTCTAACAGCAAGAGGCATAGGGAAACAAACTAAGAATAAGTATCACATACACACACACACACACACACACACACACACATATATATATATATATATATATATATATATATATATATATATATATGTACTGTTTGCTGAAATGTGAGAATTTATGTGACTAAGGAATGCATGAAGAAATATAACATAGGCCAAAGAATGCATGCTGTAATGTTAATGAATTAATTTGAATTAATTATCATTACCACTGTGCTTACATGAGGTGGTTTATGCATTTAGTAAAGGAGGACTGCCCATATGTAGTAGACACAGTTGTATTATACAACATGCCAAACACAAAACCGGTATGTCAGTGTGACAGCATGACAAGTGCCATCCAAAGCACATTGGCAAGGACATGTCCTGGTGTTGAACAGACATAACACAACAAATCACAAATCATACCTGTACCACTTTGTTATTAGTGGAATATGAGCAAAATGTTGTTTGTGAGTTGCTGTCAATCCCACACATGTATACAGTGGAACTCTTCCAGTAGTAGCAGCATGTTGACTGCAAAATGCATAACTTTGACATACAGAACCACAGTGCATTGGCCATAACAACAATAAGCTGCACTGCATGAATAGAAGTAAACACATACACACACATGCAATGAATTCCACACCTGCAACATGGAGGAATGTATGCATCAAGTGTAGAAACTCACTAGCCAGCAGCATGTTCAGTAAGTGTCTAATATGGTAATGTGTGCCACGCACCTGTTGCAAAATAATGCTAAATAACATATGACATTTGCAGTGTATACTCAGTTGGTCATATATCACACAAGCATGGCAATAAAATGGTATGCATGCACAAGTGTGCCTATACAGTCTAATAACTTATATGGCAAACACTATGGTGACAGTATTAAAGAAGTGGATCACACAGACAATACTTACTGCACTGAGGGCCTGCCCTGATGAGAATGACCATAGTGAATGATCTCCTGAACTATTTCTCTGAATGAGTCCTGCATAGCCTGTGCCATATCCTGAAAGAATTTTCCTCATCATGTCACTCATCTGTGTCTGCAAGACATCAGTCATCACCTCTTAGACATGTTCCCAATAATCATATTGTGGTGCTGGGTGGTGTCTCCTTCAGGATGCAGCTGGGATGATGACACATAAAAGTCCAGCTTCTTTCTTGTCATCATCATCATCGTAGGTTGTCCTCATCATCATGATCATCAGAGGACTATGGCAGTGGTCTGACATGCACTTATCTTTGGATTATGATGGGTGATCATCCATGGGTCCCATGCTCTGTCAAGGTGAATCACAAGGCAAGAAAGAAAGTACATATTATGTACAGCAACAACTATATGAGTACATAACATACACAGTATGACACAATGCACAGGTAGGAAAGTATGGCACCTTATAATAAGATATGTTCATAGTCAA
>NC_056737.1:1652831415-1652883915 GCF_019279795.1 Protopterus annectens | reverse complement strand
ACAATCTTTGAAAAATAGGGGGTCCATTAGTCCACGAAAAACATAATAGCCCTCATTTCTCACCTCTTCTATCGCAACCTTCTTGATATGCTCCTTCTGTGTTTCCCTCTTTTTTATGTCTCCCTTTTTTAAACTTTCCTATTTTCTCCTTTCTACGCTTTTACGAAACTAACAGAATGTCCACATAAGGATTTTGCAATATATAACATATAAAACCCTTTTCTAAGTTAATATTAATAGCTGTGCTGTGCGACGTTTCTTGCCTTAAATATTTCAAATGTGCTTGTGTATAGCTCCATTCATTGATAATACTCCAAAACCTCTGTAATTAAACAATTACTTACATTTGCACATACATAAGAAGTTTCAGCAAGTTTACAGATTTACTAAAAGTGGGTATTTTTATAAACACTTTTGGATTTCCTTATTCAATGAGAATAACTTGCTATAACTGAATTTGCATATAATGTAGGTGTAGTGCTGCTTTTCCCAAATAACTGCTATGAAATTGTGAATCTCTGGATTATGAATACCACCTTAATATTTATTTATTTTCATGACACTTTTTAAACATTATTTTTCTTAACTTTAAACACAGAGGTTCAGTAACAGGTTTTCTGAGATTAGTAATAGCCCCTTAGTACTGACTATGCATTTTGTCATGAGAGAAGCGGTATCAGAACAGTTTAAAACTATTTGTACAACATTTTGAGAAAATCAATTCAAATACAGTCTAGAGCCTTCTAGATAGAGTTAGTAGTATATTCCTTCCTTTCAAATGTGAACATTAATTGGACGGATAGTACATCTGAAAGCATGGATTTGTTTTGTATTATTTAGAATGGCACAAACCTAGCCTATTGTTGCCACTTAAATTCTATATGACAAGTCCTGTGACAGTTTATTTCAATCCCATGGCAAGTATAGTAATATGTTCTTTTAGATAATAACAGGACTGCATCTGTATCCTAAAAAATGTAAATATTAACACAGATCAGTTTGTCAGTCTGAGCTGCCACTGGGCAGTGAATAGCACAATGTGCACTTTTAACTGATATTTATTTTCATTTGCTATAACCACAAAATGTCATAGAAAATGCCAAGCAATGTTGAAATCATGACACATTGACAGGGGACTAAGAAACTTTACGCACATTTACTTTAAATAATGATTTCCTTAAGCAACACTTAAGTAAATCTTTAGTGAACAATATAGTACAAGAAAATGCTAGGAAAAGTCTGTGGTCCTTGTTCATTTTCTAAAAAAGAAAAAAAACATATTTGAAGGAAACACCAGTAAACATTCTACTGATGCTCAGTGTTCATAAACACCAGCTTGTAGAGCTGAACTAGCAGCATATGGCAATACTCAAAAGCTGACTCATATGGCTAACTAATATAGCAATAACCCACGCCTGGGTGTGGGTAATGCTGGATTTACCCACAGTTGGCATGGTTTGGTCCGAGGCCCGGACCAAAAGCCAACCGTGGGTAAATCCAGCATTACCACCAGAAGTGGTTATTGTATTATAATGACATTATTTAAGAAAAGAAATAATTACTTTTCTTAAATAATGGCATTGTATAATGCCTCTTTACTGCCCTTCCGCAGCTGTCTGGTATTCTGCGGCAGTTCTGATGTACTGCGCATGCCTACGCAGTACATCAGAGCTGTGGGCAAAAGCACTGTTTTGCTATGTTAAGTGGGTTTAACATAGCGAGACAGCTTTAAAATAAGCAACAGAGATCTCCGTTGCTTATTGTAAAGCTGTCTCGCTATGTTAAACCCATTTAACATAGCGAAACAGTAAAAAGCAACGGAGATCTTGCGATCTCCGTTGCTTTTTTTTTTTTTAAACTGTCTCGCTATGTTAAATGGGTTTAACATAGCGAGACAGCTTTAAAATAAGCAACAGAGATCTCTGTTGCTTATTTTAAAGCTGTCTCATATGTTAAACCCATTTAATATAGCGAGACATTTAAAGCAACGGAGATCGCAAGATCTCCGTTGCTTTTTACACACTGTGTTGCTATGTTAAAGGAGTTTAACATAGCGAGACAGCTTTAAAAAAAGCAACAGAGATCTCCGTTGCTTTTTTTAAACCTGTGTCGCTATGTTAAACTCTTTTAACATAGCGAGACAGTGTTTTATACTAATGGAAAAAGTTTGGGCGACCGGACCTTTTTCCGTTTGTATATTGAGGGATTTACAACGGGCACGCTGGTTGGGCTGGCCAATCAGCGTGCACGTTTTAGGGGAGGAATTGTATAATAGCTGATAACATAATGCCATGCACTGAAAATGCTGATTATTATAGTTTTACTGTATAGCTTTTCTCAGTATGGGGAGAACTACTGTTTCTCTATAAATGTAAATAGAAATGTAACTACTCTGTGTTTGACTGGAACTTAATATAATGTAATGTAATGTAAGCAAATGGAGCTTTTCTTCCCTGGCCTCTGCTGAAAATGGGTATTACCCAGACAGACTTTACCAGTAAACAAAGACAAATAAATAAACAATATATGCAGTCTTATTAATAATAAGGTCTTCTTTGTTAAATGGATTAATATACAAAAATGTTACTGGAAACATGTTTTTTCATGAAATAAACATGTGTTCTATCAGAAACAGAAAGAAGACAATATTATGATATTTGCAAATGTTAGCAGTTCCAAAGCTTATCAATTGCTAAGTAATCAGTAGACCTTACACTGCAACCAGTAATGATAGTTGGAACGTGTTTAAATACCCCCACATCACTGCACTGCACACAAGCCTCTATATGTTATATAAAGTCAAGTGCCATTAGATGACCAAGACAAGGTACCAGTAAATAAGTTACCTTATCTTACTACAACTTCCGCTGTCAAAGTGTGGCATCTTTATTGCAAATCTCATCTGGATTTTTGGGAATCTCCCTTCTGCTTAGAAATGTTATATAATGAAGAACACAAAATGTATAATTTATATCTTCCATATCCCTACTATTATGTTACTGAGAGGAGAAAATGCTGACAGAACCCTGCTAGAAGAAGGTCCCAATAGTGCATTGTCTCTTTATGCTTATGGTTCTTAAGAGTTAAATGTTTTGTGTTATCAAAGATTAATATTAATGAACTTAGAAATAAGGAAACTGAGTCAGAGAAGCCCTCTGTTGATGCATAGGGGACTATCTATCGGAGCATACTGAGGAAAACACTGTTTTTATAGAGGTAGAATGATTCTTCAAGTTGCAAGAGGAGAGTATATATTCAAATGGTGGAAAAAATAAAGAAAAACAGCATTTTCTAGAACAAAGGATTCCTTGAAGACCATAGAGTGCACATGTGCAATTCATGTGAGAACTTTTCTAGTGCAGAAGCAGAGTATACCAGTTACCATGACAACTACCTGAAGAATACATTAAGTACAAGCCTTCCAACAATTCCATAGCAAATAAATAAAGCAAGAATTTGCAAGTCAGCTGCTTTCTCCTTATTACAACATTAACTTGGATGTTATAATTTAGTTTTGGACAACTAAAATTATACACATACTTTAAAGAAAAGTAATCATCATTCATTAACAGTGTTAACAATTCAGTACAGTAATATGTAGCTAAGGTCTGTTAAACAGCCCTAATGAAGCACACACACACACACACACACACACACACACACACACACACACACACACACACACACACACACACACACACACTTGTCTACCCCGGGGATGACAGGGTAAAGAAGTACACCATCCACCCTCTCTGCTCAGTCATTTGTTTGTGCTGTGCCTTGTCCTTTTTTGAGCTTATATAGTTCCTTGGAATAATCAACAGTAAAGATAAGTTGCTTGTAGCTCAAAGACCTTCAATTCTGCCTTCGTTGTTGGCTATTACCAGTCTCTAGTTCTTGCTAAAGCCATAGATATTAATGTATGCCAGAGGCCGTTTTTTCCTTCACTGCTTTTTCAGCCCTATCAGCCCTTCTGCATTAATTGTAACCTATCACTCAATGTTGCAATTAAAGATTGCACAGTTATCAAACGCTCCTATTGTTTAATGGCAGTATTGTTATGTCACAGCTTCACAAATATCAACAAAAAAATACTAATATAAAACACCAATTTATTTCATCTTAAATCCTTTTGAACTTTTCAATAAGCTTTCTAGAAGTGAATTGAAAAGAGGAAGTGCATATTATAGCAATAATGGTAGCCTGGTTGGTCCTAAATTGGCGGGGGTGGGCACGGTTGGCGTGGAGGGACAAACAAAGCCAACCAACCAAATTTAGCATACACACACACCTAGCGGTTTATGCTATTATATTATGACATTATTTAAGAAAAGAAACTATTACTTTTCTTAAATAATGTTCTGATATGCTTAGATCAGAGTACACATGACCGCGCAAGGCAAGCAAGCTGTGGCTTTTTAATCCCCGTGCTCGTTAATCTCGTTAAAGCATGTTTAATGAGTTTAATAAGTGTTTAAAGACACAACCGACATCATCTCTTGTTTTTCTCTATACTGTCTCTCGCTTAAACTCATAAATAACATATTTTATAAAAAAAAAGGAGCAAAGATCTCTCGTTTGCTTTTTTTTTGCTCGCGCTATGTTAAATGGGTTTAACAGAAACAATACTAAAAAATAAGCGACCCGTAGCTTATTTTTTTTTTGCTTATTCCATAAATTAAACCCATCAGCCTAAGCTCAATTTAAAAAAAAAAAGTTATACTAATGGAAAAAGTCCGGGCGGCGGACCTTTTCCATTAGTATAACTGGCGTTACAATCAGCGTGCACGTTTTGGGGGGATCATGGTATAATTTCAAATGTTTTCTGCACTTCTATTTTACTGCATGTCTGTTTAATCTGTCTGTTAGAGCTGAATATCTATTACTGTCTGTGATCTTTGAAGTTTGTAGTGAAATATTTTGTCTAGAGAGGCCTAACTGTTTGTTTTGTGGTTTGATCTAGCTAGAAGCATTCTTGCAACACTGTGTTTTTTTGATTGGATAATTTGCCTGGTTGCTGTTTTTCTGCCTTTAATAGCCAGTGTCTTAAGACAGTTTGTACTTGCTTGCTCAAGCTGTTCAAAGCTGCAGTGAGATACACCTTCTGCCATTTGCTCTTCTGTGATATTGGAAAAAGATAAGTGCTTATTTTCAACTGTTTCTGCACTTCTGTTTTACTGCACATCTGCACAACTGTTTTTTTCTGTTCTACCCACCTGCTCAGCTGCTGTTGTGGTCTTAAAGCTTGGTGGCTTTGCGTTTCCTGCCTCTAGTATTAAGTTAATAATAGACACTCACCCAAGTTACATTACATCAACTCACTCTACTGTTTATACTGAGAACTTTGTAGATGCCCACCCCTTTAGCTTTTCAACCTTGACTTATCTCATTGTCTTCTGTCTCCTCACTTTCTACTAAAACAAACTGAACCCCTTTCTACTTAATTTTGCTGCTTGTGCTTAGGAGTTGAACTGCATTTAGTTTGCCATAGTTATTACTGCTTGTTGGTAGCCTCATTAAACTGATGACAGCATTCTACTGATTTGCTGCTTTATTTGTGCTTTCTCTTACTGTTGTGATTGTGAGCTACTGTTTTAAAGCAATATACTGATTAGCTATATTTCATTGCTATCTACTACAATTTATTACTGTTTGACTGCATTTTACTGCATTTTGTTGCTGTTTAACTCCATTTTTCATACTGCAAGTTTTTTTTTTACTATAAGTGATTAATCTGTGCTTCATTGTGAGGTTTGCTGTTTAACTCCATTTTTCATACTGCAAGTGTTTTTTTTTTACTATAAGTGATTAATATGTGCTTCATTGTGAGGTTTTTCTTTTACTGTGTTCTTAACCTTAATATTGAGTAGCATAGTCTAGATACAGGTCTGCTGCATCCAGAACTTCAGCTGCATGGTTTTTAACTCTTTTTGAGGTATTCCAGCTACAAATTTTTCCATAGTAGCATTTGTGTTATCATCTAGTGGTGCTACTCTTAGACCTTCCTCCCTTTACCCTCTTAGCTCTTTCAGTTTCTGACAAATATGGCTGGACAATTTACTACATTTTCTCCTGCCAGTCTGGTTGATATGGACATCCTGAGACAGTATAGTAACTGCTTCATGCACACGGACAAACCTCTACTACTACTACTACCACCTAGGAACACAATTTTTGAGAGATGCAATTACATCAAGCACATAGTGTCATTGCTCTCTCCCCCACAAACTAGCATATCTGGCACTGACAAGGTTGGCAACATGAACATCACCTCAGGCATTACCCACAACTACACAACACACCCCCACATATGTGGATGTCCTCAACAAAAGCTTATCCAAACAAAAGAGACCTCAAAGGCATAAACCCACATGAACCCCATGGCCGGCCACACCCACACAACACATAGTCCACACACCTGTGTCTCACAGCCACTAAGGCCTAAAACATAAACCCAACATATTAGTCATAGGAGATTCCATTGTGAGACACACAAATGTGCGCCTCACCAAGCTGTATAAGGAGAAAGTCACGGTTAGTTGTTTGTTGGGTGCCAGAATCCACCATATCACCAATGCAGTCAAGTCTCTCAACAGGTATTGTTATTACTCTGTTATAGTCCATGGTGGAGTGAATGACTTGAGACTTACCTACCTGACCTATATGAAGAGAGACATGATCAAGCTTGATGAGCATGTGTCCCTGACAGGTATGTTCTTAGCCTTAAGTACCATTCTACCGTCACTCAGAATGATGCCTCAGTACAAACAGAAAATGATTGACTTTAGCAATTGGCTTAGTTTCTGGTGTAATTCCAAGGGGCTCCAGTATCTGACACCCTGGGATGACATGATTGACAAAGCACAATGCTTTGCCAGAGATGGACTGCATCAGCCTTCCGTGGGCTTCAGGCTCCTGGCAAAGGCTCTTCTCTCCCCCATAGTGTCTTTTTTTCAGGCAATGCCATGAGGTCAAAACTACCAACATTAAAATTTCATCAAAATGTAAATTAAAGGTCATGCTGCTAAACTCTAGGAGTCTAAACATGAAGCTGAACTCATTGCAAGCATTCTTAACCCTGGAAGAAACTGACATTTTTGCAGTCACAGAAACCTGGTTCAAAGATATAGAGAGCACCCCAGCCATACCAGGTTACTCATCATATTGCTTTTTCAGACCCAAAACCATGGAAAACACTCCAGGTGCTGTTAACAACTGGCAATACCTCTATTCAAATCATAGCTAGATATAGGTCTCCAACTCTAACTCAAGAAGCCCACTTCAACTATCTGGACCTCTTCAAATCTATCAAGATTCAACCCGTTACCCTGATCCTGGGTGACTTTAACTATCCGACCATAGATTGGAAGACATACTCATGCCAAAACACAAATGCCCAGAGATTCCTTGATTTCATCACTTTCAAAGTCATCATCTCCCCTATCCCCCCTAGCTAGGGTCAAACAAAAAAAACTTCTCCAAAGCTGATTACAACCTTTTGAGGGAAGGTATATACAGCTTTACAGACCCCCCCCCTCTATAGGAACTGGCACATATGTCCAAACCTACACCAAAGTACTATATGAGCATTTATATAGCTGCACAGAATCAGGATACCAGATAGGACAAAATGATCCTCCTCAAGGAAGAGTAAACCTGTCTGGTGGACATCTACAACAAATAAACTCTATAATAAAAGGAAAAAAAAGGTGTCTAGGGCCAAGAAGGAGCAGGTGCCTAATTTGAATAAATCTCTCCTTAGCCTGAACAAGCAAATAAGAGCATTAGTGAAATACTGGAAAGCAAACTTTGAGTCCAAACTTGTCACATCTACTAAAGACAATCAAAAGACCTTCTTCACATATGTCTGCAATCTCAAGGAAAGCACCCAGATCTGCTCAGAACTGCAGGTTAAGGACACCACACACACAAATGTTGTAGATATAGCCAACCTGCTGGCAGACAGGTTCAGTGAAAACTTCACTCCTCTGACCCCCATCAGTAAAACAGGACATCCTCAGTACCCCCCCCCCCCCATAATCTCTAGGGAACAAGTCATCACTGCCCTCTCAAAGGCAAAACATACAGCCTCCATGGGACCCAATAACATCCCAGGCTGCATACTACATGAACTCAGGCAGGAACTTGCAGCACCATTAGGCACCCTATTCAACCAAAGCCAGAGTACTGGCTTCATCCCAACCAAGTGGAGGACAGCTACTGTCATCCTTTTGCACAAAGGTGGAGCATTCACTGAGCCAGAAAATTATAGACCTATCAGCCTAACTAGCCTGATATGCAAGGCCATGGAGCAGATTATCATGGACCTCATTAACAAGGGCATTGGCAACATCCAGACATTTGATCCCACACAATTTGGTTTTGCCAAGAGGAGGTCATGCCTGTTAAATTTAGTTGACTTTTTTGAGACAGTCACCAAGGCCATAGATGAGGAGAAGACAGTGCACACCACCTACCTTAACCTGGTCAAAGCCTTTGATACTATGCCCCACTCAGGTATAATAGATAAACTCTCTCAATTAGGCATCAATCCATATGTTACCAGTTGTGTAACAAACTGGCTCACTGATAGAACCCACCTAGTTAAAATAGGGAAGCCACCTCAAGCAGTAGACCCGCAACAAGTGGTGTAAACCAGGGATCGATCTTGGGGCCTCTGCTATTTGGGATATACTTTTCGGAGGTACAGGCTAAATCTAGTGGGCTATGGCTGACCAAGTTTGCAGATGACTGAAAGCTGGGTGCTATCATCAATTCTCCTAGTGATGTGGACATCCTCCAAGACGGTCTCACCCAAACAAATGACTGGTGCCAGAAACATGGCCTCAAACTGAATGCCAAAAAATGCAGTATCATCCCTTTTGGGGATGGTGAAGTCCCCACAAATGATCACATTTATAATAAGGTACTAAGCACACAGTCATAAGGGACTTGGGCTCCCAGGTTGATAGCAAGCTGATTTTTGACCACCATATTGCCTCTGATGTGCAGAAAGCTTTCCACATGTCCCACCTCATTTGTAAGGGTATCTCATCCAGGGAAAAGGTGGTCATAATATCCCTGTATTCTTCCCTTATAAGACCCATTATTGAGTACAATGCCCCTTTTGGCATATACCTCACAAAGCACATGCAGCCGCTGGAGAGACGACAGATGTTCTTCACCTGACCTCAAACCTCTACTCTACACAGTTAGGCTAAAAGCCCTGTCCATCTACTCAGTCGCCTACAGACTCCTCAGAGGTGACCTCTGTCTGGCATATAAAGCAATCTCAGACCCCGCCTTGATGGTACTGCTGCATATCTGCAAGTCAAGCTCCACTCAAGTAACCCAGCAGGCATGACCTCAACCTGGTCTGTGGCATCAATAGGAGCTGTTGGTGGGACAGATTTTTGTCCCAGAGACTCCCACTTTTGTGGAATTTACTCCCTCTCCATGTAAAGCAGAGTACCTCAGTAAACGTTTTTAAGTGCAGCCTAGATAACTGGATGGGGAACAGAAAATACACCACTGGAATTCCACCTGTGTCCTTGCTGGACAGTGGCATAGGGTGCTGACTTGTTAGAACATGGGCTAAATTCTTGACTAGGCTTGTAAGGGCCTTAGGGCCAATAGTCTAGTAACTTCCTATGATCCTATGATCCTATGAATTCTCCATTTTACCCATAAACATGTTAAAACTGTGGAGATAACAAAATATGTAAAGTTATTTGTACTGCAGCACTGGGCACATGAAGGATAATTCATCTGTCTTTGACTCAGGCCAGCTATGGCAAGCTTGAAGTTGGAATATTTAAATAATATAGCTCATGTGAAAACAGCCCTCCATGTCAACAGACAGCTACATGGTGGTTTGCAAAAATAGTAGCTTTTTATAGCTTTGCAAAATGTGAAGTATATGTGCGTGTGTGTGGGTGTGTATATTTCTGTGCATATGCACGTGGGTGTAATGAATGTGCATGCATATATATCTATGGGACTTTTTATATTTTGTCACAGCATGGTTTCTTGAAACAGTGATCCAAGATCTTGATTCACAGGATCACTGTTTTGTTGAAACACATTAACACTGACGTTTAGAACTTTGTTCTTTTCCCCACAGTTATATGATTGCAGTGATAGCACAGCTAAAAGTTGTAAGTGGTCTCCATTCTGCAGAATATAGTGTTTTTTTTTGTTTCTTGGAAGCTTTATTTTATGTATTGTACCTTGACTTAATCTATTTCAGGAGTTCAAGATACAGTATGGTAAGTGCTTCTTCTGTGTCTCACTGTCGTGTTAATTTTGAGTTAATGTGTTTACAGATGCAGGGGAATAGGGACATGTTTCCTTTTTATCACTTTGTACTTTTGATGGATCAAGATTCACTGCTTTGGTTTTGATGCGTCAAGACCCAATCGCATGTGAATTTCAAATTTATGTGAAATTATAAGCATTTGGTGATTACATAATTCAACAACACACTTTATCAATCATAATTCTATGACTACAGCTATCATTGTAACTCAGAGACATTGATTCATAGCCATTTGAATCAGCATAGCTTATACATATCTGCATATAATCACTTCAATGTTGATAAGCCTAAAATCGCTCAGCAACAGACTTCCAGGAATACTAGCATTTTCAACCAACAAAGTAGTATATGCATACAGACCTGGAAGTTCTTCAAAGAAAAACTTATATGCCTTCCTCCGGCCAGACACTATACTCTGTTCCAAGATGTCAATGCACTATATTTGAAAAAGCTTAGAATTTTAAATCTTGCACAGTAGTGGTAGACAACTTTTCCAGGTACCCAATCCAATGTCTTGCAGACATATTTTCTTTCAGACTTTCTCCACCATATTTTTCAATATTGCAACTTCACCTTTGCATCCCATATGTATATACTAATGCTATGATTGCAAACTGTGACCTAAGATGAACACCTATTTCTATGCTATATTCAACTATATGTGAGCTGGCCACAGAACCAGGTGACAAGCTGTGTAGCCAGTGGGTGGTGATGCTTTTTCTATGTATGAAAAAGATGTGCATTCAGCTATGTGCATAGTAACAAAGTACATGAGATGCATACAATGATTAATTAGAATTATGAACATTGTAGCAAAAGAAGTAAGGAAGTTTTCTTTTTTTTTTTTTTTTTTTGCAGTGGAGCAAGGTTTTTCCTCACTTCTCCAATGTTATATATCCTCTGATTTTATGTACGAATCTCAGAGAGTGTCGGAAGTGTGGACAGTGCTTCTTAAGACCACAACATTGTGTATTTCACCAAAGTGTTACGTTCATTAATTGGTTCTCTTTGATAAATTCTGATTTCACAATGTGTCAGATGATATTCTTAGTGAACTTGTTTTAATAATATTATAAGCATTATTGTACAAGTTACCTCACTGTTAGGGATTAGGATTATTTGCCTGATTTTCTTTGTGCTTAGATTGTCACTTCTTGTACTGACTATTAGAGAAAGCATATTGTCTAGCAAGCTAAAAAAATGGGCATCCTGCAGATGGTCACTTAAACATCTGGGCCTAAGGAGCTAAACAGGCAGTGAACGATCGAGTTCACTGGGCAAATCTAGAGATCACACATCTAGGTGGTATATAATTTAGACAAGAAAATCTGTTCAAGAGTCTGGATATTTGAATAATAGTGCCATCATGAAATGTGCTACACTAAGGAGCAAGTCACCACTGGGAAAAGCTACAAAAATAAGCATATTCATGACTTACAAGAAAATTACATTAGTTCCAGCATAGCCATCTTATTCTTGAAGCACAACAAGAAAACACAAATTCTGCTATAATTTAGTACTTTGTGCTTGCACGTATGGCTCTGCAAAGTAGTGCAAAGACTGAAAGGGACTTGCACTTGCAATACTTCACCCAAATAGCGAGTGTCCTGTAACTGAATAAGCTGTTAATCAATATAGCAGTGCAAGGCAAAAGAAGAACAGCTCAGTGTGATGCAAGAGTAAATGAGAGAGTTATACTAGAAATCAGATATGGAGGAGAAATGCACACAAGTGTTCAGCTGTGTCTAGAGGTAAACACATAGAAAGGCCATGAAGACAGAGGGGGGTGTGAGGTGATGTCAGCTTCACTGGCAAATGCTGCATATTATCATGATTAGGAATGCATATTACACCTATCAGAGTTTTGTTTCATATACTGTTTCATGTTTTTGTCATACTGCTGTTGTCACCTTTCCTTATTTGGGAAAACAATAGTAGGATGCAAAAAGCTCTCCTTGTTCTTGATTTATTTTTGCAGAGACCTGATAAACAATCATCTATCATTTCTGTGACTTTATTTATTGTTCACTTTGATAAACAAAATATATGTATAGCTGTTCTTTAGGCATTCATTGACAAAGGGATTTACTTTTACTAACATTTTAAACTTAAGCAAATTCTATTTAAAATTTATAAGAACAAATGTATTTATATTGTGTTTCTGTTACCTGTATATATCAACTCTGATCATTTTTGTAAGCCATTCTAATGCTTTAGAACAATAAATCCCTGCCTATGATGAAGTTATCCCACTTTTAATTAGTGACTTGGGTATGGAGGAGTTCATGGGGGAGGGGGAGACAGACAGGGCTGTGTCTGTTCCCCCTTACCCGGGGAAATACTAAGTAGAAGTGCCTGGTGTATACAATCAATATTTGAATCTTGGGTGGAAACTTGATATTATTCAAATATAAGTAAATAATGTGTTAGGGGGTGGTAAAAATTAGACAGAGTTGAAAAGAAAACAAAAAAAATGCTTATTGAGAAGTTTGGCTTGGTTTTCTCTGAATTACATCAGCTATGGAAGGAGATGATGCTTCTTATTAAGGTCAATTTCTTAGTCTCCCTTGAGCATCAATGGGCTTTACAGGTGGAACACTACGGTCATAAAAGTAGAATCCCTGGTCATCCTACTGCACAAAGGAGGACCATCAACAAACCCAGGAAACCACAGACCCATAAGTTTGACTAGCCTTATATGCAAGCCAAGGAAAGAATTATGATGGACCTGATAAACAAAGTCACAGGAAATCTTCAAACACTGGACCCATCCCAGTTCAATTTCATCAAGGGCAGGTCACACATACTAAACTTGGTGTACTTCTTCGAGAAGGTTACTAGAGTAATGGATGAGGGCAAAAAGACAGGAAAAGACATTTGACACAATTATAGACAAACTCACAAATTTAGGTATAAATCCCTATGTCACCTGATGGATAACCAGATGGCTAACAGATTGGACACAGGAAGATTTGGTGGGTGAATCCACCTACACCAAGAGGCTTGTTACTAGTGGTGTCTAACAGGGCTTGGTACTGGGACCTCTGCTGTTTGGAACATACTTCTCTGAAGTCAAAGCAAATGTAGAGTGCTTTTGGCTGACCATATCTGCTGATGACTTCAAGGTGGTTGCAATCACTGAATTCCCCAAATATGTAGATATCTTCCAGGGGATCTGACACAGACAAATAACTTGTGCTAGAACCAGTGGCTAAAATACATGCATAATTATACCCTTTGGAAAGATGACCACCCCTGCAAATTACAACACTGATATTTCTTCCCAAAGAGTAGTCCCAGTGGTGAGGAACTTGGGAACTCATGTTGACAGTAAACTGAATTTTCATCAATATGTGTCCAAAAAGAACTATGCAAGCTGATTCCAAACAAATCACATGGAGGAGAAAGAATCAGCAATAATAACCCTAGGACACTTCAGCATGAACTTATTCTACTATAAAATTTCATATTTAGTAGGTCATTTAAATATGGAGAGATTCCTCTTGATTGGAGACATTCATTTGTTATACCTGTATTTAAGGGAAAGGGAAACAGGACAAACTCAGAGTCATACAGACCCATAAGTTTACCTTTGTGTTGTGAAAAAATAGTGAAGATGGTTATATTGGATAAATTATTGTTAGAAGTAGAAAGGGTGGGACTTGAAACCTTATATCAGCATGCATATGTTGAAAATAGATCTATTATGACCTGTAACATTATGTTCTATAACAATATAATAACAGCTATGAATGAAACATTGTGCTGTGATGTAACTTATGTAGATTTAAGTTCAGCATTTGATAGGATCATACACATAACACTGATCAATAAATTAGAACAAC
Source organism: Protopterus annectens (assembly GCF_019279795.1). NCBI lineage: Eukaryota > Metazoa > Chordata > Ceratodontiformes > Protopteridae > Protopterus > Protopterus annectens. Next base: position 1,652,869,752 of record NC_056737.1, on the reverse strand, counting down.
TTGGTATCGATGTACTGTTTATAAGATGGATAACTGCATGGCTTACAAATAGGACATGGCAAGTACCATACAGCAATTGGACAGGTGAAATTTGAAGTTACAGTCAGGGTGTTCCACATGGCTCCATCCAAGGCCCATATATATTTAGATTGTTTCTTTCAGAACTATCTTTTTCATCTGAGGTGTTTTACAGTCCGTAGGCAGATGACTTGAAAATGGGTAAACTGATAACATGCGTTACAGATAGGGCATTCGTGCAAATGAATTTGACTAAACTGGCCATTTGGGCACAGAAACGAATGTGTTAATAAATATATCACAAAACAAGCATATGGAATTTGGGAGACATAAACTGAAAGGTGAATACTTAATACAGCACACAGTGATTGAAACTGTAGATTCATTTAAAGACCTGGGTAAATGGGTAGATCCAGCTTTAAGTTTTTCTAATCATATCAACTAGTTGGATAATGATAATTATAGAAGTATAGGTTGTATAAAAAGATATATAATGTCTAGGAAATCATATTAGAACCAAACTTGATTATGGAATAACAATGTGGAAACCTTATAAGAAAACAATAATGAGTAAACTGGAACAAGAACCCTGGAAATATACCAAGGGCATCCATGGATGTGAGAATTTAAGTTATTATGAAAGACTAAAATATCTGAACTTGTACAGTGTCTCATATAAATATCTAAGAGTAGAACTTATTTGGGTATATAGGTCATTTAGAGACAACTCAGACATGCAAGAGATGCACTTATATATCCAAATTGGAAGCCATGCACTCTCCAGCCAAGACCGGAAAAGCTGGCCAAGAGGAGAAGATCAACACTTGCACCACAACACATGGAACACATAGCCCTCCAGAATGCACACCAGCACTGCCTTCAAATAAAAACACAAACCACACGCCCACTTTCACAGAAGCTCTCAATAAAAATCTACCCAAACAGCAGAGACCTCCAAGGCAGAAACAAACATAACCACCACAACACAACACTAACCACGAGACATGTAACTCTCCTAAACAATGTGCCATCAACCAAAGCCCCTAAGACAAAACATCATACCCAACACACTAGTCATAGGAGACTTGATAGTGAGAGACACTGATGTCCCACTCACTAGGCTGAATAAGGAGAAAGTAACAGTCAGCTGCCTGTCAGGCACCAGGATCTGCCACATAATACATGCACTCAGGTCCTTCAACAACAGATACAAATATGATTCTGTCATTGTACATGTGGGTGTGAATGACCAGAGATGTACCTTCCTGGACTACATGAAAAGAGACATGGAGGACCTCACAGATTATGTATCCCAGGTGGGTATAACCCTAGCCCTGAGCAGCATCCTACCATCACCCAGAATGATACCACAGTACAAGTAGAAAATGACTGATTTCAACAATTTTCAAAGTTTCTGGTGTAATTCTAAGGGGATCCAGTATCTGTCTGCATGGGACGCCATGATTAACAGACCTCGATGCTTTGCCAGAGAAGGCTTGCATATGTTACCCCTGGGCTTCCAGATAATGGCCAAGGCTCTTGCCACCCCTATACTGCTTTTTTTAGATGGTGTTCCAAAGACCAAAGTACCACTGTAACAGCTACAAACAAATGCAGTCTGAGGGTCATGCTGCTCAATGCTAGAAGTCTAAATTTAAAAATGCACTTGCTCGAAGCTCTCCTTAAAATGAGAACATTGACATTTGTGCTGTAACAGAGACCTGGTTCAAGGCAGCAGAAAGCACCCCTGCACTACCAGGCTATAACTCATTCCACACCTTTCGGCCCCAGAACTTGGACCAAAGCTACAAAGGCAGTGGTGTTTCCATATTCATAAAAGATGTGCACTCCTCCAGACTGGTAGCCCAACATAATGCATATGAGATACTTCAGGTGCAGCTAACATTGGGTAAGACAGTGATTCAGGTTGTAGCCTGATATACGTCCCCAACCATGTCCCAAGACTCACATTCCATGTTCTGAAGACCCTGGAGAATATTAGCTTCCAACCTAACACTCTCATACTGGGCAACTTTAACTACCCCTCCATTAACTAGGAAAACTACTCATGTGCCAATACAATTGCCCAACGTTTCCTGGAATTCATTAATTCCAATGCCCCCACCAGCTCGTTCTTACCCCCACTAGAGGAAGCAATATCATTGACCTGGTCATTACTAACTACACCAATAGTAAATTCCTCCCTTGTTAGATCCAACCACAAACTAATCACCTTGGAAATCCACATCCAATCCACTCCCTCACAAAGATAACCACCATGAAAAACTTCTCCAAAGCTAACTTTGGACTCCTAAAAACAGAGATGGATAGCTTCATGGCACCCATGCAAATACAGAATAGTTGCATGACTGCTGAATCATACACCAATGCACTGTACAAACACGTACACAAATGCATGGATCTCGCCATACCCAATAGAACCAAGATGCTCTCCTCCAAAAAAAAGGAAGCCAGTCTAGTGGTCCCCTGCCAGAAACAAACTCTACAACAGAAGGAGGAAACTGATGTGGAATAAGTTGAAGTCCCAAGACTGTAAAAACTCTCTTATCAGCCTCAACAGAAAGTTGAGATCCCTCATCAAATCCACTAAAGCTAGCTATGAAAACAGAATTGCAGCATATGACCACATGGCCTTCTATAGTTATGCAAAGAATCTCCACGGCAATACCCAGATTTGCTCTGAGCTACTGCTCAATAGTACCTCCTATACTGAGCCAACAGATATTGGCAGTATACTGGCTGACAGGTTCAGTGCCAACTAAACCCCTCTCTCCCCTCCAAAGGACCAGTCACAATACCAGTAGACTGCCAGACACCCAGTATTACTACTGCACAGGTTAAAACAGTACTGTCCAAGGGCAAGAATACAGCTTCTATGGGACCTGGCAATATCCCTGGCTGTGTTCTACATGAACTACAGAGTGAACTGCCACCTCACCTGTGTGCCCTGTTCAATCACAGCCTCACCTCAAGCTTTGTTCCTAACTGCTGTAGTCATCCCTCTCCACAAAGCAGGAATGACTACAGACTCTGGGAATAATCGCCCCATGATATGCAAAGCTATGGAATGCATCATCATGGACCTAATAAACAAGGATATAGGGAATTTCCAAATTCTGGATCCCTAACAGTTTGGTTTGTGAAGGGTAGATCATGTCTGCTCCACTGGGTCAACTTCTTTCAGTCAGTCACCAGAGGTGTGGATGAAGGCAAGGTGGTTCATACAGTCTACCTTGATCTGGCCAAGGCCTTGATACCATTCTCCACTCAGGAATCATAGAAAAACTCACTAAGCTAGGCATCAACCCTTATATCACTAGGTGGGTTGTAAACTGGCTCACAGATAGAACTCACAGTGTGAAAGCAGCTGACTTCAAGTCAGACTGCTGACCAGTCACAAGTGGAGTCCCACAGGGTTTGGTCCTGGTTCCTCTCCTGTTTGTTGTCTACTTCTCTGAAGTTCAGGCCAACAAGAAGGGACTCTGACTGGCAAAGTTCGCAGATTGCAAGTTGGGAGCTATTATTAACTCCCCAAGTGATGTTGACATCCTAGAGAAAGACCTCACTGAGACCAACGACTGATGTCAGAACCATGGCCTTAAGCTCAATGCCAAAAAATGTTTCGTCATCCCCTTTGGGAAAAACCCAGTTCCCATGAATTACTACATTGATGGTAGTCCACTGAATACAGAAGGCGTTATAAGAGATGTGGGGACACAGATTGACAGCAACCTCTCTTTTGACCACCACATTGCTACTGTTGTCAGAAAGTGCTTCTATATGGCACATCTCATTACTAAGGGTTTTGCATCCAGGAAGAAAGAGGTCATTGTCTCCCTCTAATCTTCCCTCATTAGGCAAATCATGAAGTACAATGCCCCATTTGGATGTACATCACTAGACAACTGCAACAACTGAACAAGCCACAACAGTACCTCACAAAGTGGATCCTAGGCCTTAAATACTTGTCCTACATGGACAGACTCAAAAAAACTCCAACTATTCTCTGTCTCATATCGCCTACTTAGAGGCGATCTCTGCTTGACTTACAAAGCCATGTCTGACCCAGCTCTGTTAGAAATGCTACATCTAAAGAAATCCCAATCCCTCCACACCACATGCTCCAGAGACCTCAACCTCATTACCACAATCAACAGAACATGCTGGAGGGACAGGTTCATAACCCAGAGACTGTCCATGCTATGGAATAGACTTCCCATACATGTCAAGCAGCGCACCTCACTGGCCCTCTTCAAGAGAAATCTTGATAAGTGGATGGGAAATAGAAAATTCACCCCAGGGATCACTCCAGTGGCTCTACTCGACGGAGGCACTGGGAACTAAGGCCAGGTGGAAAGATGCCAAGGTAATCCTATGGGCAAGGCTTGTAAAGGCTCCAGGGCCATTAGCCTAGTACACACCTATGAACCTTTGAGCTACCTCTGAGAATGTTTGTGGTTAGTAGAGAATCATCAGACAACCTGTGTAGATGATTCTATATGAATAAAAAGTGTACTAACTAGTTCTCTGAGAGAGTAGCCAATACATTTGTATGTGTGTATGTATTCTAATGAGAAAATACATCTACATGGTGAAGCTTATAATTAAGGGCATGGCATGTATCTGACTAGGCAAACAAAATAGCTGTAGGGGGTCACAGAAGTTCCTCACTAAAAGAATACAGGGTGTAAATACTATGTCCTATGCAGATTGCCACAAAGCCCTGTCCTAGTACTCTGTCTCCTACAGACTACTGAGTGGTGTGATGTATGCTTAACCTACAGAAGCATTCTCTGATCCAGCCATGATGGATCAGCTACACATTTGCAAAACAAACAGTATTAGAATTACACATGCTAAGGATCTAAACCTCATCTGTGACATAAACAAAACATGTTGGAGCGACAAGTGTGTGCCTCAGAGATTACTCCTTCTCTGGAACATTCAGGTGAAATGCAGGTCTCCCAAAGCCTCTTCACATGCAGTTTGGACCAATGGATGGGAAATCACAAATGACCTCTGGCTTGTTGCCTGTGGCCCTTATGGACAGGGACAGTTTGTAGATGGCTGAAGACACAAGCATTCTAGACCATGAGCATTGATAATTAGGAAAGTTAGGGCATGACTAGCTAGGCTTAAAAAGGCTATAGGGCTGTTAGCCTAGTAACCTCCTATGATCCTATAAGATGCACAAGTCCCCACCTCAAGGGGAACAAATAAGCCATAGGGTCTCAGTCCAGTGGGGGCAGATGGACCAGCTGAGCATCTTTGGGGGCTTCTTGGTAAGCAGGCCTGGAGCAGAGAAACAGAAACATGTAAAATAATAATAATTGCCTAGTTTTACAATTAGATCACAATTTTCTTTCTTTATGAGCTCAAAACAGACTTGTGTACTGGTACTCTCATTATTATTGCTGTTGTACTGCTCCTGGCTCTCTGATTCAATAACTGGATGGGCTTCTTCAGTCTGGAATCTGAAAGTAACTGCTATGCATATTTTGTCATTCCTAGCTATTCCAGTTCCCAACTCCCCCCTCACCAATATCCCAAAGACACATAATGAAATGAGTTGCTGAGTTTCTTATTAGTCTTCAGATATAAATTTACTGTTTCAGTGGGTGCATGCATCCTACAATGGACTGGAATTCCATCAGCTACTTGCTCGCTGATCTGTGCCCCTGAAAAGTATAAAGTATAATGGTGAACAAATGAAAAAGGGAATTTATATCCCATATGTAATAGAAATGGAGTGTATTTATATGTGAAATTTGGCAATACAAATTTTTTCCATTTTCTTTGTCTTGTATGCTATGTTTGTACATAGTTTTATTAAATAAAATATGCATATTTTAAAATTACTTAGAAAATAAGGCATTTATGAATGTACACTTCTTCAATCGCAAAGCACAATAACTTCACAGACTGCAGACTGGATATTATAATGAGTACTACAGAAAATGTACACACACACACACACACACACACACACACACACACACACACACACACACACACACACACACACACACATTAAATTTAATTTTAAAAAAGTCCAGTGGGGCCAAAACAAGCAACTGAATCCTTTGCATAAATTAAAAGCACACCACAAATGTGAGACTGAACTTTCTCAAATTCCCACAGTATGACTTATTCTTTTTCTTCAGACTATTTCATTGATCTGGAAGGACATTTCAAACTAATCCTTAATCTTCAGCAAATAGTGCTGGTTACATCAAGTCTCTTGGCAATCCATGGTATAAAATTAAATCCTCAGAATGCAAGAAAGACAAACATACATTTTATCTACTATATTCTATCCAGCAAGCTGTGTCTAGATTTCCTTGGAGATTTCTGAATACCATCTGCTTAGCCTACTTAACCATGAAGACAGAAAAGCAAGCTGCCTTTAAAAGCATTGCCAATATATTTGGATGCTATTGTGCACTGAAAAATGCTAGTAGCACTCAAGGCAAACCATTGTAATGTCTTGCTTGTAGTTCAGCTCCAAGAATAAGTTTATCAGCGGTTAATACAATTAGTCAAACTATTTAATTCCTAATGCATTATGTAATGCACTGCCACTGTAAAATAATACCTTGTGTCACTGTTTATTTTCTGTTTCTTTCCTTGCATTAACTGGGTCATTTATAATGCTTACCTCATTTTTAAAGTGCAGTATTTGCTTGGATCAGCAGATGAAGCAATGCACATACCTGCACTTTCCCCTAGGCTCATGATATTAGATGCTAGCATTAAATGAAAACATGGCATTCAAAATATACACCATAATGAGAAAGTCAATGAGAATTTTATTTACATATTTATTCTGAGTGCTGGAAAATTGCTTTCTTGTTAATAAACACATTCCCTGGGATTCATTAACAATCGTAGGCACTGCCAACACCTACATGATAGCTACACTTTGTGTAGCTGTTAATGAATCTGGCCCATTCTCTGATTGTCCTAGAAAAGTTGAAAGAAAGTCAAAAAGATTCTGCTCTTTATTGCATGCAAAATGGAGTATAGGGTATTTTCAGACACGTTACTGGTATATGAAAACCAGAGAAAGAAAGAACAGGCACCAATCCACAAACTTCACAGAACTATGTGAAGTAACCAAACAGTCTTTTTATTGAACAAAATAAATAACGTAGTGTGCTGCAGTTTTTTTCTTGGTTCACATTACTGGTATATCTTTGACTCCCATCTGAATTACTTTCCTACCTGAATGTGTTCAGTGCATCATACAATGAAATGAATAATGCATACCTCTTAACTGTCCTCAGTATTGCAGAATGCCCAGATTTTTGCCTTATATTTTTGGTCTATTCCTCCTAAAATTTAAAGTTTTCTGGCAAATTCTTGAGGATTGCAGTCACTAAATAATGACAGGCATTTGAGTTTCAGGCTACATATCGTACAGAAAATGCATGATGATACAAAAACTATTATTCTATCAACTTTCTAAGTTTATAAGAACACTATTTATAATTTGTTCCTGATTTGGGGCCTTTGTCCCACCCATTGTTTTTTACATTGTCCAGAATTATTGTGCTAAGGGTTGAGAGGTATGTCGCCATGAGTTTCAGCTCACACAGTCATTTATTTCAGTGGTGCATTGAGTGTCGCATTGTATGAAAAATGCAATAATGGATGAGGTGAATCAAGAGTCACAATGTATAGAGGAAATGGCTGAGCACCCTGCTCTCTAATGGTACATTTATCACTTTGGAGATAAAATAATGTTGTGATTTGGGGTTGGGGGACACAGCATTGCAGAACACGTACTATGACATTTAAGAGTACATTAAGTGCTGTATTTTTTGTTTTAGTATAATCTATGGTAGGTACATTTAAAAGAGCCATCTATGCATCTAACATGAATACTGCCAGCCAGGCAGTAAGATTAGCTATACCCAATGGTGGAGGGAGATATGGAATGATACAGTCTGTGGACTTTATATCTACATCTGCATGCATTTTGTGTGTTTCTGTGCCATCTTACAGTGGAGCAATGTCATATCTATACACTGTGAATCATCCTGGCTGGATTTTACATAGAAGTGGGCAGCAAAATTTAGAAACTCTATATTGTGCACTTGTGCCATTACCCAGCTATGCATGGATTGTTTCCATCTGTACCTATTAGAAACTTGTGCTTAATGAGTGTCATCAGTTTCATGACCCCTCATTAAGGATCCTCATGAGATTAGCACTTTTATTTTTACCTATATGTTGACCATGTAAGCCAAATGAACCCAATTTACCTCTTTAAAATGCAACCTTGGAGCACCGTATGGTTATGTGACTTGCTCAGATTCAAAGACTAGACAAAATATGGTGATAGAAATTAAACTGTGTACCCAGAGCAGAAGAAACACTTCTTTAACAGTGCAGGGGATTTGGCCCTCAACACTAAAAGCCAGATGTGAATGCTACTTTAGGAATGGACTGCAGGATGGGGTGGGAATACACTCACAAACCAATAGCTAGACAGGCCTCTGTATTAGTCAGTAATTGCTAATTACAATTATATAAAAGTATGTAGCCTAGAAGATTAAAATCAGGACATTCATGTCTCAGTAAGATGATGGCATATAAGGAAGACCCTGCAGTCATGGGATATGACACTCTGGTTTAGGCTTCTTGTTGAAGTACTAGTGCCAGACAACTGGAACTGAATCCTGGGTGAGGCCCATGGCAACTACAGTTTGTAGATAGTCTGCCAATTGCAGATAATGTATGGAATGTGAAAAGTCTAACTGAAAAGGCATTTTTTTTCTGTGCTGTTTAGGGGAATCCTAGAAGCTAATATGCACTGTACATTCATTGGATGCACATAATACATCTATGTCATTTTGTAAATCAATGATTGCAGATTTTTTAATATATGTACACACACATGCATTTATATATTCATCCATCTATCCACGGCTCCCGTTTTCTCATTTTTGCATATGAAGATGGTCACTTAACAGTGAAAATTATCTAGAGCCAATGTTCACACTGCTGGATGGCTAGACTAGATATATGCATGCACGCACACACACACACACACACACACACATATATATATATATATATATATATATATATATATATATATATATATGTACATATGTATAAAATGTGATCCATTCTTGCATATGAAACTCTACTCTAAGTGATCAGCAATTATTTCTGAAATCACTGCAATGCAACTGCCAGGCTTTTCCTCAGAAGGTTCAGTTACTAGTATATTGAGGTTGCCACTATCCACATAATTCTAAGACCTTGGAGTTTATTATTCTTATCAATTCTCTAAGTATCCAAGATCAGTATCTATCTATCTATCTATCTATCTATCTATCTATCTATCTATCTATCTATCTATCTATTTATCTATCTATCTATCTAAATAAATTCATATTAATATGTATCTATTTATATTTATAGACAACATAACCTAGTACTGAGGAAAAATATTTTTCCAATCTTTCCTTAAGTAATGAACAAACCAAAAAAAGGGAAGACTAGTTATGCAGGAATGATATCATGAATGATATTAGCATATGAATTACTGAAATAGACTGTTGTCATAACTTCTTATGTAAGATCTATGTAAAAGTTCACTTTACATTCTTATTCAAAATAGGAAAACAGAATTCAAGCTGGCAATGTTTGTTTAAACCATGGTTTATTAAGTTAAAACAAGAAATGAGTGTTTTTGCCCATGTCAAAGCTTCATTAGATGTTATATACAGTAGTGACAAGTAACACATACTTAAGCAGATCACATTCAATGACAGTGATTAGAACAGTGGTGCATACATAATCTACATTCATGGTGATTGGTGCAGTTTACTTCTTATCTACGTAAGTACAAACTCACTGTGTACCTGGTTGTTGATCAGTGTGCATGGTATAATGTAAAAATACCATCTAAGCAGCCAGGCCTGCATTTGTTTTTCATTACTGCAGTATATAATAAAACAAACGTGAGTGAGACTAAACTCTGGGTGAAATGATGTGATGGGAGAGTGGAGGAGTGTGGTGGGTATTAGAATTCAAAAAAGAAATGCACTGCAAGGGTCGGAGGTTTAATTAGGATTCAGCAACTGTGTGTGAATCTAGGAAGTTTTTGAAAAAAGAGGGAAGAGAACAAATTGCACTCAGGCTTAGATGTTAGACGAGATAAAATAAAAAAACAAGATTGTAGATGCGTGCATGTGTGTAAGTGTGTGTGTATGTGAGTGCGTGTTTGTATGTTATCTCTGAAAATTCAAAACAAAGGGAAGGGACTAGGGAAAAGGTCAGAGATGCACCACACATAAGAACAGAGTCATGCTAAACCAAAAATATGTTTATATATATATATATATATATATATATATATATATATATATATATGTGTGTGTGTGTGTGTGTGTATAAATACGCACACACACACACACAAATATATATATATATATATATATATATATATATATATATATATATATATATATATATATATGTATACATACATATATTAATGCACACACACACATGCACGCACGCACACACATACACACACACGCACATACACACACACACAGATACACACACACACACACACACACACACACACACACACACACACACACACACACACACACACACACACACACACACATATCTACATAAGAAAAACTGAATGTCCCAGTAATGCATATAGATAGTTATCTTAAGGAAATTGATGTGTCTCAACTTGTACTCACCAGAAATTATTTTAAAGTGTGTTTGCCTGTTTCTGTTAATAAAGAGTAGGGCTTCTTCAGATCTCACTATACTAGCATGTAACAACATGGCAATTCATACTAATGGTTAGAGACATCATAATATATACAGTTCAAACTGACATTAAATTAATCCTCAGTTATCAAGTATAAGTAAAAGATGTGCAATGGAAGTCAAGTAAAAATCAAAAGTCTAACCTAAAGTAAATATAAATAAGAAAATATACATTTAAGCATTTAGTACTAAAGATAAAACATGTAAATTAATCTCAAGAATAGACATGAAATACTATAGCTTTATTAAGGAAAAAAAACAATTGTATTATAGTGCATCAGTAAATGTTGTTATGTTCCAGTTCCTTTAACTTGAGAATGCTCTTAATGGAGCATGTCCAATTGAGTCTGAGCTTCCAATAAGCTTTAAGGCAAATCTGCCATTCAAGTTCTTTTTTCTGTAGTTTTGTATCCAGATTGTTTTTTTATGGGTCTGCATTGAATCTTTCAATGAAATGAAAAATAAACCTCATAGTTCCTGCAGACATGAGCATGTGTTGACAATGAATTGCTGAAGTCCTTAAGCCCAATGTCTGAGGGGTGTGTGGACATTCTATGTTGACAATTACCCCTCTGCTTTAAGGCAGAGAGTACTCAATCCATGCGCTTCCCTCCTAAAAGCAAAGAATAAAAGTCTGCTTCTTCTACTGGTACACCTATCAGCTGGAGAAGTACACAATATTTTCTGCCCTCCATTTTATCTAAGCCTATCAGCTTCCATTTCTGCACCAAGTCTTGACATTCCTTCTTCTCATTTTAGTAAAAAAAGAAAAAAAAAAAAAAGAAAACTTGTTTATTTCTTTTAAAGCAGTTGCTGCAGTTTATACATTGCATAGAGCGCTACAGCACTCAGGTTTCAGTTAAAATATATACTACTAAACTGAAGCAAGCAGTTGCTACAGGTTTAGACCACATAAGGAGTGCTGCAGCATGCCCAGATATACTGCGTTTTAAAAGATGGAATGCATTAATGAGCGATTAGAATTGGCTGAGTGCATTGCCGAACATTTTCTGCCCACAGCAGGTATCCTCTTCACCTAATCCTATGTGCGTGCCACTTATATCTACATATATATATATATATATATATATATATATATATATATATATATATATATATATATATATATATATATATAGCTACACAGACACAAACATGCACGCACACAAACACACACACACACATACACACACACACACACACACACACACACACACACACACACACACACACACACACACACACACACACACATGAAATCTACTCATGATTACACTGTTCTGTTTCAGCTATGCCATCAATTACTTTTGCAGCAAATGTTCTAATAAATGCAAATCTAAAAAAAATACATTCTCTTTAAAACAGTGCATATAGATCTGTTACAAAGTTTATTTCAGTATGGCCTCTTTCCAGTCAACACTCTTGCACTATCCCCTGATGCTAATTGTACAAGATTTTCCAGAAAACTATCATACAAAATGAACAGCACTACTGATATTGTTCTATTCCATTAAATAGAATTTGCCATATAGGAAGAGGTAATTTCATTAGTTTATCTTTTGTGCAGGAAAACAGCTTCTATTCCATTTCTAGGTTTCACAAACAACATTTCACACTCATGGCAGGCTTTACACGAAGGCAAGCTAGGTGGCTGCAGAGGGTGCCAGTTATCGATGGGTGCCTTGCTGTCATTTATTTATCCATTTGTTTTGTTTTTCCACATCTTGCTTTTGCTGTCCTGCATTTGTCTGCCACAAAGCCTGTTTGGGGACTGATATTGAATAGTCTCTGTTGAGTGTCTGACAGGTTGTATTTCAGGCTGATCAATAGGCAACCTGGTATGATATATGACACCACTAAATCATTGTTCTTATCCTTGAAAAGTGCTTTGAGGAATTGTTCTTGGGCAATTCAAAGGGGGTGTAGATGTGGGTTTATGACCTGGGAGGGTTGGGGTAGAGAGACAGGGATTGGTGAAGTTAGAGCTACATTTTTAAACTAGTAAGAAGGCTACATCCCCAGGGTCGGTGTTTTAGTTCTGTGCAGTGTTGTGCATTGCTTTTGAGGTTTTTAACATAAAGTAGGCCTTATGCTTTTCATTTGCCTGGGTAGATATTTTTACCTAATATCTAGCCTTGGTTGATTTGACCAGGAACTGGAGATCCTTGTTAAGTTTTGCAAGAATATTTTTGACATCTTGGTAATTACATTTACTACTGCATCCAGTGAGATGTTTTTCTTTTATTATAGAGCCTGTTTATATTTGGCAATAACCTTAATCATATATGAGATCTCTTGGGTGCAACATTTTCATGAATTATCTTGCCATTTCCAGAGTAAATGCCACTGTAACATTATTGTAATCATTTATATGTGTCACAGCAGATATTTCTCATACACAGTCAGCTTAATTATTTCCAGATACCCTCATTAATTAGTTGAACATGATTATAGAGTGATAGCTGCCGAGCAATGGTGGAAGTGGTTTTCAAGAAACATCATAGTACTCTCTCTTTAAGCAAAAAAGATCAAGAACATTCTAACCAAATGTTGGTGTGCCTGTGATCTGTGTAAGATGGTTGCTTGTGATACAAGATAATACAAGTCTCTTTAGACTAGTGTAATTCATTTTTTTTCTTTCTTTACTTGTCAAGACATGCTTTGGAAACAGCAGTACTACAAGGTTAGAGGAATGTGTCCACATTAATAGAATTTAATGACAATATAAATGTGATATGTTCATGGATAACCAGTGTCCATTGTCAGTATAAACCACATTACCAAATGTAACAATGCAGTTATGCTCTGTATTTCTGCAGTCTGCTTGACAATGGCCAAGGTGCTGACATATCATTTGCAAGTGCTTTGCTACAGTGCACATATGAATATTAGAAAGCATGTATTCAGTCAAGCACACATGTCCATGTCCTGCTCTTGTGTATATGAATGCCTTTCCATGTAATGGAAAATAACAACCCAGTAACCAGAACAAGCCATATTAAATACTTCTTTACACAACACATCACCAAGAAACTGATTTGCACGGATGATGGCAAAGTGTTAGTGCATGCATGATTTGTATTTCGTGGATTAAACTTGAACTTGTAATGTAGTTTGCAAGATATGCTATGGGACATATCGCTGATGGATACTGTGATGTTCATGGGGTAGTCTATTTTTGAAGTGTTTTGGCCAAAGTTTTATTGCATTAATAAGTACTGACATTGCCTTCCCCATTTGTGCAAATGTTAATCTCTGAGCAAACATGGCTCCATGTTTAAGGTAAAAAATTTAAAATGTAATATAGTTTGCCTTCTTTCATGCAAGCAGGCTCAGCAGTAAGTGTGTAAGAGCAGTGAACTCCTGGGCAGAGCATAGGTGAGCCAAGATTCAAATCCAGATTATTATGTTTTTTTTACAAGTGGTGTAAGGATGGCATTAGCTAATTAAATGTGATCAGGACTGCAAATGTGACTATCAATGACTGCAGTAAAATATGTGTTTTCCCCAAATTGTATCATTAATGCTTACCTCAACACGCTTGTACAACTAGTAGCTGTTTTGCAGCCCTCACTGCAAATCACAAGTTAATTGCGTGTACATCTTTCTAGAAATGACAAGGGATGGTACATCCTTTTAAATGATTATTATGACTAAATAAAATAAAAGTGTATGTAGTATGCTTCTTCACAGTAAGGACAGTTTCCACATCACATTAGATGAACATTTCATCCATCATCACATGAACATGACACCAAGGGAATCCTACAGCAGATTGTGAAACCTTGCACACTACAGGAGCACTTATAAACAATTGAATCAAGGTAACATGTTTGTACTAATCATTAGCAGAGTCATGTCAGCATGCAGAAACCATGAGATGACTTGTCCATCCATCAACCTAATAGACACACACACATAAAGAGGGGTGGGAGTGAAGGGATGAATACAAGGTGATTACAAGGGGAGATGACCATACACATAACAGTATTTGGTTTAATAGAACCTTCATGGACATATTTTTGATCTACTAAAAATTATTAAGTTGCCATGGTGTGTGACATGAAGAGACTGACATAAGGGTAAAGAACGATAGGAGAAGGACAACATGCTTTTGACAAGCAGAACAAGGTTGGATAAATATGTGATTGTTATGGGGATGGATGTCATCCCAGATATTCATTTTTGGCCAGTATTAAACATAATTCCCTGAGAACTCATACTTGTGGCAAATATCAAGATGTGGGTGATTAAACATAACATACACATGTAACATCACACTAAGAAAAGATATGTGATGCATCTGGACTAGAACCCTTGATGTTATTTGTAAAAAAATCTTCAGTCAAGTGTTCATTGTGAGCACTCCACACAGGAAGTTGCATTTTGTTACATTTAGCAGTCTAAAGAACTGTCAGAGTAAATGTTTCGAAGTGCTGCCTTTACTCTGGTTTATGTGTTCCTTTTGCACGTGAGTTTAAGCAGCACTGAGTGGAGATAATGAAACTAGTGTGGCCAATTCCAAAAACTCATTGGGTTTTGACATAGGACATCTAGAACCATTACCCACCACTATGCATTGGTGTGTGATGCCAAGAAGACAAAAATACTTGGTCTGTAATTCTAGTTTCTGACCAGATTAAATGTGTGAAAATGGGGTTGCTAGTAAAGTGGTGAAATGGGGGGGGGGGGGACAAACAGATAGAAGAGAAAAGGGAAAGCAATAAAGGAATTTGTAGAAGGGAATTGGGTAAGAACCACAGATATTCACTTCTTCAACATCATAATGTGAACAGATATAGAAAATTGGATGTATTTGGACTGTCACCACAACGCAGATGGATGACAACAGTGCAATAATGTTGCATAGCCAATTGGACCAAATCAAGTGTGTCGAGAAAGCACATATGTGAACTGGAGAGCTATGTATGGGACAATTATTTTATTTTTTTTTATTTTTCTATATGCCAGGTGCCCTTTTTTGGATTGCAAGAAGAGAGAAATGTCGGTGAAGGTATATAGGAATGTGAGGGTCAGTTAGGTAGGGTAGGTGAGAAAGCAGGTACAGACAAACAGGGCAAACAAGACAGACACAAGTATGGCGATAAACACAAAAGGTTGGGGGACACCATGTATAAGGGTGGGTATGGAACATTGGAGGCACATGTCTGTCAAGCATAGGAACAGTGAGAATCTAGTCCTTACACTCAGAAACTGTCATCACTGTCCTCTTCCTTGGTTTCTGTAAGACTGCCTGATGTGGGTGTCTCTTTTTGTTTTAACGAGCTACCTCTCCAGGTGACTAATGTGGGCACCAAGGCCAGTTTCTAATACATCACACACTATCCCTGGCCGCTTCTGGTGGTTAATGTAATCACAATCTTCACTGATACTTTCAGAGAGTACCAGTGCACCAGCAACCAGGGCAATGCTACCAAATGTGGATGGGAGCACATGTTGCAGGGGCTGTGGGGGCAGTACTGCCTGGTTGCATCCCAGAGGTGCTGGGAGTCGGTATGACAGCTGGTGGAGAGTTGGCAGGATGAGCCGTAAAGGTTGGTCTACCTCCCTGTGCTGGAAAGCATTTGGTTTGTTGACAGAAAAGTATGACATCAGATTGGTATGTTTCCATTAAAAAAAGAGAGATGGGGTGGATAGAGACAAAAGAAAAGAGATGAATAAAACCATTATATGTCACATTCATGCTTTATTAAAGTAAATATATTTTTATTATTATATTAGTTATACAGCTTTCCCAGTCCAAAAAAGGATTGTGAATTGTTTCAGGTAATCCTTGGAATATGCAGATATTCCTTACAGAGTTTAGTTTTAAAGATACTACAGATTAACTTAACAACATGGTATTAAAGCCAATTATGTTGCAATTAAAATTTAAAAATAATATTTGTTGAATGTGAATGGATAGTTTACCTGTTGGAATTGAACCACTTAATCTATATACAATATTGCACAATTACAATTATCAAAAGCTACATAAGAAAGTGTGTGTGCTTGCTTTACAACTAAGAGCTGTGTGCTTAAGTTGCTACTAAGCTATAGAATACCAATATATTTAATGCAATCATATTCATTTGTGTTGCATACATACCCTTTGCCTCTCTGAGTCTCTCTCCAGTCTTTCAGCATGCGCCTCCCTATTTGCTTAAATTTCCTGTGCATCTGTAAAATAAAGAAAGAGAGAGAAAGAGACATGCAAACATTATGCATACCATTCTTGGCTGTCTATAACATGTAAAGTTGTTTTATCTGTATACTTACACAACTGTGGGATGTCAGCATTTCTAAACTCATCCGGCCATTGGACAAGTTGTGCCCGCTTGCACCATTTCAGGTTACTGTTTGCCAGCGGTATGCCACTTGCATTGGAGTCAGTCTTGGCTAGGCTGCTTCAAGCCTCAGCCTTACACTGAGAACTGGTATAGTCCCCCTGTAGCAGCTTATGCTTGTAGCACCTCTCGAGGGGTACAACAAATATTTTTCACTTCTCCACATCCCACCTTTGTGCCCTGAATTTGGCACCATCCTTCCCATCTCCTACCCTGTCTGCACAAGTCCTCCAACAATGGTACAAGCGTTTTCCCACAATTTGTGATATTGAGTTTCACACCATTCCTCATACATGCACAACCATGCCAACCAAGTTTGTGTGATGGTAAATGACAACACAAATTGCCAAACAAAGGGAAAGGTACTTGTTGAAACAGCAAAGATAATATGACAGTTACCATTGACTTATGGCATGTGTGCTGCTATACCTAGCCACACTTTGTTCAATCCTCAACAATGAATTACTCAGAAAAACGAGAATATCCTATGAGAAACTGATGGCTCCTAAAACGAGGGGGGGTTGGATTTACCGGATTTTGAGATGTATCATACAGTGATTCAGGCCAATAGGATTTTAAGGGTGTCTTACTTGGATACTGAAAGTAGAAAATGGATACCCAAATGGATACTGCTAAATTATAAACATATAAAAGGGAAGGGAATTAATGTTAAAGCTGTACCATCTTTGAATATAAAAACATTGAGTAAATATGAGTTAATGGAGCACATCAAGGTATGGGCAATGGCGACTCAAACTCTGTTTGCCTCCTTGAACCTTTTAAAATATATGATGATGTTTCAACCGTTTGATGGAAATCCTAATATAACTATTGGTAATCAACTGATAGACTTAAAGAAATATCCATTTATTAAGGAATTAACTGTAAGGGATTTATACCCTTCCTAGGAGTAGCGGTACATGATATCTTAAAAGAGATGAATCTTCCCATCTCTTATTTAATTATAATGAGGCAGTTAAAAGATTTGGCCATAAATTATTTTACCAGTTCAGTAATTAAAAAAGAGGAACTAGTTATTTCAGGTCATCTGTGGGAAGCATTGCAACAAGATAGAAAATATATATCCTCAGCGTATAAAATGGCAAAAGAGAAAATATAATAATCATATTCTGTTATCGAAATACTGGAGAGAGAAATTGCCATCCCTAGACGACAGTAAAATAGTAGAGGCGTTTAACGTAACATTAAAATCCGTATCACTTCAAAAACTGGTCTTTACTCAATTGATGATATTTAACAATGCATATTATACCCATCTAACACTTCATAAATTTGATTCAAAAAAGTCACCTAAATGTCCACAGTGTGTAGATCAGACAGCAGACCTGTTGCACATGTCCTGGAGTTGCAAGTGCATTTATAAATTATGGAATTCTTTAAAGTTACAACTACAAAAAATGGGTTACCAAAACTCAACACTCTCCTGGGAATTTCTGATTCTACATATTCCACCGGAGAATTTGGACAAAACAAAAAAGATTGTAATTATGAATATTAGTTTACTAATGAAATTATATATACCCACAAATTGGTTGAACCCAGCACAGGTGTCGTGGCAAAATTTCAGGCTGTTGGCGATTAAGCATATATTAGCGCACAAATTGTTAATTAGAAATAATAAGAAAAGTATAAACAGCATAAAAATCTGGGAACAAATCTTTAATATTATTTTGGCGTAGCGGTTCCTATCCACTTTCCGTCAGGACATTCTGTATGTGTACCAATACATTCTTGGATTAGATAGAAAATGTAGAAATAATACAAATTATTGGCTTGAGTTGGTTTATAATTGTCTATTGTAGATGCTTTTATGTTTAATTTTTTGTGATTTTATTTTCCTGTACTTGGTTAAAATGATATTTATTCTTAATGTATTATAGGGAAATTCAAAATGGAACTAAAACATTGGAAGCAATATTGTACATAATGTAAATAGTGTGTGAAATGTATAATGGTTTTGCAAAACAATAAAAATGATTATTGAAAAAAAAAAAAACAACGAATTACTAAATGACTTTGGCTTTTAAGCCATGCCTTTGGAGGGATCATTGGGATGATCTGACATATATTTTGTGGGGACTTACACTCTGTTAAAAGTAATTGTATAATATGGGATTTAGACCCATGTAAAAAAGAGAAAACATACATTTTCATATAGGTGATTTTTCCTCATTACCACAGAAGACGTCTTTGGCAATCATGGCCATCACAGATATACAAATTAAAGACTAACTGGTGCTATAGTTCCATTATGACTGTATGTGTGCAACATCACAAGGTTCTGGCTTATGCATTTTCATCTGTGGTGTAAGACTAATGTCTAACAATATACTCAAAATGGAAAGAATTTCATAAATTTAGTAACAGATTTGTGTTTTATGGTACATATCTCATATAACATTTTGTTCCACAGTTATACCAGTGTTATAGGAGGATTTCAGATGATTGCCAGTAACCTACTGTGTCCATTGCATATGTGCAACTGCATTTTTCTTACACAATCTTCATTGTCATGATAAACTAGTTGCCCACATAATTTATATGATACCTACAAATGTATGTCTATGCTCAATCAATCCGATATGCACAGCTATTGGTATATAGTATTACCTTTATAAACACATTTTTAGAAAAATGACAGTGGGACACCCTAACTAAAATAGTGGAGGGTGCTGGATTAGAATACTGGCTCACCTGTGTTCCGACCAAGAAATTATTATATTTACAACTGTTGCCACAGAGAAAGCTAGGCTGCAGGTGTATTTTCCACACTCAGTACTGTCCAGAGTGCTAACAGTTGTGCCTCATTGCTGAGCCTGTTTATACAAAAGAAGGGGAAGCAAATGAAATCTTATGCTTTATTTCTTAAATATTAAACCCTGTTTGTGTATAGGTACGCAATGCACAAATGCAAAAGGCAATAGCAAACATATATTAGTTGTGTAAATAATTATGACCATTCCACTTTAAAACTAAATACTATGGAACACCGACCCAACTTTATCATTCTTCTCTCTTGATTAGCCCAATATACTTGTGCTACAAAGATAGTAGGGTAACAGGCTAATTTCTGCAATCATTCAATCATTGCTATCCATGTTGCTGACCACCATGCAATGCCACTAAGCATGTTAGTGTTGTTTTATAAGGCAACTGGCATTCAAATTTCAATTTTTAGGCAGTTAACAGTGTTCATAGGTTCATAGGTGTTTACTAGGCTAATGGCCCTGGAGCCTTTACAAGCCTAGCCCATAGAAGTGCCCTGTCATCATGCTGCCCGAAGTTAGTTGCCAGTGCCTCTAGCTAGTAGAGCCACTGGAGTGATCCCTGTGGTGAACTTTCTATTTCCCATCCACTCATCAAGATTTCTCTTGAAGAGGTCCAGTGAGTTGCTCTGCCTGACATATACGGATAGTTTATTCCAGAGCATGGGCAGTCTCTGGGTTATGAACCTGTCCCTCCGGGATGTTCTGTTGATTGTGCTAATGAGGTTGAGGTCTCTGGAGTGTGTGGTGCAGAGGGATTGTGATTTCTTTAGATGTAGCATTTCTAACAGAGCTGGGTCAGACATGGCTTTGTAAGTCAAGCAGAGATTGCCTCTTAGTAGATGATATGAGACAGAGAATAGCTGGAGTTTTTTTTGAGTCTCTCCATGTAGGGCATGTGTTTAAGGTCTAGGATCCTCTTCATGAGGTACTTTTGTGGCCTTTCCAGCTGTTGCATATTTCTAGTGAGATACATGCCAAATGGGGCTTTATACTTAATGATTGGCCTAATGAGGGAAGAGTAGAGTGAGATGATGACCTGTTTCTTCAAAGATGCAAAACCCTTGGTAATCAGATGTACCACATAGAAGGACTTTCTGACCACAGTGGCAATGTGATGGTCAAAGGAGATGTTGCTGTCAACCTGTGCCCCCAGATCTCTTATAATGCCTTCAGTGTTCAGTGGGCTCCCATCCATGTAGCAATTAGTGGAAACTGAGTTTTTCCCAAAAGGGATGATGATGCACTTTTTGACATTTATATTAAGACCATGGTTTCAACACAAGTCACTGTTCTCGGTGAGGCCTTCCTATAGGATGTCTAAATCACGTGAAGAGTTAATAATGGCTCCCAGCTTGCAGTCATCTGTGAACTTGGTCAGCCAGAGTCCCCCCATTATGGCCTGGCCTTATGGGAAGTAGATGCCAAACAGGAGAGGACCCAGGAATGATCCCTGTGGGACTCCACTCGTGACTGGTCGGAAGTCTGACTTGGAGTCTACTACTTTCACACTGTGGGTTCTATCTGTGAGCAAATTGCAACCCACCTAGTGATATAGGGATGGATGTCTAGTTTGGTGAGTTTATCACTAATTCCTGAGTGAGAAATCTTATCAAAGGCCTTGGCTAAATTGTGGTAGACTGTATGAACTGCCCTGCCCTCATCCACAGCTATGTTGACTGACTCAAAGAAGTCAACCAGGTTGTGAAGGCATGATCTACCTTTCACAAAACCAAATTGCATGGGTTCTAGAGATTGGGGACTCCCTATATCCTTGTTAATTCGGCTTGTTAATTAGGTCCATGATGATGCACTCCATAGCCTTACATATCAGACTCATCAGGCTAATGGGGTGATAATTCCCAAGGTCTGTAGTCGCTCTCCCTTTATGGACAGGGATGACTGCAGCAGTGCGCCATTCTGTAGGGACAAATCCTGAGTTGATGCTGTGATTGAACAGGGCACACAGATGTGGTGCCAGTTCACTTTGTAGCTCACGTAGAACACATCCAGGGATATTGTCAGGTCCCATGGAAGCTGTATTCTTGGCCTTGGACAATGCAGCTTTAACCTGTGCTGCAATAATGCTGGGTGCGTGGCATTCCTCTGGTATTGTGATTGGTCCTTTGGGGGGAGAGAGGGGAAAAGTTGGCACTGAATCTGTTGGCCAGTATGTTGGTAATATCTGTTGGCTCAGTATAGGAGGTACCATTGTGCAGTAAGTCAGAGCAAGCCTGGGTATTGCCATGGAGATTCTTAATATAACTATAGAAGGCTTTGTTGCTATTTTAAGTGTCTGCAGCAATTCTGCCTTCATAGCTGGTTTTAGAGGTTTTGATGAGGGATCTCAACTTTTTGTTGAGGCTAGTAAGGCAGTTTTTCCAGACTTGGGACTTCACCTTTTTCTGCAACAGTTTCTTCCTTCTGTTGTAGAGTTTATTAACAGCAGGGGGACCACCAGATTCGCTTCCTTTTTTAGAAGAGAGCATCTTGGTTCTGTTGGGTATGGCTAGTTCCATGCATTTATGTAGATGTTTGTACAGTACATGTTGTAGGATTCAGCAGTCATGCATCTATTTTCCATTGACATGGGTGCCATGAAGTTAGCCACCTCTGTTTTAAGAAGCCCAAGGTCAACTTTGGAGAAGTTTTTCATGGTGGTTACCTTTGCGGGGGGTGTGGGTGAGATGTGGATTTCCATGGTGGTTAGTTTGTGGTCAGATATAACCAGGGAGGAATTGACTATTGGTGTAGAGCAACAGTTGCCCATGTTACTAATAACCAGGTCAAGGATATTGCTTCCTCTAGTGGGGGGTAAGAATGAGCTGGTCCAGGGCATTGGAACTGATGAATTCCAGGAAGTGTTGGGCCAGTGTATTAGTGCATGAGTAATTTTACCATTTGATGGAGGGGTAGTTGAAGTCACCTAGTATGAAAGTGTTGGGTTGGACCCTAATAGTTTCCAGGGTGCTTAGGAACGTGGAGTGAGAGTCTTGGGACATGGTTGGGGACCTATAGTAGGCTATTATCTGAATAGTCATCTTACCCATTGTTAGTTGTACCTGAAGTATCTCAGATGCATTATGCTGGTCTACTGGTCTGGAGCTATGCATATTCTTTATGGATATGGAGACACCACCACCTTTAGAGCTTTGGTTCATGTTCTGGGGCCAAAAGGTGTGGAATGAGTTATAGCCTGGTAGCGCAGGGGTGATTTCTGCTGCTTTAAACCAGGTCTCTCTTACAGCAAAAATGTCAATGTTCTCCATTTTGAGCAGTGCTTTGTGCAAGTGCATCTTGAGATTTAGACTTCTACCATTGAGCAACATGACCTTTTATTTAGAGCTGTTTCAGTGGTAATCTGGTGTTTGGAACATCACCTAAAAAAGGCACTATAGGGGTGGCAAGAGTCTTAGCCAGTATCCGTAAACCCAGGCATGACAGATGCAGGCCATCTTTTATCAAGCATCGAGGTCTGTCAATCATGTCATCCCAAGCAGACAGCTGCTGGATCCCCTTAGAGTGACACCAGAAACTTAGCCAATTGTTGAAGTCAATCATTTTCTGCTTGTACTGTGGTATTATTCTTGCACTAAGGCATGTGCCACACCAATGGTAAAGCCAAAAAAAAAAAAAAGCAGAAATAAAAAATGAGACAAGCTTTAAACAATTTCACAGCTCTGGATTAGAACCATCAGACTATTGCACTTGCAAAATATGGTTATACTGGGTTATCTCTCTTTGCCATGGCCACAGCTTTACAACACCAATAAAATCAAGGGCATGCAAACAGTTCACATTTCATATCCAGTATTAACAGTTCCTACACTTGGACATTCTCTGTTGGTTGTTCATAGGCTCATAGGTTCATAGGTTCATAGGTAGGTACTAGGTTATCGGCCCTAGGGCCTATACAAGCCTAGGCATAATGATACCTTGGCTATTGCTTCCCACAAATATTTACTTTCCTGGACCTCTGTCTAGCAAGGCTACTGATGTGATCCCTGGGGTGAATTTCCTATCTTCCATCCAATCATTAAGATTCCTCTTGAATAGGGCTGTGACGTGTTCTGCCTGACATGTATGGGCAGCCTATTCCAGAGTATGGGGTGTCTCTGGGTCAGGAACCTATTCCTCCAGCATGTTCTATTCATTGTAATGGCAAGGTTAAGATCCCAGGAGTGTGTGGCTCGGAGGGATTGGGATTTCTTTAAGTGTAGCATGTCCAACAACTCTAGGTTTGACATGGCCTTGAATGTTAGGCAGAGATCGCTTCTGAGTAGGTGATATTTGACAGAGTATAGCTGGAGTTTCTTTAGACAGTCAGCATAAGGCATCTGCATTAGGCCTGTGATTCTTTTTGTGAGGTACTTCAGCAACCTTTGTAGTTGTTGCAGATGTCTTGTGAGGTACACACCAAATGGGGCATTGTATTCTATAATGGCTCTAATGAGGGATGAGTACAGAGGACAATGACCTCCACTTTCTGGATGAAAAGCCCTTAGTGTTGAGGTGTGGCATGTAGAAGGATTTTCTAACTGTTGTGGCTATGTGGTTATCAAAGGTGAGACCACTGCCCACCTGTGTCCCTAGGCCTCTTATCAGACTTTCAGTGTTTAGTGTACTGCCACCTATGTAGTAGTTCACAGGTGCATGTTTTTTTCCCAAAGGGGACAACTATACATTTTTTGGCATTTAGCTTGAGCCCATGGCTCTGGCACCAGGTGTCTGTTTCAGTAAGGCCCTTTTGTAGTATATCTACATCATTTGTGGATTCAATAATGGCTCCCAGCTTGCAGTCATCTGCAAACTTTGCAAGCCAGAGTCCCTTAGTGCTGGCCTGTACTTCAGAGAAGTAGATGCCAAACAAGAATGGTCCCAGGACAGAACCCTGTGGTATACCACTTGTCACTTGTCTGGAGCTGGATTTGGAGTTGGCTACTTTTACACTGTGTGTTCTGTCAGCAAGCCAGTTTGCAACCCATTGATTATGTAGGGATTAATGCCCAGCTTAGTAAGTTTGTCTATGATTCCAGATTGGGGGATAGTGTTGAAAGCCTTGGCAAGGTCCAAGTAGGCTGTGTGAACCACCTTATGCTCGTCCATGGCTCTGGAGACTGATTTGAAGAAGTCGATCAGGTTCGGGAGGCAAGATCGGCCCTTCATGAACCCAAACTGGGTGGGCTCCAGTGTTTGAAGGTTGCCAATGTCTTTGATTATAAGTACCGTGATAATACATTCCATGGCCTTGCAGATCAGGCTCCTCAGACTGATGGGACAGTAGCTCCTGGGATCCAAAGTGGATCCCCCCTTGTGGAGTTTGATTACTGTAACTGTGTGCCACTCTGTGGGCACAAAGCCTGAGGAGAGGCTATGATTAAACATGAGACATAGGTGAGGTGCCAGTTCATTTTGTAGTTCATGCAGTACACAGCCCGGGATGTCATCTGGTCCCATGGATGCTGTATTCTTGGCTTTAGAGAGTGCATTTTTTATCTGAGTGGCCATGATTACCAGAATTTGGCATTCTTTCTGTATTGAGATGGGCCCTTTAGGGGGTGAAGTTGCCACTGAATCTATCTGCCAGGATATTGGCAATATCCTTGGGATCAATATATCTAGTGCCATTCTGCTGTAGCTCAGAGCAGATCTGAGGATTGCCATTTAGATTCTTGACATAGCTATAGAATGCCTTGTGGCTGTCTTTGGAATCTTTGGCAATTTTGTTTTTGTAACTAGCTTTGGAAGATTTTATGAGGGATCTCAGTTTCTGCTGAGGCTGGTGAGGGAGTTTTTTGAATCCTGGGTTCTTCTTCTTTTCTACAACAGTTTCCTCCTGACCACAAGATTGGCTTCCTTTTTTTAGAGGACAGCATCTTGGTTCTATTTGGGATGGCTCAGTCCATGCATGAGTGAATGCGCTCACACAGCACCTTAGTGTAGGATTCAGCAGTTGAACTTCCGGTTCCCATCTGCATGGGTGTCATGAAGTTTGTTACTTCTGACATGAGAAGCATGAAGTTTGCTTTAGAGAAGTTTTTTATGGATGTTTCCTTAAAGGAGGGTGGGGGTGTGATGTGGATGTCATGGGTGATTAGCTTATGGTCTGATCTGACCAATGAGGGGATGACCACTGGTGTGGAGCATCGATATCCCATGTTGGTAATGACCAGGTCTAGAATATTGGTACCCTTGCCAGGACTATGAATTAGTTGCTCTAGGGCATTGAATTCCAAGAACCGTTAAGCAAGGGTGTTGGTACAGGAGAAGTTTTCCCATTTAATGGCAGAGTATTTGAAATCGCCCAGTATTAGGATGTTTGGTTGTATCTTAATATTTTCCAGTATATTTAGAAAGGTGTAGTGAGAATCTTGAGGCATGGTGGGAGATCTGTAGCAAGCTATAATTTGTATTGCAGTCTTACCTAGTGTGAGTTTCACCTGGAGAATTTCAGATGCATTATGTTGGGCAACCAGCCTGGAGGTGTGAATATCCTTGGTGAATATTGGCACTCCACCACCTTTAGTGTTTCAGTCCTGGTTTGGTGGCCAAAACGTGTGGTATGAGTTGTAGCCTGGTATTGCAGGGGTGCTCTTTGGAGCTTTGAACCAGGTCTCATTTACTGCACAGATATTGGTGTTCTCCATTTTTAGGAGAACCTCGAGTGAGTGCATCTTGAGGTTTAGATTTCTAGCATTGAGTAGCATTACCTTCAGATTTTGCTTGCTTGTACCCATTATGGTTGTAGTTTTGTCCTTTGAACCTTACCTAAAAAAGGAACTGTATGGGGTGGCAAGAGCCTTAGCCAGTAACATGAATCCCAGGGGTGACAGTTGCAAGCCATCTCTTGCAAAGTATTGTGGTTTGTTGATCATGTCATCCCAGGCAGACAGATCCCCTTTGAATGACACCAGAAGCTTAGCCAATTATTTAAGTCAGTCATTTTGTCCTTATACTGTGGTATCATTCTGGCTGATGGCAGGATGCTACTCAGGGCTAAGGTTATACCTACCTGAGCTACATGATCTGAGAGCTCTTCCATGTCTCTTTTCATGTAGTCCAGGAAAGTACGTCTTAAGTCATTCACTCCAAGATGTACGATGGCAGAGTCATATTTGTACCTGTTGTGGAGTGACTTGAGTACATGCGTTATGTAGTGGATCCTGGCACCTAACAGGCAACTAACTCTAATTTTCCCCTTGTTCAGCCTGGTGAGTGGGACATCAGTGTTCCTGACTATATAGACACCTATGACTAAAGTGTTGGGTACGTTGTCTTGCCTTAGGGGCTGCTGTTGGGTGGCACACTGGTGTGAGCTTTGTGATGTTTTGGTTGTGTTTGGGGGTGGTGTTTGTTTATGTTTCAGCTTCAGAGGTCCTTGTTGCTTGGGCAGGTTAATGTTAAGAGTCTCCGCATATGTGGGTTTTGTGTTACTATGTGTGGGTTTTGGTGGTGTAGGTTTTGAGGGACTATGTGTTGTGTGGGTGTTAACCTTAGCCTCTTGACTGTTTAGCACAATCATGGCTGGAGAGAGCTTTGCTTCCAGTTTTGCTATGTAAGTGCATCTCTCGCAGGTTGTAGGGTTTGGTGGTAGGAGGAGAGGGTTGTTTGTGTACATTAGGCAATTGCTGCATTGTCCCAGTATGCCCAGATTCACCAGGTGGATAGGAGAAATCACCGGAAGCTGACTCTTGGACATACCTGGTTAGTTGCTTTTTTTGTGTAGTACAAGAGCTGTTTTCCCTTATTTTTTGTCAAGGTACTTGCAATTGTAGGCTGTCTAGTGCTACGACTATTTTCTCCTTATTACCAAGGAGAGGTGAGTGCTTGTAACAAATTAAGGCTTGCTATTGCTTTTTAGCAGGTTTTAGAGCAAGTGCTAGTCACGGGTATACATATTGTAGTGCTACTGGTGATAAACTAGCTAGTTCTAAGGGAAAATTCAAAGACCAGACTTTCTGGCACCAGGAATAGTTTAACCTTAACCCCATGGTAATGCGCGGTGAGCAAATGCACGTATTTATGCCAGAAAGTTGAAAGGGATAGAAATCAGTCAAAAATGGCTAATAAAATTGCAATTTCAAAGCTGGAATCCATTCCTCTAGTGTTAGATAGGCAGTACAATCTTCACACTCACACTGGTAAGCAGTAGGACCTCTCTCTACCACAGCAAGGTCTGGATAGCTCTGAACACTGACACTAAAGTACATGTGTGAATAACATATTTAATGCAATGAATGACCATGCATGCATTTATGAATATGATTCTGTCTTCTTTTTTTGTATTTTGGTCATTTTCCCTTATACCTGCTTTAATATCTAGCATGCAGCCAATAGTGCATGTTCTATAATTCTGCTTTAAAGGTGTGATAAAAATATATAACACTGAGCAATAGGTTCCAGCATAGGCAAGAGATTATATACAAAAAATTATACGTGTGGTGTTTTGCTATATTTAAAAGCTCACTGAAGTTAGTTTCACACTTTGTACTTGTATCCTTACTGACACCCCCACTGCAGGGAGGGGTGCCTGATTTGCTGCTATGTTTTCTTTCACTCACATTAATAATTCACAGGTGCAAGCCATTAACACCTAACAATGGTGTAGAGCCTACACTGTGTTACATCTGCTACATGAAGTCAAAAGTTTGGTATTCGGCAATTCTGAGTTCATAACTCATCTGCATCTTTACAGTGCTCAGAGGGCTAAATCTATACTTTAAAAAGGTAACCATGTAGCTAAAGAACTTAAAGGGGAAAAGACATGTATTTGGGCAAAACAGAGGATGGACATTTTTTGAAGGTGATTTTTCTGCAGAGTAGTCATTCATTTTGGTAAGGTATGCTTCCATTAATCAAGCTCATTTTATATTTTGTAAACTTTTACAAATGTATTTATATAGCCAGGTGAAAAAAAATACTTTTATCTGTATGCACTTCTTATACTTCACTGTTGCCATAGGCAGTTTTGGAACGCATTTACATTTGTGAGAAAGACAGGTTATGCTTTCTGCACAACCTTGTTCTTAACATTTGATTTTGCAATTTCATAATTGGAGAGAAATGTAATGTACATGTCACTTACACTGGTGTAATGCTTCTCAGATGGCCCAGAGCAACATCCACAGGAGTGGAGGGCACAGTGAAAATTGACTGGCATTCATAAATTAACTTCTTTACAAGCAATGATAATTGTCATCCAGTAATCAACTACATAACTTTTCAGTCTTCACTATAAGAATGTTGACAAAATAGGTGGTTTTACAGACCCTTACATTTTTGTTGTAGTGTGTGGAGCTGCAACCTACAATTCTGTTGTCCTAAATGAGAAGTGTCTTTCAAGAGCTTTTATGTTGAAAATGTGTAGACAGCCTGATAAGTTTATGGAAAACATATATATTCATTACTTATGTGATATTTCAGGTTCCTATTAGATAACCGAAGATGCATTCTATCAAATGCATCTTGGTCGAACTTAAAACAACAAAAAGGCAAAATAGCAAAGCAGCTTTTAAGCAAATTCTTTCCCAGGAAAGAATTTGCTTGGCCGCTTCTGTTACTTAGCTGTTTTCGGCACTGTAGTGTGATCTCGGAGTTAATATATTTAAGTAGGAGTTGTGTGTGGGGCACAGCCCCCCAAATCAGATAGGTGTGGGGGGTGAGGCGCCCCACTTTATGTATTCTTTCAATTTTTTTTTCTTTTTTATTCTTTTTGGAACAGCGATTTTTTTTCCTTGGGAAAAAAATCACTGTTCTGAGCTTTCGAGGTTGTAAGCTTTCACTTACATGGGGTTGATTATTCATTGTTCGCTTTTTTAAGCATTCAATGATATAACATAGACCTGATATTTCTTGGTTTTTGCAAACATTTGTTTGTGCTTGAAGGAGAGGCATCTACCATTCTGTTGTCAAAAATAAGAAGCATTTTTCAAGTGCTTTTCTGTTGAAAATTTGTAGAAAACCTAATAATTTTCTTGAAAACATCTATATTACTTATGTGGTATTTCTTGGTTTGTACAAACCTTTGTTTGTGTTAGAGGGGTGAGGTGGGAAAGCTACCTAATATTCTGTTGTACTAAATGAGAAGTGTGTTTCAAGTGCTTTATGGTGACAAAGGGTACACAGGCTGATTAATTTTGTAAACAAATACATTACTTATGCAATATTTATAAGTTTTATCCTTCTGTGCTTTCTGTCACATAGGATTATGGTACCCAAGCATACAAAGCCACGAACCCCCCATTTCAGTGATGCTGGAACCTGGGTCATCATCCAAGCTCTGAGTTGGCATGAAGCCTTTCTGCTTGTGAGAGACCAGGTGTGGGGGATATGGCTACCAGAATAGAGATGTGGAACCAGTTAATCAATGATATAAATCCTGTTTGCTGGTTGTGGTTGCAATCATGAACAAGGTGTGGAATCAGGCCACCGATTTGATTTCACTGTCACAAAGGCTGACAGCTGCAGTTGCCTGAGAACAGCTGGCTACAAGGGAGTTGGGGGTCCTGCTACTGAGCCACTACTGCCAACAAATGAAAAGTTCCTCTCCACTGTCAAAGATCCTGACAGCTCAGGGGATCCTGCACATTATGTACTTGATGTTGGTGCTGATGTGCCTGGGAGGCCAAATGTGTCCCAGGAGCAGATTTTAGGAAAGCTTACATATGACAACATTACATTAGCTTGTTGACTAAAATATAATTTTGCTGCTACTGCTTGTGATACATGTTTTCTCTCTCTGTATCTACTGATATGTCATACAGTGTAAAAGAGAGTTGCTCAGAATACGTGGGGTAAGTGGCCAGCTCGGTCAAGTTTCAGTTAGAGCTATTTCTTATAGGGCATATAGGCGAATGTGCATTCACTGTCCCTGTGTTATTCTCATTGTGCTGATTAATTGCCATACTTTCATTATTCATTTCTTCCAGGCCAGTCCTTCCTGCAAAGTGATGAGACATCTGCACATTTATGTTTTGTTCTTACTGCGCATTATTTAGATATATGTGACCTGTATGCATGAGAAGCATGTGACGAGTGTCTGCTTTACTGCAGCATTTGCAATTGTGCAAACGGTGTTACTTTTTCCTCAGATATTTTGGTTACGAGTTATGGGAGCAGTAATTCCATTCCTGTGTTTGTTGCTTATTATCTCAGGTGATCCTGACAGTGGAAGTGTAGGACTCATACCACCTGGTGTTGGAATATCAGCAGGGTCTGATGATGATGGTGGCAAAATGGAGGCACAGTCTGGGGGTGCAGAGGTTGAATCTGACACTGAGGTTGTGACTCACATATTCCCCTGATTTCCTTCAGACATGGTCAGTATACCTATG
Organism: Protopterus annectens; assembly: GCF_019279795.1. Classification (NCBI taxonomy): domain Eukaryota; kingdom Metazoa; phylum Chordata; order Ceratodontiformes; family Protopteridae; genus Protopterus; species Protopterus annectens. Next base: position 1,652,838,435 of record NC_056737.1, on the reverse strand, counting down.
CATACCATTTCATTGAGCCCTCAGCTAGTGGACAGGTTGAGGGTGATACAGTTGATAAGGGTAGTATGGTAACTGTGATTTCATGCTAGTTTACTCTGGCAGTAGCCAAAGTGTAGGTGAGATGCCACATAGGAGGGTTGGTAGGGGTGTGTGGAGGAGGCCTAATGTCCAGACTTCACATGATGCTAGTGTAGCACTATGTGCCCCTCACTGTATGTGTAGGGCCATCATGGAGGCACGGGGATATTCCACTAGGGCCTCCCAGGACATGCTTATGGTTTTAGAACTGGCACAAGCTGATATGCATGACTGCTTCCACTGTGGGGCTAATTCAATGGATCAAATGAATGCCACAGTGGAATGAGCATTGCTGTGATAGAACATCTGCTGAGAGGGCGATTGTATACACCTGACTGAAGGGCTGCAACATCATTTTATTTTAGCCACTGTGGCTGTGCCCACTCTCACTCCTGTAGTGGCATGATTCCAGTGAACCATCAGTGATTGAGGTGTCCACACCCAGACATGGTATGTCACAAGGTTGTGGAACTGCACATAGTCATGAGCAGAGCTCATCCAGCATACATTGCTCACATTCAGGTAGCACCACCACATCTGTCCATAGGCAAGAACATGCCATTGCAACTCCTAGCAGTGCCACTTCTCATGATTATGGTTAAAGAAGATGAACTGATACCACTACCATGCATGTCTCACACCTGTCCAACATGCCAGGATATAGTACTAGAATAGAGCTTGGCTGTTTTCATGCAAACATTCACACACACATTTCACATAGAGTACCCATATAGACACCTACACATACCAGCTACACAAGGCATTAATGAGGGTTGCAGATCATTCTGTCTCAGTGACCATTTGATATTGTCTACATTTTTTCTTCCTGCCTGTATTTTTCTAATTGCACACACTCACTACTTTGGTGTCAGCTTTGAGCCCACCCCCCAAAAGTGAATCCTGTGCAAATGATGATAATTGTACCATCACCTTATTTCTATCTGTTTGATTTGGGGTTACATGTGTACATTGTCTGCTGCACAGGATTGATAGCTAAATGAGTGCTTAGGATATGTACTGGTGATGTTATTTGTAATTTTTTTCTAATTTATTACAGCATTTTACTGGTGTGATTCCCACTTTGAAATTGTTCATATGCAGTCATGCTTATTGCTCCACTTATGAGAATGTAGGTATAAGTAGAGTTTGGACTGAATTTTCTATTCTGGGTATTTGAGATGTAGGCATGTTAACTGATAAACCGCATAAATAGATATTACATAAGTAAGTCATTGCTGAACAACTCACATGCATTCTACTTAGGTACATTTTCAAGTAACAGTGTGCAGGTGTCTGCCATTCATCCATGTTCTTACACCTACATATATTTTTTTATTTTACAGGTTCAACACTTACCTTTATAGTCCTGCAGTTACAGATGTTGTCATTTGGGGCTGAATCTGATGCCAGCAGTACACAGCCACAGGGGTAGTATTTTGACATAATGGTTAAGGTGTTTACCTTACAAATACAAGCCCCAGGATTTACTATCCTTCTGTGCAGGACTAGCTTAGTCCTGCATAGAAGTGGCAGTTTAGGAGCAGGACGGCAGCGCACCATGCATATCAATGAAGACATACTGCCTGAGCTCCTAAATGGACACAGAACATGTACGAGTGCAGGGGGCATGTCTGAGAGCAGAGCTCTCTGAATTTACATGCCCATGCAATGAAGAACAGCAGTGTATGAATAAGAATAAGCGAGTCTGCTCATAGGTGTTTGCATACCCCCAACAACATCCCCCCACATTTACAAGAGCAATAGTTAAAACATTAAATATAAAGAAGTGTTTTTTTTATACAAGATGAAATTTAACTGTAGGTGCGTGGGTTTACCCATTGCTTAGCTATGGTTAATGCAGCTTAAATGGCACAAGAGGATAAAAAGCAAGATATATGCAAATGAAGCAGTACAGCAATAGTGTAGTGGGCAGGGCATTCGCCTTATGAGAAGTCACTCCCAGTATGAGTACCATCCATTTTCCATGTCAAATCACTTTATGATCAATTTATTTTATTGCATAACCTACTACATAACATATATTTGTGAATTGGAGTACTGAATTAAATGCAGATGTGAGGTGTCATTGTCATAATGTTGTAAAGTCCACAGATAATCAGAAGTGCCCCATGCAGTATATGTACATAAGAATCAGGGATACAAATGGAAGGTAAAATGTGTAATGAATGATAAATCCATACAGTTTCCAAATCCACCACCTTCCCACGAGCCATTAGACATTACTGTCTAAATTAGTGCGGTGGTAAGAAGGAGTATGCAATAGTAAGCAAGAGTAAGCATATTTAAGCAGTAGTAAGTGTGAGTAAGCATATTTAAGCAGTAGTAAAAGAGCTTAAGCCCATTTGCATGGGTGTAAGCAATGCACAAACAGGTTAAGCAATATTGAAGCTAACTTTCTGTAAGCATATTTAACCGGAGGTTAGCATTGCTTACCTTCGTGCAAACCCGCTTACAATTGTTTAAAAGTGCCTTAATCACTCTGTATGCATCAGCCACTGTTCTGGCCAGAAAGAAAATAAACAGCCTTTGCAGGTCTTGAACCCAGGACATTATAGTCACAGAAGTTAACCACTAAGCCCTCACAGCATTACATAATATTGACATATCACCAACCCCAGATCTTCACTATAGGAAATACAAACTGAACAAGTGAAAGGAATCTATATACAGTTTTATATTGTATAACCTACTACATAACATAAATATGTGAACTGGAGTACTGCATTAAGCCCAGATGTGAGGTGTCATTCTAATAAAGTGTTGAAATCCCTAACAAACACAAGGACCCCATACAGTGTAAGTACACATGCATCATTGATACCAAACACATATATAACGTAATGAATAATAAATCAATGCCAAAATGCAAATATAATGCAAATTAAATATTAAACAACACTAAGCATTGCACAGCACAGCTTAGTAGGTGTAATCAATGTGTAGGTGAGTTAACCCAGTCTGCCCCTTGGTATACCCCTTTAAGCAATGCCAACCTTAGGTTAGCAGGTTTGCCCATAGCTTATCATTTTCAATACCATCCAATCATGACATAATATGGGAAACCATCCCTATTTAAACCCAACAGGCAGGAATACATCTCATAACTGGTTGTAGCTTTCCCCTGTAAGCACTATGTCTGGAATAGGAGAGGGTGTGCACTTTCAGGTGCAGCACTGGGGCATCCAGGAGTCCAGAGTCATAGCAGGACTCCTTGCGAAAGACCATGACCAGAGACTGCTGCAGGGCCAGTACCAGGGTTCCCAATGCAAGGGAGAAACCTGAGACCATCTCGCCAGTGACCTCACCAGTGCCATTGGCATACCCCGAATTGGTGAGCAGGTCAGGCATCACTATGCCGACCTGAAGCAGAGAAAGTGGGATCTCTTGGATCAGTGGATCCAAGAGGCTAGGAGGACAGGTGATGACCCAGCTGTGTGTAAGTATCAGTCCACTACCTGTTTAATAATTGCCAGCTCAGGTATATTATGGACAGGTATGGCTAAATATTCCTCTTATGTCTTTCATAGTGACAGGTGAGCGGGCTGTGAACCAGGAAGCCCATGCCTGTAGATTGCAGTGGTTGTGACGCTATGCAGGTTAGTAATACTCTTGCATGTACTGTCATAGGAAATAAATCTAAAAGTAGTAGTAAGTTAACTGCCTGTATAAAACCTGTATTGTTTAAGGCATGTATGGCATACACCAGAGAATAGAGCAGGAAAGTCTCATATAGGTTGCATGCAAATAAAAGAATAATAGCCTGACAATAAAGGTCTAACTGCTGGAGTGCATGTGTTCACTCTGGTATCATATGGTAATGTAGAGTTGCAATCATTTAATAGCACTGTTATATTAAGCACCATTACCCACACTGTGCTACATAAATAAAATGTTTAGGAATGTCTGTATATGACTGTTGTAATCCCAAGAAGTCATATAGTACAACTGAGAGAGTCTTAGACAGAAAACAGTGAAAAGACAATTAACAAAATACAAATAGCACACTAAACTGCAATATGAACTGTTGTATTTTTTGCACACACATCCATGGTTCGAATCCTGGGAGTGGTAGTAGGCTGTATGCAGAATCATACCCCACAACTGTACAGATATGTCCAGAATGTCCAGTAAATGGGCCCATATCTGCTGCCTGTCACCCTGTCCCCCTGTCCCCCTGGCAAATCAGAGGGATGATCCCAGACATTTAAGTAGCAAACAAGACATACAACTGATTGTCAGACATCTATAAGAACAAACGTGGCACTCTAGCGACTCCCCAAAATGTTATGAGAGTAATTAGCCATGTATGTCCCATCTCCACCCTCATGTTGTCAAGCTGTGACAGAGTGTGTACAGTAAAAGAGTGAGATGTATGTGCATAATAGTAATGTGGAAACTGGTAATTTGTGTGGCAACATTCAGGTAGTGCTGCTCGCACAGGTCTGTCAGATATGAACACTGTGCATAGAAATAAAAGCTTGATATCCTGTATTGGTACTGTTTACTCTGGTATTGTATGGCATTGTTACTGTTGCAGTTGCTCAGAATAATAAGGTATCACTCATCACTCTCACCCACACTGTACTACATAATACAACTGTCTGGGAAATCCTGTATAACAGTGTTGTAATTACAAGGTCAGAATGTAAAACAACAGGAGAATTAACAGCAGAAATCAGACAAGAGATACACAACAATATCTATATAGCACACTCAATTGTGATAGACAATGTTTTATTTTTAGCAGACACAGCCATGGTCCGAATCCTGGGAGTGGTAGTAAGCTGTATGCAGAATCATACCCCACAAGTGTACAGAAATGTCTAGAATGTCCAGTAAATCGGCCCATATCTGCCGGATGTTGCCCTGTCCCCCTGCCATATCAGTGTGCTAATTTCTGGCATGAAGGCAGCATTTCATGTCATATAACTGACTGTCAGACATGTACATGTTTGGAAAATGTCAAATAAAACAAACCTGTGATTGTACAAGTAACTAAAGGTTTACGAGGGCAATAGTCGAAATATGTCCCGGTTTACCTGCATGTGGTGAAGACATGCCCAGAGTGTGTGTAGTAAGAGATGGAAAGGTATGTGCATAACATCAACCTGGAATCTGGGAGTATGTGTAGAAACAGTTAGGTAATGTTAGCAAACAATACCTCCACAGGAATACCAGGTAAGAGGTGTATACTGCAGGTAAAACTCAGTTCATGTATATAGTTGTTGACAGCCATACCACTGTCCAAACTAAGGCATAGGGTAGTGTACTAATACCTGTGATGTACTGATCACAGCACTGACTAGGAAAGTAATGCAAACTACAGGAATATACTAGTTGTTACCTGACATCTCCCCCCCCACCATATCTGTAACAATAGACTAAATACACACCTCAGTCGGTATGTCTTGAATTAACTCTACTGTTGGGACATATGTCTTATTGTTTGATAATTGTTTACATTTGTTGCTATGCATGTGCCATGTATAAATTCTCCCACATTGGTGGCATGCTGCCATCAATGTACCTGCATGTTGTTGTAATGACCACTGTGATTCCATATATGCATGCATTCTGTTTGCTAAGCAACTGTTACATATCTGGTGGTTGGGTTAATGGGAATATTTCTGCATGCTGTTATACCTAACCCTGGAATGTGTGGACTATTACTAACCCACATATGTTATTAAAATTTAAACACCATAGCACATTTGGAAAGGCCAGTCCCAGCTGACCCACTTGTCCCACCTCAGCTGACCATGGCACCGGACACCAGCACATCTCTGGCCCAACTTGGGACCTCCTCGTCCACTGGTCCTGCATTACCTTTGGGCGGAACTGCCTCAGAGGATGGGGATCACCCCCCCCGGGAGTGGGCACGGACAAGAACCTGTCACCCGTCGCCAGGTCCGGGTCGTGGTGCATAGCGAGCTCAGCAGGGAGTTCTGAGATCTACTATGCTAGCTTGAGAGCCATGTGTCACAACTAGAGGGTTGGCCTGGCCCTCCTCCTCATTCCCCAGCACAGCCACCTTCGGGGCTGTGAAGGTGCAGTGGTAACTGCCCATGGGTGGAAATGTCAGTCCCACTGTTTCCACTAGGGGGCTCATGGGCTTCTGATTTCCAAACACTCCTACCCATCAAGGTGTTTACCCCCCACATGTGTCATATACCACCCCTGTATGTGTCTTGTTTGTCTTGACTGTTAACCTACCCAACCTACCTCCACAAATATACCCAATATCCCTCCCTGACATCCCACTCTCACCTGAAAAAAAAGGGCAATCTGTTCCCAAAAAAAATCTCTCCCCATACATAGCTATCCATTTCACACACGTGTCCGCTGGACACATGTAATCTGGTCTAATTGGCTTAACAACATATTATTGTTGTCCTCACCCCTTTCTCAGGGGAATGAGCGTCCAAATCTATCTCCAAATTCAGAGTATATGCACAGCTGTTGCTGTAGAAGAAATGGGCAGCTATGGACATTCCCTACACCCTTCCTGCACATCCCTAGCTATTTTCCCTACTGTCTTTCCCTCTTTGTGCCCCTTTTTTCACCACTTTCCTATCAACCCATTTTCATTTCTTTTTAAAAAATTAGCGCAGGAGTAAGCACTTTTAAGCAGCAGTAAGTGAGTTTAAGCTTGTTTGCCTGGGGGTAAGCAATGCCTACACAGGTTAAGCAATTGAGAAGCTAAATTAGTACAAGAAACTGTAACCAGAAGTTAGCAGTGCTTACTTCCATGTAAACCCAAACAAACCTGCTTAAAACAGCTTAAAAGTGCCTTAATCACTCTGTAGCCAACGGACCTTGTTCTGCACAGCAACAAAATAAACAGCCTCTGCAAGGCTCAATCCCAGGACCCTGCACACCACAGCCAAAGTGATTTACCACTAAGCTTGTCAGACATACATA
>NC_056737.1:1652818915-1652823915 GCF_019279795.1 Protopterus annectens | reverse complement strand
TGATGTAGGACATAAACAGATGGCCACCCAAGAAAAATGCTGTCACATGTAGCAAACTGGTCATTTGGGCTGCCCACTAACATGCCACAACACTGAGGGGGTAGCAGGAATTTCCAGCAAGTACTGGCTGTGTGGCACCAGTTTCAGCAATTGCTTGGACTGTGCAAGTGTGTGGCCTATGGGTTAGGGTAAACAGACGTGACAGTTGTACCATAGGAAACATCAGCCAGTCCTCTCTACAGGTAGTTTATGCATAATAGAAGAGGTCCCCAACAGTTATGCATTACAATGTGTACTGGTGTATCATGACCATGTTGGAAACCTACAGACAGTATTATGTAAGATACAAGTGCTGCACAACCAATGCCTCACCCACCTCAAGCCCACCATCCCCATCTGTACTGTGCCAGTGCCAGTGTACATCTGTATGTTTGCCAGTCATTAGCTGGGACTAGGCTGTTACATGTGGTGTTTAGTGTTTGAGACACTGCAAACTGACACACACGTGTAGGCCATAGTTGTCAAGCGTCTGCAAAAAGGCTGAAGGTGGGGAGGGTGTGTCGTCACGAGACACCAGTGCACTGCAGCAGGGATCCTAAGGATACTAAGAATGGCTGTAGCTGCACACAGTCAGGTTCAGGAACTGTGGCAAACATAACCCTAACTCCACAGCAATAGTGATGGCAGTGTGTGAACTCCAAGGGATGTGCACATGAGTAGACATTGCAATCATGCAGAATTGGGGGACATGTGTAGGGCAGACTTACCATATACTGGCAAATGCAGATGGCCCATGCTAGTATACTCCTGCCAGGAATAGTGACTGATGTAGTACACATAAAATTAGGTGCAACAACCCATCATGATAAGGGTGTGCACACATATGCACCCACAGAGTGTATGCATCGCTGTCAGCATCGGCACACCTAACACATTTGTTAGACACTGCATGTGAATGTACAGGACATATGTCACATATCAGGCTCATGTAATGTTAATATATGTGGTGATGTGATCCCATGGCATATCAAGAAAGAGTGTGTCATACCAATAAGGGTGTGTACACTCCACATAGCCATGGTAAGGTTTGACGGTTGTCAGTGTAATAGTATCGTATTGGTCATACATGCACCACTGATGTTGAGATCTGTAAACCAGACATCAGGCATTCAAAAATGACATCTGTCCACATATCATCCCAGGTATGTGTCTCTCAAACACATAGGGGCTGTGAGCATTAGAGTAGACATAACTGACACAGTGATACACATTCAGCAATGGTTTGTACACTGTGAGGTTTGGTGCACAGTACATGGCAGGGTGCAGAACAGGTGCACAGCAATACTGTGTACATGGGTCCAGTGTTTTCCAGGGGAAGGGGCATCACCTACTAACACAGCCCATGCATCACACACATGTATACTGTTGCTAGCATGCATTGACTATAGCTGCACTGCATGCTGTTGAGTACCATATGTTATGCATGTTGACAGATAGGTAATGGGAGGAGTGTGTGTACTATCTTTGTGCAACCTCACCTGTAGGTATGTGTGTGTGTGTGTGTGTGTGTGTGTGTGTGTGTGTGTGTGTGTGTGTGTGTGTGTGTGTGTGTGTGTGTGTGTGTGTGTGTGTGTGTGGGGGGGTTATATTGTCTGTAAGTGCAATTGGGTGGAGTGGAGGGGGGTTGATACATGTAGGATGTGTGTGTGCATGTGTGTGTGTGTTTGTGTGGGTGTCCATGTATGCACGTGTGATTGTGGGGCTGTTCATATGACAGTACTTACCTTAGGAATCATGCAGTACATAGACATGGACTGACACATGAGACACCAGGAATACTTGTCTGATATGTACCCACAGGCAGCTGATAGCATAATAAGGTCTGTAGCATGGAACATGCATTGGGAGGGAAACTAGACATCAGATATACCCTTAATATTGCAATCAGCAGAAATTTGAATGACTACCCACATATGCAGTACTACACATGCATTGGGGAATTACTAGACAACACCAGGGAGTGTATCCATATATTATTGTTGTCCACATGATAGGTTGATTGAGCTGCAGATCTGACATGTAATGAGCAATAGTTACGTATGACACTCCAGTGCGTGACATTATGGAGTGAACGTAGTAGCGCATAACATATGGAGGCCATGCTCACGATGTCCGGACATACCCAGGATGAAAACTGGATGATAGCAATGAGGCCATGTAAAACCTACTCCACTCAAGTCAAGGAGGTAATGGAGTAACGGGTCTTGTGTTGTGATCACTTATTTAGGCATTTAGAGGAATGATACGGTAATGAGTGGTATTAAAGAATGTATGTTACCAAGTGTGATGCAGGATGGGGAACTTATGTGAATAAACATGGGACTGTGTGTAAACTCAGGGACAGGTAGGTATTATGGTGGAATTTCAGTGTGTGTGTGTGTGTGTGTGTGTGTGTGTGTGTGTGTGTGTGTGTGTGTGTGTGTGTGTGTGTGTGTGTGTGTGTATACTGTCATGCAATGCTGCACAGGTCTTAAAGTGCATTTCTTATTTTCGCCTATAGGTGGCGAGGTGGGTCAGGGTCCCTCCTGCATGCAATCTGATATTGGTTTCCATACAGACACCGAAGATGATGATAGGACTGTTGAGGCACAGGCGGGGTAGTCTGAGGCTGAAACTGCAGCATCATTTGACATTCCCCTCTTAGCCTCCCCAACCCCACACACAGTTACAGTGCCTATACATACCCCATCACCAGTGGCATAGCAGAGGGACAGTTGGCAGTTGGTGGCAGTGGACAGGAGAGTGTGGTATCTATGCCTACTGTGTCTGGTCACAACAGGCATAGCCAGATGTCCAGCAGGGCACCACATTGGCAGATGTACCGGGGTGGTCATGGTAGGGCCGCTGGTCTTCATGCCCCTGGTAGAAGTGCCACAACTGGTACCACCAGGTGCATGTTGCAGACTGTCATGGGGGAGCAGGCTCATATGGAACTGTACAGCAGACAGGGCCTGAGGCTGCAGAGGGCTGCTCTCTCATCTGTGACAACTTCCATGAACTTGGTGGTGCCCTAAGTGATTATACCGAGGTCATGGATAGACAGTTGGTGAGATGATGGTCCTCATTGACCATGGATTGCCCGTGTTTGAACATGTAGTGGGAGTGGATCAATGGCTACATGGACATAGGCCAGCAACATCATTAGCTGGCGATCAACTTGGACATGCTAGGACACCAAGGTGCTCCCGTAGTGGCAGTACCAGACCCTACACTGCAGAGGGGTGCTGTCCACATCACACCATAGCAGGCCACATGCACATGGCCCTGGCCAGTCCGAGAAGGGACCTGGTTCCAATAGACATCTGTCATCATCAGGTGAGAGTAGCACATTGTGGCCTGTATCTGGATGTGCCCATGGAACCCCTGGCAGGCACAGTCCATGTGTCCATGGCTGGAGGCAGTGAACTGCAGACCCTGCCAGGTATGGTCTGCAGCTGTCCAAGAAACACCTGTATAGGACAGCTACATGGCAGAACTGTGTGCATGCATACCCACACACTATACAAACACACCTAGGCAAACCCATACCTACACACACCACATCACCATGCCCAATTCAACTAATTACACCCCTCACCCACACACATGGTGTCAAATGTATGGCCCACCCTCGGTCTCTGGCAAATCAACAACACACCCTGTGCATATGATGATACCTGTGCCGCATCCCTGTCATCCATAACATCGATGCAGGGACAGGCTAATATGGTTCTGATGCACACAGTGACTGTACTACAGTGTACCAATGTACTGCTGAGTAACATGTTGTCAGAAGCAATGTTTAATCCATACATGTCAGGTAGTGTAGCTGTTCAGCCATGATGCATTATAGCTGTTAGTAACATTGACAAATTGTTGACTCCATAATGTTATCCATTTGTGTTGTAGGTGTACATGTGTCAGAAGGAGGATGGTCTGCAGTCATATTCCACAAGGAGTATGGCACTGTGGTGACACCATGGCTGTGACATATCCTGGGTACAGTTGAACACATGTCACATGTTTGTATAACAGTTACTGCCTGTGCCACATGGACAGGTGACCTGCTGGGACATGAATAATCAGCAACCTGTTTTAGATCCATCCACATACATGCACACACTATCATGGCAAAACTGGGACTAGACCCCTACCTAGGTATGTAGTGCTACTGAAGTGTGTAGCTTTCATTGCACACACCACACAGTGTTTAGGGTGAGGTGTGTTCCAGGTTACATGTTACATGCAGATCATCCCCAGACATGTACGGTATGGTAATGGGGGATGTAATAATTGTATACGGACAATACATAGTTTGACATACCATCATATACACATTAACAGAGAGATAACAGGCAGACACACATCTGAGAGACCTGGGCCTATTGGTGCTAACTAACTTGTCAGTGTGCCCAATGTGTTACAGGTAGGCTGCACACAGCACATGCATAACTGGAATGGATTGTGGTACCAGTTACCTGTATGGCTGATGGTGACAGTGGTCACCACACAGTGGTACATGGGACATGTACAGGATGTAACATGGTGTAATGAGAGTGTACATGACACCTACAACCCACAGTGGATATTGTACACAGTGGAACCCATGATGACACTCTGACATACCCAGTATCACATATTGCCCACAACTGCGATACAACCCATTGTCCATCCCAACACTGGTACTACAAGGATATGCATCTAAAGCACATGCCCAGGCATAGTAGGGTGATGCATTGTCATGCCTCACCTATGGGCAGCAACAACACTATCCATACTACTGTGTAGCAATGTATATTGCAATAAGAGTATGCGGCCTTGGAATGCTGTATCCTACAGATATACAGACATGGACACATACACGGGTTCATATTACGTTATAAAAAAATAACATAACTGAACCATCAAAACTTCAAAATGGCAGCATTTTGAAGTTTGTATTGTGGGGGGCTGCACCCTTC
>NC_056737.1:1652791415-1652813915 GCF_019279795.1 Protopterus annectens | reverse complement strand
GGCAGACTGCCACAACACTGGACTACATTTTGTATGGGGAATACACATGTATCTGCAAATCTAGCAGACTCTACATGCATGTCACAGCACAGAGTAACAGACGCCTGTGAGAAAGTGCATACCCACAACCAATGTGAACACAGCCACAGCCACGTATGTTACCTAAGTTTAATATGACACTATATGGACTGTCTGATAAACACCAGCCTCATATGTGCCACTCACACACTAACCCTACATAAACTGGGTCAAGACACAGTGTGGTCCAATGCCTGTCTGTGTATGGGACATGTGTATGTTTGGCCCTACAGACATGTGAGACGATAGGATACCATACACTGGAGCAGTATGTAACATCAGATAGAACAGGACCAAGAACAATGGCATCTACCACAGTCTGTGCACAGGTTAAGGTACGTATGCCCAATACACATACTGTTGACAATCACCATAAGTACACATACCCCAGTAATGTACACACAACCACAGAATGTCCAGGTTATGCCCTCAGAAATAACCCCTACTATACATAACATGTCTAGCAGTCTGATATCTGACTGGCTTGTTATCAGGTATGATGTCAATAAATAATGGTGTACAGAACATATGCACCTCTTACTGCATGGCATATGCACAAAGGTTGACAGACTTGTGTCTGCAGCCACAAACACTGGGCCAGTATTGGCATGTTGCTTTGATACCCTCATACATTTACTGTCGTTACAGGGTTTGTTGTGACATATGTCCTATGAGGGATATGAAGTCAGTAACTCTCATGGCTGTCACCATGTACTGAGTGCAATCCTCAGACTATGCTTCTGCAGTTCTAAGATAGGTGTTCTGTAAGTAACACAAGAAACATAAGACTCCACACACTGCCCAGTCTGCAGATAACCCTAAAGGTGGGAGTTTCCTCAAGCACATAACACTGTCATGACAGGTATTAAATCATGTAGACCAGCCATATCCACACACACCCTGTTAAACCAACATCACTCCATATGCAGAAGAGCAATACTTACATTCTGTTGTCATGTCTGGCACATCCTCCTCCTGTTTGTTGGCCTATCTCCGTAGTGTATGTTGTTAGGTAAATCCCAATATCATCTGTGATGCTGTTTGCCAAACACCAAATTGAGGTCCTGCTCACAGTGAATGAAAAGGCCCTACACCCACATGATGTTCCTAGATATTGGAGTGTGTTTCCATGCAGTTGGCTATGGGAATGTTACCACAGCTGTTCCACATGCAATTAGCTAGAGGGAAACTGCAATTCGTGCAGAGGCCATCAGCTAAGCAGGTGTACTTCTCCACATCTACCAGAGAGGGAGTGAGAGAGACAGACAGAGGCAAAGTAAGTCAGGGAGGCAGTGGGAGAGTAAAACATAAGCATATCAGTGTCACACACTTACCAGTACAGGGTTTCAAACCCCTATCTGACTATGTATTGTTATCATATGTCTACGCAGTTACTGCATGTGCCACACAGCTTATATGTTGAGGAGCTGTCCAAAGGTATATCTGATGGTGAATGAAATCTGAAACAGTGATATAGGAGCGATAAGGTAGGTGTAGTACACATGCCTGTCCACATGAGCAGTCACCAACATCAACACAGCCACTCTCTCTCAGGGACTCACACACATTAACACAGTTGGAAGGGTTAGGAATAGACTTCCTAACTAGCTAGTTTGCCACAATATAGTAATACGCAGGTATCACATGCACCACAGGGGTTATGCAGATGGTATATGGGCAAAGGGTATGTGAAGGTGTCTGACATCAGATGGCATGTTTCATTAGGCCAATGGGAGTTGAAGTGAGTGTGAATGGGGTTGAAAGCATTATACTCCACACACACAGACAGGGTGCCAGTAGTGACATGCATGGGTGCATTGCTTCACAGGTATGTAGTGGTCGACTGTGCCAGAAGGCTGTACAAGGCTAGGTGAAGGGTATATCTTGGCATCAGGCCACATGACAATGGACTGCAATGTGGCTCAGGGGTGTAGTGTCTGGACTGGACCACACAGGTAGGTATTGTATTCACCATCCAGTCATCTGGGTTACTACTGTGTGTGGCCAGTGCTGTGCAATGCTCACCATGTATGTGTTCTATAGTCCATGACATGGACTGTGTCTGGGATGTGCACACATCCCACGTGCATGTTCAGTGACATGTGGAACTGTACCTGGGGTGTCTGGCCCATTTTATGTACACAGATAGTTATCATCAGATGTGCCAGTCCTGGCCTCATGTGGTGGGAACTGGTAATGGACACCAGGTTGACCCTGCACCTACATTGATAGCATGATACAGGTATTCCCTGGTGTCAGTGGTATCTGTCCATACAGGGCATGTGTTTAAGCCATGTCATGTCCTTTGTGGGTCACATTTGATGGCACTACAGTTGTTGCAGGATTCCAGTGGGGAACATAGTGAAGGTGCACTGTCTGCAATTATGTGCCTATTGTTGTGATGGGACAGGTGTGCCATGCCCTCTGTAGTCCACTACAATCACACCATGGTTACTATCGGTGGGCAATATGCAGGGTACTACCAACAAAGTGGTTCTTGTCTAGGTGAGTGTGTTTGTGTATGAGACATGGGTTGAGAGTGTTATCTGGTTAATAAAAGGGTTGCCTAATTTGTTCACCAGGCCTTGATGTCACATGTAGGGGTATGAATTGGCAACCCCAACCTTTTTGCTGTTTGACATCTGTTATCATTGTAAGGACATTGTGACACGTAATAGGCCCACCATACAAGAAATTTGCAAAAGCCGCTCCACAATGAGTCCAGTTGTTACACATTCACAGCCACCTCCACACAGTATATGAATGACAAACACAGACACATACACCCCAAGTCTCACAGTTGCCATGTCTGGGATTGGAATGCATACCTAACTAGTTTATCACACTACAGAATTATACAGTTATAGGACATCCCACGGAGATTATTGGACTACTCCTTCCCCAAAGGTGTATTTCAAAGGGAATGACATCAGCAGGCTTGCCAAAGAAGGTCAATGGAGGTTGTATTGACTGTAAATGGCCTCAAAAGCATTGCTCCCTACACAGACAAACACACACACACACACACACACACACACACACACACACACACTTGCCATGTCTGGGAATACAGCTCCTACCTAACTAGGTATATCACACTACAGCATAACGCTGTTATAGAACACACCATGGAGATTACTGGACTACCTCTTCCCCAAAGGTGTATTTGAAAAGGAAGGATATCAGCAGGCTTGCCAAAGAAGGGCAATGGAGGTTGTATTGACTGTAAATGGCCTCAAAAGCATTGCTCCCTACAAAGACAAACACACACACAAACATCCACACTTGCCATGTCTGGGAAAAGCACTCCTACCAAACTACTATATCACACTACTGCATTGCGCTGTTATAGGACACACCACGGAGATTACTGGACGAATTCTTCTCCAAAAGTGTGTTTCAAAATGAATGACAACAGCAGGCTTGCCAAATATGGGCAATGGAGGTTGTATTGACTGAATGGCCTCAAAAGCATTGATACCTATACAGACAAGCAAACACACGCACAAACATCCACACTTGCCATCTCTGGGAATAGAACTCCTACATCACACTACACTGTTATAGGAAGCAACACAGAGATTATTGGATTATTCCTTTCCCAAAGATGTATTCAAAGGGAATGACATCAGCAGGCTTGCTAAAGAAGAGCAATGGAGGTTGTATTGATTGCGAATGGCCTCAAAAACATTGCTCCCTACACAGACAAACAATACACACTTCCCATGTCTGGGAATAGTACTCCTACTGAATTATTATATCACACTACAACATTAGGCTGTTATAGAACTAACCACAGAGATTATTGGACTACTCTTTTCCCAAGAGTGTATTTCAAAATAAATGACAACAGCAGCCTTGTCAAAGAAGGGCAATGGAGGTTGTATTGACCATGAATGGTCTCAAAAGCATTGCTCCCTACACAGACAAACATCCACACTTCCCATGTCAGGGAAGAGAACTCCTGCCAAACTACTATATCACACTATAGCATTATGCTGTTATAGGATGCACCACAGAGTTTACTGGCCTACTCTTTCCCCAAAAGTGTTTTTCAAAATGAATGACATCAGCATGCTTGCCAAAGAGGGGCAATGGAGGTTGTACTGAATGTGAATGGCCTCAAAAGCATTGCTCCCTACACAGACAAACACACACACAAACATCCACACTTGCCATTTGTGGGAATAGAACCCCTACCAAACTACTACATCACACTACAGTATTACACTGTTATATGATGCACCAGGGAGATTGCTAGGCTACTTTTCCACCAAAGGTGTATTTCAAGGAGAATGACATCAGCAGGCATGCCAAAGCAGGGCATTTGAAACTGTAGTGAGTGTGACTATCCTAAAAAGCATTGATCCTTACACAGACAAACACACACAGTGACCACATCTGGAATTAGAACACCTATCTAACCAGTTTATTATAGTACAGCATTACACAGTTATAGGACATGCCACAGAGACTACTGGGCTACTTATTCCCCAAAGGTGTATGTCAAAGTGAATGACATCAGCAGGCTTGCCAGTGAAGGGCACTGGAGGTTGTAGTGACTGTCAATGGTCTCAAAAGCATTGCTCCCTACACTGACAAACTAACACACACACAAACATCCGCACTTGCCATGTCTGGGAAAAGAAATCCTACCCAACTAGTTTATCACACTACAGCATTAGGAAGTTATAGAATGCACCACATAATTTGCTGGGCTACTCCTTTCCCAAAGGTGTATTTCAGAGTGAAGGGCATCAGCAGGCTTGCTAGAGAAGAGCAATGGAGGTTGTATTGACTGCAAATGGCCTCAAAAACATTGCTCCCTACACAGACAAACAAGCACACACTTCCCATGTCTGGGAATAGAACTCCTACTGAACTACTATATCACACTACAGCATTAGGCTGTTATAGGACTCACCACAGAGATTATTGGACAACTCTTTTCCCAAAAGTGTATTTCAAAATGAATGACAACAGCAGCCTTATCAAAGAAGGGCAATGGAGGTTGTATTGACCGTGAATGGCTTTAAAAGCATTGCTCCCTACACAGACAACCATCCACACTTGCCATGTCAGGGAGGAGAACTCCTGCCAAACTACTATATCACACTATAGCATTACACTGTTATAGGACTCACCACAGAGATTACTGGTCTACTCTTCCCCCAAAAGTGTTTTTCAAAATGAATGACATCAGCAGGCTTGCCAAAGAGGGGCAATGAAGGTTGTACTGAATGTGAATGGCCACAAAAGCATTGCTCCCTACACAGACAAACACACACACAAACATCCACACTTGCCATTTGTGGGAATAGAACCCATACCAAACTACTACATCACACTACAGTATTGCGCTGTTATAGGACGCACCAGGGAGATTACTAGGCTACCTTTCCCCCAAAGGGGTATTTCAAGGTGAATGACATCAGCAGGCATGCCAAAGTATAGCATTTGAAACTGTAGTGAGTGTGACTAGGCTAGAAAGCATTGATCCTTACACAAACACACACACAGTTGCCACATCTGGGATTAGAACACCTATCTAACTAGTTTATTATACTACAGCATTACGCAGTTATAGGACATGCCACAGAGACTACTGGGCTACTTATTCCCCAAAGGTGTATTTCAAAGTGAATGACATCAGCAGGCTTGCCAAAGAAGTGCAATGGAAGTTGTAGTGACTGTGAATGGCCTCAAAAGCATTGCTCCCTACACTGACAAAGTAACACACACACACAAATATCCACACTTGCCATGGCTGGGAAAAGAAATCCTACCCAGCTAGTTTATCACATTACAGCATTACACAGTTATAGAACACATCACAGAATGTACTGGGCTACTCCTTTCCCAAAGGTGTATTTCAAAGTGAAGGACATCAGCAGGCTTGTCAAGGTAGAGCAACTGAATTGTAGTGAGTGTGACTAGCCTAAAAACTATTGAGTCCTGCACAGGCAAACACAGACAGACACACACACACACACACACACACACACACACACACACACACACACACACACACACACACACACACACACACTTGCCCCATCTGGGATAAGAACTCCTACCTAACTAGTTTATCACACTACAGCATTACACAGTCATAAGATGCACCACACAGATTATTGGGCTACTCCTTCCCCAAAGGTGCATTTCAAAGTGACTGATGTCAGCAGGCTTGCCATAGTAGGGCAATGGGTAGGACAGTGTGTGTGCATGGGCCATAACCCATTCATCTAGAGGCAGGCACACCACACTCAGGCATACAAAGGTTTATATTCCACAGGTATGTGTATACAACTGCTAGATGATTACTGCCTTGTACAGTCATGTTGCACAGTTAGCACTAGCACCACAGAGTCTATAGTGTTGAAGGATTCCAGAGGCAAATGTCTATGGTGAGTGACATTTACACATCATGTGGTTGTAGCCATTTGGCTGTGTGCTGGGTGGGACAGGCCTCGTGATGGAAGGCTTTTTGTCACTGTCACTCTCTTACACACATCTATGTATGTGTACTTTTGACATTTTATAGTGTGTTGTCCTTGAATATATGGGTGTATTCCTATCCAATGTATGTGCAAAGCATGACTGTTTCATACAGAGGAGTGTATGCACTAACATCTGCAACTGTCAGATATGTTTGGTCCACTGTTGTTGCCAGACATGGGCTTCATTTCTTTAAGTGTGGGAGCATGCCCAGTATGACCTTCTGTATTGAATGTGTGAATCCATTCCAGGTAGATTGTACTCCAGCGCAGATTTTTGTGTTCAACAACTAAAGCTAGCACACTGTTCTGCAGGATATCTATAGATCAGTTGGCAATATGGGGTCAAACTGGGCAAGGGATAGTGGGTTACTGTAGGTAATTGTGTCTGTGCTGCTTCTGCTACATGGTCCTGGTGTTAGCAGAGATATTCTGACATGTGTACTGCTATAGACTGTGATGTTTTATGTCATCAAGTACTGTCAGGTATACATATTTGCTTGCAGTGATGTCCTGGGGAACACACGGTGAATGCAGCTGTGTCCAGTATTGTGGTCAATCATCTACATATTCTTGCAAACTCATTCCATTATGGAGGGCAATCTGCAGACACTTGCTGCTGGGTCTGTGTACCTGGTTCAGCACCTTGGTACAGTGGTGGCAGAGGATCCCATACTTGTACATCCATCGACATGAGAGTATGGCCTTATCTTGCTATGGCAATACCTCACAGCTGTACAGATTCACACAGGTTACCCAGAGGCAGGGGTCATAAGTCAGGACTTTATCCCTATTGTGGTTTATGAGCAGGTTTGTAGCCACCCATTCTTGTGTTTGCAGCCAGGGATAGTATGTGCACACTGCTGTGATTCGGACTTCGCACACTCCATGCTGCCCATGCTCCCACCCCCCCCCCCCATTATTCTATCCTCTTCCATACATTATGCAAACATTCTCTGATACTTTCCCTATAGTTATCACCTCATCACAGCAGTATATTGGTGTTGGTCCACAGTTCATGAAGTAGGGCATGATGGACATGTTACTGTGGTTTGTCCACATGACCTTGCATATGGTTTCTTTGGACTGTGTTATGATGTTATTTGGGAGTCCATGACATAACATACATTAGCAGTATGGGTGAGACACAGGCCTTTGGCAGAGGACTGTATGCCATTTGGTAGTGATGCAGGCCAGCTGTAGAAGGCTGTTGCACTCTGTCAGTCCTACAGTCCCATAGTGCAATACAGTATATTCCCCTTGGGTGACAGGGTAGATGTGCTAGGTGTTCATGCCAATACTTTCTGTCAGTATTGATCCAGTGGTGTGGATGCTGGCAGGGTGCTGCTTATAGCTAGGGACACACCTGCATGGGACACCTGCACTGCATGCTGCATTCTTTTGCTATT
Organism: Protopterus annectens; assembly: GCF_019279795.1. Classification (NCBI taxonomy): domain Eukaryota; kingdom Metazoa; phylum Chordata; order Ceratodontiformes; family Protopteridae; genus Protopterus; species Protopterus annectens. Next base: position 1,652,805,931 of record NC_056737.1, on the reverse strand, counting down.
GCTATACACAGGTGGGGGTAATTTTGTATTCATTCCCAACAGCAGGGATAAGACCAGAGAGGTACCTGTGGGTGGTGGTTGGGTGAGCTGGGCGCATGTGTGCTATGGACACTACTTGCATCTGACTCACAGAGATGCATGGGGCATTCCACGTATGCTGGCTTGTGCAGGGACATCAGCTGTTTCTCAATATATCATTCCTATGACCTTTGGGGTCTGCGAGTGTTTGGCCAGACCACATCGGTATTCCCTACTACAAGCCCAGATAATGTGCTGCAAACCTGTATGGAAAATTCCAAGGGTGTGTCCATTCAACGGTTACACATTATACACTGTCTGTCTGGGGTACTTGCCCCTGTGTACTGCTCGCATATCTGGCTTGACAGCCATGCCATGTCCATCTTTCAGACAGTGACACATATTACTTCCAAACATTTACAATGGCTTACTGCTAAAATGTGTTATACTGGGAAGCATTGGGTTTGGCACTGCAGTTGTGAGGACGGGGTCCAATCATTGACAGTACTGGGCAATGGCAACCAGGACAAACCTCACCATGTATACATACTGACCACTCTCACACAATATAAAACAAACACCAACCTAACACACGCATACCTGCATATTGTACACATGCTACAATCTATCCTGCTACCTTGGCCAGCTCAGGTAATCTGTGCTCCACTGGTATTATATCTACACATACATGTTACTACATTTCTACATAGGCTTGGGGGGGGCACACCTGACTGTTACTACATTTCTACATAGGAATGGGGGGGCACACCTGACTGTTACTACATTTCTACATAGGATTGTGAGGGGCATACCTGTGTGTCACTATGTGTCTACATAGGAATGGGGGGTACACCTGATTGTTACTACATTCCTACATAGGATTTGGGGGGGCATACCTGACTGTTACTACATTTCTACATGAAATTGGGGGCACCTCTGTGTGTTACTACGTGTCTACATAGGAATAGGGGGCACACCTGACTGTTACTACATTTCTACATTGGATTGGGGGGCACACCTGACTGTTACTACGTGTTGACATAGGATTGGGGGGGACACCAGACTGTTACTACATTTCTACATAGGAATGGGGGGCACACCCGACTGTTACTACATTTCTACATAGGATTAGGGAGGCACACCTGACTGTTACAATGTGCCTACATCGGATCGGGGACACACACCAGACTGTTACTACATTTCTATATAGGAATGCGGGGGAACACCTGACTGTTACTACATGTCTACATCGGATTGGGGGGGTCACACCAGACTGTTACTACATTTCTACCTAGGATTGGGGGGGCACACCTGACACTTGCACACATTTGCTATGACTGTACTGGTATGTCAAGTACTCCATTTCATTCTGTATTCTAACCTATCATGCTGACTAGTTGCATATCAGTGCACTACAGGTCTTAGGTTTGATTGACCTACATATCAGTTTCTGACTTCTTACCTTTCAGAACTAACATCCCACTGCCTGACCTGATGTAGTCAGTCTGTGTAGGCCTGGGGGGGAGGTTACCCATAGTCATCATTCAGAGGCCTTAGCACAGCCTTTGTTTGTGTTTGTCTACACCTGTCCTGCTAGCTGAGACTGTTGTTGCATATGTGATCCTCCCTGACTGGCATGTGTGTGTCACATTTCCTGCAATGGGTTTGTCACCATGTGTAGTAGTGGCTACTATGGTTACACCGGTATCTGTTACAGATCTCATTCTGCCACTATAGGTGTCTACTATCTGCTGGCATCCCATTCAGCCACCCATTTCCCTTGCATGGTCACATCCATACCATAGATATAAGTAACAACACATACTACTCCATTCAGCAGTCGGTAAGAAGAGGGACTTACCTTGTGGCTGTGCCAGTATCGAGGATGGTGCTGGAGGGCTGTCTATGTTGGATGCACATAGTACACTCCCTATACATGGATGAGCACAGGTAGTGTCATGTTTGGCATCCCTTTTACTGTATGTGCGAGTCAGACAGAGGTGTCATTCCCTGGGTCCCTACTGTGTCAGTGTATGTGCTATGCTTTGCCTCTTTGCCATGGCCCAGGTATACTGGGTACATCTCCTTCTGCCTACTGGGGCAGGCTCAGGTTGTTGCTCACCTGAGTCACTCTGTGCCTGTGTAGGCCTTGGCAATGGTGGGGGGATGTGTGGCCCTACCCTGTGATGTTCCTGCTGCAGCTGTTTCCTCAGGATCATATTGTGTAGCATGGCGCATATGATGACAATTTGAGTACATGTAGCTGGTGAGTACTGCAAGGCTCCACTGGTTGTGTCCAGGCACCAGAACTGTGACTTGAGCATCCCAAACACATGCTCTATTATAGTTCTGGTCTGTGCGTGTGCCTCATTATGGAGTTCTTGTTCATATGTGTGCATGCATTTCTGAAGGGGGTCATCAGCCGTGGCTCAAGTGCGTAACCAGCATTCCCCACTAGGTGACCGTAAGGGATGTCCCCATTGGCAAATCTCTGGTACAGCTGTGTCAGATGCCAGATGTGGGAGTCGTGACAGCTTCCAGGGCAGCCAGCACACACATTCATTATAATGCCCTGGGCATTGCACATGGCCTGGTAGTTGATGGAGGAGAAGCCCTTGCAGTTGATGTAGATGGTACTCTGCTCACCGGGTGGTGCTTTGATGCATATGTGTGTGGAGTCTATAGCACCCACTACCTCAGGGTATTCTTCTATTTGGTGGAAGAGATGCGTATTGCTGGCCAACGCCTCATGGGTGTTGGGGAAATATATGTGCTCACCGGCATGTGCTGACATGGCATCCAGGAACTGCTGGAGTACCCTGGATGGTGATGCCTGTGAGATCCCCATGATATCCCAATTTGGCCTTTGGAAGGTACCTGTGGCTAGTACTCTTAGGCCTACAAATACCTTGGTATCCACTGGGATGGGTTCCCCTCTGTTAGCTCTTTGTGTCAGGCGTGGCTGGCACAGCTTAACAATTTGCTGTAGAAGGTCCCTGTCCACCCTACAGTGCTCCACTATCTCCAGCTCATGTAGCCCCTGGTAGGTTACCCAGGGTCTGTACATTCTTCTCCGTCTCCTCACCATGGGTTGATTGACAGCATTCTCATCCTCACTACCCTCAGCCTCTTCTACATGTTGATGTATGATAGCTGCAGCAGCTCATATCATTTTGTTGTTTTTGTTTGTTAAAATTTCCTCGCTTTTATACACCGGTGGTGTACATTATGTGGGAAAGTTGTTTGCATAGTTTATAGTAGTGCTCTCGGCTGGCTGCTGCCTGTGTAATTGGCTGAGTCTGATACATTTCACCTGCCAGCTATGCTAGTTCTCCTTGATTACCTTCCTACTGCTGTTTCCCCTTCCCATTGCCTTCCTGTTTAATCCCAGGGACATGCCCCACAAACACAGTGCTCAGATGTGCACAGAGCTGCTATTTCCTGATTTATGTTTTTTTTCCTTCAAAACCAGGTGCATGGCGCACACACCCACTTAGGCAATGTAAAGAGGCTAGGCAGCCTCAGACACACACCCTTGCTTAGCCCTGCTAAGCTAAGGGCAAACCCGAGCCACAGGGCTCCGATCTGCTTACAGTATGCCAGACACCCCCCCCATGATGTCAGCTAACTCTTAGGCTTGAACCATGCTATTCCTGCACTTACACTGTTGGAGGATAACTAGCATTGAGGGGAAATCTGGATTCAGTATCATTCCCCTCATTTGCATAGGATTGCCTGTTAATGCATAGTTATAGGTCACACACTGAGCCTCCCCCCTTAGCAATCACTATTCACTGGCCATGTTGTCTTTTGCCTGCCAGTGAGTATAATGACAATATAGTGATTTTGGTTAGAGTGCTTATTTCAGGTTATTTTTCATATTTTCGGCCCGATCCCATTTGCGCGCTGCTGCCATACGCTTAAACAGCCGAAATCGGCTAAAAAAATAAAAGTTATTTTTTTAATTTTGAAACTGTTTTCCATGCCAATAGCCATATATTTGGCCATTGGCATGGTTTTGCATAATATACACACTTTATTTGGAGCTAACATGGCTCTGTTTTGTAGTTTGCAGAAATGTACTCGGTTACTAACCGAGTACATTTCTACACACTACACTAGTCCTGCATGGCCGGCTGACAGCTTCCTAGATCTCAAATTCACCTCATTTGCATGGTGTTCACCTGCATATGGGGCAATTTGCATACAGGAGCTGCGTCCTTGCAGGGATAGTGCAGGAGCGCTCATGCACGCCCCTGCAGCTTATTCCTGGATCGCACAGCAGCCATATTGCAACCTGGAGCTCCTGCACTGTTCCTGCACACCTTGCAAGGCTTGCTGAATCTGGGGGAAGGAGTCTGACCATAAAAAAAAAAAAAAAAATATATATATATATATATATATATATATATATATATATATATATATATAGTATAATGTGTGTTTAGTTCATAATATACTTGTTCTGGAGGCATAAACAGCAGTATGTACTGTGCTAGCTACATATGTGCTTAATATTAAGCTACTGACTTGTGCTGAAGTGCACATAAATGTACTTACCCTATTTTGACATATTTACACTGCCCTCTTACTCTCTATTCATTCCTATTATATGTCTGTGCCCATTTTCATCAGAACACTTTCCTTGCCCAGTGTATGTTTCCTTGTATTTGCCCTTCCCATTTAAACTCATCCCCTCCATTATTTCATTATTCAAATAATGTTTTATTGTATGTAAACCACCAAGGAAAAGAAACCAGTGAATAACAGCTCTACTTTCCTGAATAAAATTTATTCCACAATACAAATTACTCTAGCGCCTCGGCCACAGCCTTTACAGAGTAAAAATTCATCTGTTAAAACAAGCTCTTTTTATATCCATATATAACAATCAAATCATTCAATCAAACAATTAATCAATTAAAATACATTCGTCCATTAAAGCTAAAAAACTAAATGAAACTTTGCCAGTTGCATTCTTTGTTTAATCCACAAGGAAATAGTGTGTTATATTTCATTATTAACACAGATTCTTTATGTCTCAACATATTTTTTTGTAATTCTGCATTACCATATTGCATTGGTATGTGTTCCAACACTGTAACCTTCATGCATTTTATATCTCCTTGATGTTTATCATTAAAATGTTCTGCTATGGGACTCATAATTTTATTATTCTTGACATCTCTTACATGCTCTTTTATTCGTTCTGCCAATGTTCTTTTAGTCTCACCTATATAATATTTTCTACATGAACAAAAGATAACATAAATTACTCCTCTGCTCAAGCAAGAATATGTACCTCTAGTGTCAAAACTTTTTCCTTTTATCTTGTCTACTTAAGTAACAATATGCTGACAAATAGAACATTTTCCACAAGGTATAGTTCCCATCATATTAATATTAACCAATATATTATCCCTTGGTTTTTTATATATGCTATGCACTAAAAAATCTTGAAGGTTTCTTTCTCTTTTATAAGATACTATCAAATCCACATTTGTTAATGACTCAATTTCTTCTTTTACTTGTCTCCAGTACTGTTTTGCTATTCATTATATGGGAAAAAAATGTATATCTAGTAACAAAAAATATTTTTTCTTTATCTTGTTTACCCTTCTTATATGTTATATCTGTATGTCTATTATCAAATTTGATATATTTGTTTGTTCTATCATAACCATATATTTTATCAAAACTTTCTTGTACATCTTGTTGTTGATACCCCCTAGCAATACATATTGCGGCTACTTTATATGCTTCTTCCTGTGCTTGTTTGCTATTGCTACCAAGCCTTTTTAAGTAGCTCCCCATAAGGAATAGCTGCCAAGGTGTGACTAGGATGACAGCTGCTACCAAACATTTTCCAATTTATTTGATTAAACTTTCTATGTATACTAGTCTGAATTTTCTGTTTTATTATCCCTCTTAATGTTATGTCTAAATAATTAACTCGACTTCCTTTTTGAATGTCATCAAACTTGATACCATAATTATTAACATTCAAATACTCTATAAATTCAGATGACAAACTTTCTCCACCTTCACAAACAAAAATGAAATAGTCAATAAATCGATAATATTTCAACACATATTTTCTAAAAAATTCATGTCTATAAATATGCATATTTTCAACTAAACCCATAAATAAATTTGCGTAAACTGGGGCGAAAGCCGCCCCCATTGCTGTTCCAATCTTCTGCTTATATAAAATACCATTAAATTCAAATATATTATGTGTTAAACAAAACTCTATCAATTCTAATATGTACGGTGTTTTAGGACTCTCACCTAAAAAATACAATATAGCTTCAAGACCAAATTTATGAGAAATGGTGTATAAAATCACTACATCTACTGTTATAAAATACATTTCTCTGGTCCATACTATATCCTTTATTTTATTTAAGAAGTCAAAGGAATCCTTTATATATGAAGGTAACTTCAGTGTTGCCTGCAATAAAATCTCATGCAATAGGCAACTAAGGTTATATGTAAAAAAGCCATTTGCAGACACTATAGGGCGACCTGGTGGTCATACCAAATTTTTATGAATCTTGGGGAGACAAAAAAACTTTGCCACCCTACTGTTCTTAATCATAATTTTACAAGTTACATCACTATCTGTAAAATAATGTAATCTTATACCTTTCCTTAACAGAATTTGAAAAGCATTTTCTGCTTGTTTCAAATAAATCTCATATATCCTACTGTAGATATCACTATTGTTTAAATGTTCCATACACATTGTTAAATAATCCCCAGAATTCATTACCACCAGTTTGCCCCCTTTGTCCGAAGGTTTAAAAACTATATCTTCATTTCTACTCATACTTTGCAACTTTATCCATTGTTCTTTTGTTAAGTTATAGTTCTTGTCTGTACTTTCAAAATCCCTAAGTTCTTTATCCATTATAATATTTAAAGCATTGTTAAACCTCTGTATGTTGACATTTTTACACGGAGGCATAAACGAGCTAATATTTTTCAATTTACTTGTGTCTAATAAACTGTATGCATTAACTTTCTGCTCAGAATCACATGAAAAAAAACTTTCATTGCTATCTGAAACTGTTTCATCATTACATTCAGTTATAACATTGTAATCAGTGTTAAAAAAATATTCTCTTAAATTCATTTTGCGAACTAAATTGCATATCTCAATTTTTATCTCATGCCTTCTAGGTATACATGTCAGTATGAATTTTAAACCTTTATCCAATACCGAATGTTCTATGGCATCAAATGTATAGCTAGATAAATTAACGACATAATCCGGTACCATAGTAACTGTTACTGTATTTTTATGTCCATCTACCTTTTTTGTATCATCCTTCGCCTGAGTCTCTTTGGCGTTCATATCCTTGCCAACCTCGCTTCCTGGTAGTAGTGTTCTGTCCATTCGAACCCCTGTAGGTTCTCCGAAATGATTCTGGGTTAGCAGCCCCTTGTAAATTCGGAAAATCTTCATTTTCTCTTTTCTCCTCGTGTACCGACGACGCACCATTCTCACCGGAAAGGAAGCGTCTGTTTTTATGCTGGTCGGTAGTGGTATTACCTTTTTGAAAGGTCACGCTCTTTCTCCTTGTCTGCTGATTGGTGGAAAAAAGAAAAGCCCTTTTATATTCATAGGCGCGAATATCCCTCTGCAACTTATACTTTTTCCGATCCATTAGATCTTTCTCATAACTAGCCAACCTTGTATTGATGTTCAGTAAGAAAGTCTCTAATACTGAACTAGATGTAACATTGGCAATCTGTTCACATACTTGCTTGGTCTCACTAATAAGTTTCTCTCTTTTTATATTGTCTCTTTCAATTAGAATGGTAACCCATTCCAAACTGCAGCGATGTGCTGCTGCTATCCATCGTTCTTGAAATTTAACTTCAGTCTCTTCAGATAATTCAAAAGGAGAGGAGGGATTTTTTATGGACCTAAGTCCTCTCAGTGTTATCTCCAATTCTGAATATCTTTGTAGACTTCCAATATTGTAAAATACTGAAGTCTCTTTAAAAATCAGTTTTTCCAGCCTAGAGCATAACTCTTGTGCTGCTGGAATATCAGAGACTTCCGATCTTTTACCCACCATGGCAAATGGATTTGTTTTAGTCCTTTGATGGGAATCTTCCCATTTTTTCATTATTCCTATTGCTGCAACACCTTGAGTATCCGGTACACCATTCTTAGTGCCATATACATGGCTTTCATTATTATTACTGGTTGTTGGTACATTACTGCGATTCACTGTATCACCATTTCTGTTGTTGAATTCCATGCCCGTTTCACGAAAAATACGGGGAAAGGAGCACAGAGATTCACTGGTCATAGTCCAGATACAACTACTATAGAACACACGATAAATGTAAACCACCAAGGAAAAGAAAGCAGTGAATAACAGCTCTACTTTTTTATCTATCTTTTATTGTACATTGCAACGAGTACACATTTCTTTATTGTGTTATTGTGTTATTACTGATAGTATTGCAATATTTTTACCCCTGGTAATAACTGTGGCTTTCAAGCAGTCTTGATGATAAAGTTTGCTCATAAGCCCCCTTGAATACATCATCATCATTCTGTTTCTAGCCATGAAGCCATGCTTGTGTTCATGTTAGTGCAATGAGCAGCATGAACAAGTGATTACCACTGCTGCTCATTATGTTAACTCGTAAACTCCGTGTAGGTTTCAGGCAAGCTTACTCAGAGTTTATTGTATACCCAGGTAAATTACTTCTCTTTTTTCCAAAATCTCATTTCCATGAAAACATCAACTTTATTTTTTTTTCCTTAAATGTGATCATTATTGAAGTAAGCTCACATATACAAAACTATTTGGCATGACTGTCAACAATGACCTTAAATTTGATTTACATATTCACAATTACATCATGAAAACATATCAAAAACTAAATAGAGTTAAGAAATTCCTTTTGGATTTTACCAAGGTAAATCTAGCTAACACTTACATCTTACCCTCTCTTCTGTATGGAGCTCTTGTCATGACCAAACCACAAGTCTCATTTAGTTCTGAACATGAAGAGTGCTATAACAAAGTTGCCAGAGTTGCTTGCAACAAACCTTACTGACCAACCATTGTTTAGCACTAAAAACACTTAACTGATTCAAACTTCCTCACCATTGATCTTATACACAGCTCAACTTCACCCATAAAATCATCCATACCCCATCGACCTGCTCAACAATTAGACTCTTATTCCAATACTGTCTTCCAAATCATCCACTTTGGTCAAATAATAAACAATGTCTCACCATCTAGAAACCACAAAGGGCTGCTGGGGTAAGACTCTATTCCAGTAGTGCAGCTAGAACTTGGAATAAAATTCCTATATCAATCATATCTATCACACACCTTCATCTTTTCAAACCTTTACTAAAAGACTTCCTCTCTGCCTCCTGGCTTTGTCCCTGCTCCTCATCTGGGACATAGTTTTATAATACCCATTATCATCTTTCTTATACATCCCTTTAAAGCACTAAAGTACTCAACCTGTTTATTCCCATCAAATACAGTAGTTTATTCTACTTCTTAAACTACTATTGTTGTTATGTATATATATATATATATATATATATATATATATATATATATATATAGTTGCTTATAGTTTTTCAGATCTCTGCTGAAAGTGTTTTCCCCACCTCCCCCTACTTTCTGCTGTGTCTTCCGTTGATATAACTGTTTTTTACAGCTTGTGTGTTATCTAAATCAAGGATCACTTGCATAAAATTAGACCTGTTAGTAACAGCCTGCATTTCATTGCTGGAACCTGTGTTCTGAGAGACTGCTTTTCAATTTATCTGGAAATATACAGAGCTAAGTATATATTTTTTTGGTTTTAGCGTTTGTACTGTTAATTGTTGCATAGAGTTTTTCAGATCTCTGCTGAAAGTGTTTTGTTCCACCCACCCTCCCTATTCCACACTCCCTATTTTTGGCTCGTAGTTCAAATTTGGTGACTTTTGCAGTTGCCCGCCCCACTGTAGATTTGATCTGGGACACTCCCTCAGTCCCATCACCTTACCACATTCTACCTAATAAATTCCTTCTGCACTTGCTTTTAGTCCTTTTTAATTTAATTACATTTTTAAACTGTGTTTGGTCTAATATTGCTACATACTCAAGTGTGCTAGCTTGCACTGCATGTGAATTGTTTTTACTGCTGTTTTAGCTACTTTTCTGTAAAAAAAAAAATACTGTAAGCCTGTTTCCTACCTTTCCTGTAGCTAGTGTTGTCCAGATACAGATTTTCTGTATCCAGGACTGTATGTAAGCTTCTGAGCCCCCCCACCCTCCCCCTAAGACTTTCTGTGTTGGACGGAAGCCTTCTAGCTTATCAGTGGGAGTGATAAGCACTAGGTAACCTGTCTACCATTAAAGGAGTGGTTCTGGCCCAGAAATTGTAGTTATTGGCCGTTTGGGCAATCTTTTCCATATCTCTAAACTTTCTGATTTGAAACCTGCATTTGCACTTGTTTCTGTCCTGTAACTCATCTAGTGCAGATACAGATTCTTAGTTTTCATACTTAAATTTGCTTATTCATGCTCAGCACTTGTTCAGAACGTGTAAGCACTAAATAAGCTACTAATTACTATAACACTCAACCTTCCTCACTACTTAGAGGAAAATAGTTTTTGTACTTAACTTTTCTCACTTGCATAGAGAAAAACAGCTCTTGTACTCACCTTCCTCACTTATCTAGAGGAAAATAGTTTTTTATTCAGGCATGTCCAAGGGTCAGCTCCCAGTGTTCTCCCGTCTATCTCATGAATCTCGGCATCTTGAAGCAATGTAGAAAGTGCCTCATGTACCCAGAAAACCCTCTCCTCCTACCACCCAACACTAGAAACTGTGAGAGATGCACTTATCTAGCCAAACTGATATTAAAGCTCTCTCCAACCAAAACTGAACTTGACAGTCAAGAGGAGAAGCTAAACATTTGCACCACACCACACTCATCACATAGTCTCACTAAATCTACACCACTAAAATTCACACATAGTAACACAAAAACATTCATGGAGGCTCTCAATAATAATCTGTCTAAGCAACAAAGACCTCCAAAGCAGAAACGCAAGCAACCTCAATCCCCCAACACAACCCAAATGACACATAGCCCACAGACTCAGTGTGCCACTCAACCACAGCCAATAAGGCAAAATAACGTACCCAACACACTAGTCATAGGTTACTCTATAGTCAGACACACTTATGTCCCACTCACCAGACTAAACAAGGAGAAAGTTACTGTCAACTGCCTGTTGGGTGCCAGGATCTGCCACATAACCCATGCACTCAGGTCACTCCACAACATGTACAAATATGACTCTGTCATTGTCCATGTTGGTGTGAATGGCCTGAGACATACCTCCCTGGACTACATGAAAAGAGACATGGAAGAGCTCTCCGATCTTGTAGCCCAGGCAGGTATGACCCTAGCCTTGAGTAGCATTCTGCCATTGTCCAGAATTATACCGCAGTACAAGGACAAAATGATTGACTTCAACAGTTGGCTAAGCTTCTGGTGTCATTCTAAGGGGACCCAGTATCTGTCTGCTTGGGATGACATGGTCGACAGACCACGATGCTTTGACAGAGATGGCCTGCACCTGTCACCCTTGGGATTCCAGATACTGGCTAAGGCTCTTGCCTCCCCTATAGTGCCTTTTTTAGGCAAGGTTCAAATAACAAATTCACCACCGTAACAGGAAAAGGTAAGCACAAACTGAGGGTAATGCTACTCAATGCTAGTAGTCTAAATCTCAAAATGCACTCACTTGAGACACTCCTTAAAATGGAGAACATCGATATCTATGAGGTGACTGAGACCTGGTTCAAGGCTCCAGAGAGCACCCCTGCACTACAAGGCTATAACTCATACCACACTTTTCGGCCATGTGAGCACCACTGCACTACAAGGCTATAACTCATACCACACTTTTCGGTCGTGTAACCTGGACTGAAACACCAAAGGAGGAGGTGTGTCCATATTCATTAAGGATATCCACACCTCCAGGCTAGTTGCGCAGCATAATGCATCCGAGGTTATCCAAGTGCAACTAACTCTAGGCAAAACTGCAATCCAAATTGCAGTTTGCTACAGATCCCCCACCATGCCCCAGGATTTCCACTCCTCTTTTCTTGATGTACTGGAAAATATTAGGGTTCAACCAAACACCCTAATAATGGGCGACTTCAACTACCCCACCATTAACTGGTAAAACTACTCATGTACCAACTCCTTAGCACAATGCTTTCTGGAATTTATAAATTCCAATGCCCTGGATCAACTTATCCAAACCCCCATCAGGGGCAACAATATCCTAGACCCAGTCATTACCAACATGAGTGACCAGTGTTCCACACCTGAAGTCAACTCCTTGTTAGTCCGATCCAACCATAAGCTAATCAGCCTTGATATCCACATCCCACCCCCATCCCCCATTAAGGAAACCATGGTAAAAAATGTCTCCAAAGCCAACTTCATGCTTCTTAAGACAGAAGTGGTGAACTTCATGACACCCGTGCAGATGGACAATACAGTTACAATTGCTTAATCCTACACAAATGCACTCTGTAAGCACTTACACGAATGCATGGATCGTGCTATCCCAAACAGAGCCAAGATACTATCCTCCAAAAAAATGAAGCCAATCTGGTGGTCCCCTGCCATAAACAAACTGTACAACAGAAGGAAGAAACTTTTGCAAAAGAGAGTAAAATCCCATGAGTGCAGGAGCTCCCCAGTCAGCCTCAGTAAGAAGCTGAGATGCCTTATAAGATCTTCCAAAGCTAGCTACAAAAACAAAATCACCACTAATTCTTAGGACAACCACAAAGCATTCTATAGCTATGTCAAGAATCTCAATGGCAGCACCCAGATCTGCTCTGTTTTACAGCACAATGGCACAAAAAATTACAAAACCAACTGATATTGCCAACATCCTGGGAGATAGGTTCAGTGTTAACTTTACCCCCCACCCCCCAAAGGGCCCATATCTATACAAGAAGAATGCAGAGTCCCTGTAGTCACAACTACGCAGGTAAAATCTGCACTCCCTAAAGCCAAAAACAGCATCCATGGGACCAGACGCCATCCCAGGCTGTGTTTTACATGAACGTCAGAATGAACTGGCTCCCCACCTAAGCACCATGTTCAATAATAGCCTTGCATCAGGCTTTGTGCCCACTGAATGGTGCACAGCAACAGTTATCCCACTCCACAAAGGGGGAGCCACCACTGATCCCGGGAACTATTGCCCTATTATCCTGATGAGCCTGGTCTGCAAGGTCATGGAACGTATCATCATGGAACTCATAAACAAAGACATTGGTAACCTCCAAACTCTGGATCCTACCCAGTTCAGGTTTGCGAAAGACAGACCATGCCTCCTGAACCTGATTAACTTCTTTGAGGCAGTCACCAAAGCCGTAGATGAGGGTAAGGTGGTTCACACATCCTATCTTGACCTCTCCAAGGTGTTCAACACTAACCTCCATTCTGGAATTATATCTAAACTCACTAAAGTAAGTATAAATCCCTACATCACAAGGTGGTTTGCCAACTGTCTCACTGACAGAACCTACACTGTAAATGTTGCAGACTCCAAATCTGACTTCAAACCAGTGACAAGTGGAGTACCACAGGGTTTAGTCCCGGGACCTCTCCTGTTTGGTATCTGCTTCTCTGAAGTACAGGCTAACACAGAAGGCCTCTGGCTAACAAAATTCGCAGATGAATGCAAACTGGGAGCCATAGTCAAGTCCCCAAATGATGTGGACATCCTACAGAAGGGCCTCGCTGAGACAGATGCCTGGTGTCAGAGCCATGGCCTCAAGCTCAATGCCAAAAAGTGCAGTGTCATCCCCTTTGGTAAAAACTCTGTACCCATGAACTACCACATAGGCAGCAATCTACTTAACACCGAATGTGTTATAAGAGACATAGGGACACAGGTGGACAGTAGTCTCTTCTTTGATAGTCACATTGCCACAGTAGTCAGGAAGTCCTTCTGTGTGGCACACCTCATCATAAAAGGGTTAACATCCAGGAAAACAGAGGTCATTGTTCCACTCTACTTGACACTCATTAGACCCATTATAGAGTACAATGCCCCTTTTGTAATGTACCTCACAAGAAATCTGCAGCAGCTGGAAAGGCCACAGAAGTACCTCACAAAGAGGATTACTGGCCTCAAACAAATGCCCTACACTGACCGTCTCAAAAAAACTCCAGATTTACTCCATAGCATTTCACCTACTATGAGGTGATCTCTGCCTAACATATAAAGCTATGTGAAAACCAGAGCTGTTGGACATACTACACCTAAAGAAATCCCAATCCCTCTGAGCTACACACTCTAGGGACATAAACTTTGTCACCACAATAAACAGGACATGCTGGAGGGATAGATTCCTGTCCCAGAGACTTTCCATACTCTGGAACAGGCTACCCATCTATGTCAAGCAAAGTTCTT
>NC_056737.1:1652763915-1652786415 GCF_019279795.1 Protopterus annectens | reverse complement strand
TGATTTTTTCTTGACTTGTCCCTGATTTTGTTGAAATTTGTCCCCAATTGGTTGAGAGGTCTGATCCTCTTCATGAGGTACTTTTGTGGCCTTTCCACCTATTGCATGTGTCTAGTGAGGAACATGCCAAATGAGGCATTATACTCAATGAATGGCCTAATGAGGGAAGAGTAGAAAGCGATGATGACCTCTTTCTTCCTGGATGCAAAACCCTTGGTAATGAGATGTGCCACATAGAAGCACTTTCTGACCACAGTAGCAATGTGGTGGTTGAAGGAAAGATTGCTCTCAACCTGTGTCCCCATATCTCTTATAACACCTTCAGTGTTCATTGGGCTCCCATCAATGTGGTAATTAGTGGGAATTGCATTTTTCCCAAAGGGGATGATAACGCATTTTTTTGCATTAAGCTTAAGGCCGTGGTTTTGACACCAGTCATTGGTCTCAGTGAGGCCTTTCTGTTGGATGTCTACATCACTTGGGGAGTTAATAATGGCTCCCAGGTGGCAGCTGTCTGCAGACTTGGTCAGCTAGAGTCCCTCCATGTTGGCTTGGACTTCTGAGCAGTAGATGCCAAACAGGAGAGGACCCAGGACTGATCCCTGTGGGACTCCACTCATGACTGGTCAGCAGTCTAACTTGTAGTCTGCTACTTTCTCACTGAGGGTTCTATCTGTGGGCCAGCTTGCAACCCACCTAGTGATACAGGGGTCAATGCCTAGAAATAACCAGCCCTGGCAGGTCTCGAATCCAGGACCCTGTGCACTACAGTTAGAGCAATGTACCACTACACCATATGAGTTGTGCATCACTATGAATTCTGAGTTGGTACCATATGGATATCAGTTTTGAGAAATGGAATGTCTCTTTCAAAAGATATGTGCCTTGAAGTACCCCATTAAAACTCATTAAGCAGAAAATGAGCTTTGATATACGATCATGACTGGATATATTGCCAAAACCAAATATTAAATTTAGAATGAGGTGAACTACAGTCTTTAAAAAGCAGGAATCTTTGTCTGAGAAGGAATATGTTATTGACCCCAAAGGCATAGCCTTTTGATTTCCAGGTGGGCCAATAAGGTTACAGTGTGGGACCACACTCTAGGTCCCAGTTACAATTAAATGACCTCATAAAATGTAACTTTCAATGTCAAATTTTGTCTTTCATTTGATTTTAATGGTTTATATGACATTTGTTTTGGGACATGGAATTCCCAAGGAAAAGATATAATGTATTTTTCACCAGGTTTGAACAAACCATCAATTGTTTTAGAAGGGGTGAGATGAGGCCTCTGTAGCTGCTTGTTGTTCTTCCATGGGTAGTGTCTGGTATCCATCTGGTCAAAGTTGTTCAAACCGGATTGAAATGGGGAACTGAAATAAAAAATTTCTATGGCTATTTGAAAGACTGGAATCCGCCCCTGGACTGGTGCCTGTATGACATCTTTCCCCTCAACAAAGCCAATATTGGAATCCATGACAAGATCCGACATCCTTCCCCACAACAAAGCCAGTATTGGAATCAATGACAAGATCCTCAACTGCAGTGAAGCACTGATGACTGAAGATAACAGCAGGGTCTTTTAAAGAAACTGAAAAACTTGGCTTGGTGTGTCAAGAATCTCATTTTAGTTCTGCCACTTGATGACAGGTTTAGTTGAAAAGCAACAGCTGTCTATTCTCTTTCCAGAATAGAAGATATCTGAATATAAGGGTCTACATCAGCATATCAAATGCTGAAAATGCCAAATGCCATTTAATCGAACTGAAATGTTCGAAATCTCAGAAGACCGAACTGACAGAACATTGATTTCTTTCCCAGGGAAAGAAATCTGTGTTCCGTGGGAAAAAAAAAATCAATACTTTAAACACTGACAGAAGTGGGGGGCTTCGCCCCCACACCCCCCAATGTGTGGGGCTGTGCCCCCCAAGCCCCCATACTTAAATATATCAACTCCAACACCACACCACAGTGGAGGAAACAGCAAACTCCGATGACGGTCCACCGATTTCTTTCCCTGGGAAAGAAATCGATGTTCCGTCAGTTTGCTCTTCTGAGATTTCGAACATTTCAGTTCGATTACATTAAATTCAGCATTTTCAACATTCAAAATGCTGATAGGAACCCGAATATAACATGCACCTAGGATTAAGCAACGTTATATTCTTATATTCTGTATCGAGGAACATAGTTATTGCATTAACTGTTAATTGCTTTCTATATCTACTGCAAAACAAAGTAATGAACCTCATAGCAGTATTTGTGATACATTTATCACACCAAGTTATGTTTCATGCATTTATGATTCAACTATTTGCTACTTCTGTCTGAATAATGCTATATTCTTTCATAAAAACATTTACCGATAAACGAAAGGACATTGATTTATATGCTTTTTAAATATTTTCTCACAGCTTTCTGTGCATTTCCCTCTGTCAGCAGTGGCTGAACTTGTATTCTTTTTGCACTATGCTGCTTTAAATGAAATCATCCAGTTCTGCTGAATAGTAATACAATCCGGGAATGTCTTTGCAAAAAAAAAAAAAAATGTAAAAAAATATATAACTATTGTGAAAGAGTTATATCTATGAAAAAGAAAACCTGCTGCTAGGCAAAAACCAAGACTTTGACAAACAAAGGTGTTTCACTTTAGTATTGTATTGATTTTAAAAATACAAACCAGATTATTTTCTTATGGGTCAGCAGTTTCTTGCTTGACTCACGACTGCCTGCTGTTTTTCCCAATGAAACTTGTTTACAACATATTTAATCAATGTTACAGTTATAAAATTAAGTAGCACCATTTTATGCTGTCACTTTTACAAACTGTGCAAAACATAGATGTTTAGATATGTTCCTCAACTGTTTGTATGCAGCATTATGTCACAGCACATTTAAGATGGAGCCTAACTCACAGCAGCACTGTTATTCACATCTTTGTAATTCTTTGAATTTGAATTGCTCTTTATATAGTAAGGAAACAAAGCTGATTGAACTCCATTTTTATGTGATTTACAGGTGCCAGCAATACATATTTGCAAAAACACCATCATAAGTATTTATTAAAGAGTCTACACAATTATTTACAGCAAAGTTGTTAATTTATACATAAAAAAGCCTTGAAGAAATTAATGCCATCCATTGAGCACACTGACTGATGTACTTCTAATGGCAGTACATTTAATGGATTTCACTGTACCATATATATAATTCATTTACTTAGTCTTTAGTGCTTCAACTATTAGTGGATGAAGTTCATACAAATGAGTATCAGAATCCTTTAAAAGCAATCCCTGAAAAATGGACAGAAAATATGTTATGAAGTGTTTTTTGCAGGGGACAAGGCTCGCTGCACTGCTAATGTGGGGGGGGGGGGGGTTTGGACCACAAAACCTACATATATACCAACTCCATGGTTGGACCAACTTGAAAAAGGGGGAAATTCCCATGAGAAAGGTATCACTGCTTGGACAACTCACTAACAGTGATTACCTGTGGGGGAGCGCCGATCCACAGGGGGTTGAAGTTTGGACAAATGAAGCCCAGAAATGGAATTGTCATCAACCCATAGGTTACCCGTAGGTTTACTAACCTAATATTTAGTTAGCATTTGATTAGATGGTGAGATGCATATTTCTATCATACATGCAAGATTGACTAAGCATTATTTTTATTTATTTATTCTTTTTGACTGGGATGGTAGAGTGATCACTGAACCCTTTTTAGCCATGACCCATGTACAGATTCCACAGTTGAAGCACAGGATTAAAATATAATATTTCAAAGATAATATGTGTAAAACATTTACTTATACAACATTTGCACAGACTAAAATCTTCTGTTGCCCAACAATTTTAAACCTTTAAGCATCAAGAGTTTGTCAAAGTACAGGAATAACTGTACACAAAAGAAATTGGAGTCAGTAGAGGAAAGAGAAATATGGTCTGAGAAATGAAAAGAGGAAAGAATGTTATGAAAGAAATATTGTGAAGAAGAAGAGTTTGTGATGAGTCGAAAAACGTAGTTATTAAATGGCAAGAGTACAAGGTATTAATGTACCGCTACTACTGAAAAATAAATTATTAGTTAAACTTACATATCTGCAACAGAGGGAAGTCAATCTGTTAAGAGATGGGAGTGATGGCTTGTATCTGAATGTAGGCACAAGACATAGGAATATAGCCGTGAAGTATAGACTATCCTTTGTCTAAAAAGCAGGCACAATTATAATTGTCTTTTTAGGTGTACTAAAGCTGCTTCCCTTTCTGTATTAGTTATTTTAATTATTAGTTTATTTTTTACCTAAAACAACGGGTTTGTGAAGGTGAAATAATTGCTGAGTCAGCAGATTTTTCTACCTCAATCTCCGATAGTACTATACATTCTACAAGCTTATCGTATAATATAGCAATAACCCAAGCCTGGGTGTGGGTAATGCTGGATTTACCCACAGTTGGTGTGGTTTGGTCACGAGGGCAAAGCCCGACTGGCCAAACAAAGACAACCGTGGGTAAATCCAGCATTACCCACACCCAGAAGTGGGTTATTGCTATTATACAATGATATTATTTAAGAAAAAAAATACTTACTTTTCTTAAATAATGGCATTGTATAATGCCTCCTTGCTGCCCTTCCGCAGCTGTCTAGTATTCTGCGGCAGTTCTGATGTACTGCGCATGTGTATGCTTACGCAGTACATCAGAGATGTGGGTGGAAGCAACGGAGAAAGCAAGATCTCCGTTGCTTTTTACAAACTGTCTCACTATGTTAAAGGAGTTTAACATAGCAAGACAGCTTTAAAAAAAGCAACGGAAAATCTCAGTTGCTTTTTTTAAAGCTGTCTCACTATGTTAAGCCCATTTAGCATAGCGAGACAGCTTTAAAAAAAGCAAAGGAAGATCTCGGTTACTTTGTTTAAAGCTGTCTCGCTATGTTAAACTCCTTTAACATAGCGAGACAGTGTCTAAACAGCAACGGAGATCTTGCGTTCTCTGTTGCTGTAAAAAAAGAACTATACGAATGTGGGTTGGGAGGGTGGCCTAATGGTTAAGGTGTTTGCCTTACAAACACAAGATACAGGATTTGAATCTCACAGGAGGATAATTGGCTAGGCTTAAAATGGCTCGCAAGGGCAGTTAGCCTAGGACTAATCTATGAACCTATGAAAAAGTCCAGGCGACCGGACCTTTTTCCATTAGTATAAGTCTGATTTACAATGTGCACGCTGACTAATCAGCATGCACGTTTTGGAATATTAATGGGGGGGTCGTTGTATAATATATAATATTATATTCCTGCCTATATGTTCTAAATATTTATGGCGATGAAGGAGTTAATCCACATAACTACAAATACATAGTACTCACTTTGTAAACTTTTTCCAAAAAAATATTTATGTATAGGTTTTCCAGGTCTGAGGATGAAAATGGGAGCACCCACTGACCCATATCTTCATTGAAAATGTAAGGCAACATGATATAAACTATAGGTATTGAAGCCTGGATGGCAATCATGGGAAAAACTAGCAGGTGAAAGGAGCAGCATGGTAAAAACTCCCTCAAAAGTCTTAACCAGTAACCTAGGGGATAATCAAGTCTATCACAACCATGTATGAGGTAAAAATAGCCTCCCAGGTCAAAGACAATCACAAGGCTTTATTCAGCTTTGCCTGCAGCCTCAGAGGCAAACAATGGCATCCTGCACCAACCAAAGAGAAATTAGTAAGCAAAATTAATGGTGTGGTAAGGAAGAAAGTAGAACCCATATAAAAAATGTAAAATTAATGGACACATTATCGTTTAAGCTTGGAAAATTTGTTGCATGCTTATACAAATGTTCACCTACTGTGCAATCTCTTGCATCCTTTTCCACATGGTCAGTGATAATAAAACTGAAGTTATGATTGTGAAAAACCTCCCTATGTCTAAATAAAGCATTAGTTCTTTTACAATTCCTGATATCTTTCACATGCGCATATTTTTTTTCCCTGAGTTTCCTATTCAACATTGCTATATAAAATGTGGAACAGAACTCACAACTAGCTAAGTAAATTACCTGTTTGCTGTCACAAGAATAATGTCCTTTTATTTGAAAGCACTCACCCCTGACTATAAAATGATCTTTCCGTTTTACAAATGGACATTGAGAACATTGGCCACACTTAAACATGCTAGAATTGGTGTTAGAACTTTTATTGTTAATTGTTTTATTCCTTTCTAACATATTTTTTAAATGTAGCCTTTCCTGTAAACTATGCATGTTTTTTTTCACCCAGATGTTCCACTAAACGTCTGTCCATTCTGAAAATATTCCAAAATTAGTTAAGCGTAAAACAGAATTCTGATGAAGTATATGTGTATTGGGTGGACAAAAATGCTTTACCACACCATCTATTTTGGTTACTAGTCTCTAAGGCAATAAACAGCTATATGCAAAACTAATTGTAAATGGAGCCACCTATACTGAGCCAGAAGATATAGCAAAATGACAGGCCATCAAATTTAGTTCCAATGTTACACAGTTCTCTCCCAAAGTCACCTCTCAGGAAATGCACCCCAACCATAACTGCCAACTATCGCTAGGGAACAGGTCAGCAATGCATACTCCATAGCAAAGAACACTGTATAAGTGAACCCTAATAATATCTCAGGATGCCTTCTTAATATAATGAAAAATGAACCACTATTTAACCATAGCCTTTGGGCAAGCTTTGTGCCAAGTGAAAGGAGGACTTGACCTGTCATCAGTGTGCAGAAGGGCAGGCCATCTATGGAGCAGAGTAAATACAGACTCATAAATCTGACTAATCTTCTTTGCAAAGTCATGGAAATAACAAACAATGACATAGGGAAACTTCAGTCACTAGATCCAACTCAATGTGGTTTCTTCAAGGCTGGGCATGTCTAGTCAATCTAGTTGAATTTTTTGAGAGAGTCAGTAAAACAATGGATGAGGGAAAAAGAATGTATACTGTCTACCTCGAACTGGCCAAAGATTTTAACATCATGTCTCACTGTGGCATTGCTGACAAACTCATAAAATTAGGAATAATAAATCCCTATGTCATCAGCAAAATAGCCAGTTGTCTCACGGATAAAACCCAAGAAGTTAGGATAACTCATTCTTCCTCTACAAAGAGGCCAGTCAGTAGTGTAGTCACTTAGGGCTTGGTGCTGAGGCCATTCCATTTTGTATCTATTTCTCTGAGGTTAAGGCTGATGTGAAGAGACTCTAGCTGACCAAGTTTTCAGATGAATGTACACTGGGTGCAGTCAAAGAATCCCCCAATGAAACAAATACTGGAAAGCCTGACAAATACAAATAACTGTTACATGAGCAATGGTCTAAACTTCAATAGCAAGAAATGCATAATAGTTTCCTTTGGGAAGATGACTACAGCTAGAAACTACCACATTGACAATACACCTCTAAGAGTAGCCCCAGTGGTTAGGGATCTGAGAATTCATATAAACAGCAACTTGGATCTTGCATTCATGTCTCTAGGGTGGTAATAAAATTAGCCTGTTGCACAACTTATAAGCAAGTGTGTCCAAGGATCTCATAGTTCTGTTGTACTCAGCCCACATCAGACCAGTCAATGAGTACAACACCCTCTTTGGAATATACCTGACCAGGCATATGCAAAAAATAGTGTGCCCAAAGAGCTTCCTCACAAAATGAGTACGGGGATAAACAACGTGTCCTATGTAAACTGCACTAAAGCCCTGTCCCTGAATTTAATATCTTACAGGCTGCTGAGAGGTGATCTATGTCTGTCCTACAAAACATTGTTTGGTCCCACTCTGGTGGATTTGTTGGAGATCCACAAAACAAATTGCATCAGAAATAAATGATTAAGTGACATAACCCTCATTTATTTATTTATTGACTGATGTTTATTTACCATGAAAGTCCACTGGGCCACAGTGAGCCCATTTTCAGTGGAGGCCCGGGGAGAAAAGCTCCAAGACAAGTAAAAAAATAAAATACAATATTAAAATCTGCAACATTAATAAGGGATGCTGGAGGGACAGGTATGTATCTCAGAGACTGTCCCTTCTCTGAAACAGGCATCCTGTCCATGCAAGTAGAGCTGTTTCCTAACTCAGTTCAGGAGTAACTTGGAGCAGTGATTAGAAATCAGTAGGTTACTCCTGGTCTGGCACCTTTGTCTCTAATAGATAGGAGCAACCTACAAATGTTTGACAACCCAGGCTCAAATCTACATATATACTCCATATAACAACCCTAGAGTATCAACCTGCCAGATACATATGGGAAACAGGGTTATGCTTAAAAAGCCCTTAGGGGTCATTAGCCTAGTAATAACATATGAAACTATGCTGTTTAACGCAGTGCCTTGGGTGTGTATGCTAGAAGCCAGGTACTGAGGAAATCAGGGGACTTAGCCACTCAATAAATTATCCATGTGTGAACCGGACTGTATGGTTTCCATATCAGAGAGCACCACACATGTCTATTAGCAGCATCCAACAATGATCCAGGTGATGTGCAAAAGAACTTTTCAGTGCTACAAATCCTACGCATTAACATGCGATGGATGATACTATAGCCTGAACCATAAAAGCAACATGGCACCACTCTACTTTGCAGTAAGTGTCAGTTTACACTTTAAAGGCTTCACTTATTTCTTCTTGCTCTAATATATGAAACCATTAATAATGTCTGCTGCCACAGGTCACTGCCAGGTTAACCACTGTTACTCCTGCCTACTGTCTCTACTCCAGCTTGGACATTGCTCTAATCTTTCACAGACATGTCAACCTACTAACATTCTAAGAATATGCTTTCTCACTTATAAGACCAAAATAATGCAGCACTCTGCCCCTACAAATCAAAAGTAACCTTTCAAAACAGGGATTTAGAGTAAAATTAACACATGGATTTGTCTGTCTACCGCTGTTTTCGACACCACCACATAACTGAATCTCCAAACCCTATCAACTTATACCTACATAACATACAAGTTTTAAATTGCTAATTTTGTAAAGTTTTAATTGCATTTACTGTTTAGGGCTACACACTCAAGTGTGTTAGCCTTTTCTGTGTTTATTTACTGTATTATTGCATTGTTTAGCCTGTTTTAACAAAAATAAAATACAAAAAAAAATACTATCCTGTTTGCTCATTTCCTGCCTTTCCTAGCTAGTATAGTCCAGATCCCAGGCTTTGCTGGTTTCAGGACTTTATTTTCTGTGCTCAGAGCTATCCAGACCTTGCTGTGGTACAGGGAAGTCCTACTGCTTACCAGTGGGACTGGTGAGCATTGTACTGCCTATCTAATGCTAGAGGAGTGGTTTCCAGCTCTGAAATTGTAATTGTATTAGCCATTTTGGGCTGATTTCTATCCCTTTCAACTTTCTGGCTTAAAAATGCATGTGTTTACGCATTTTTTGCATCGTGCAGCACTGCGGGGCTACAGTTAAACTATTCCAGGTGTCAGAAAGTCTGTTCTTCAAATTTTCCCATAGAACTAACTGGTTTCTCAGTAGTAGCACTAAAATCTGAACCCATGTGACTAGAACTTGCTCTAGTACCTGCTGAAAAGCACTAGGAAGCCTTAAACTGATACAAGCACACAACTCTACTTGTTAATAAGTAGAAATTAATTGTAGGCACTAAACAGTCTATAATTGCAAAGTACCTTGCAAAGGTAAGGGAAAACAGCTCTTGTACTTTACAAAAAAAGCACCTAAACAGGCATGTCCAAGGGTCAGCTTCTGGTGATTTCTCCTGTCCACCTGGTGAATCTGGGCATACTGATGCAATGCAGCATCTGCCTCATGTACACAGACAACTCTCTCCTCCTACCACCCAACACTACAACCTGCAAGAGATGCACTTACATAGCCAAACTGGAAGCAAAGCTGTCTCCAGCCAAGATTGTGCTAGACTGTCAAAAGGGGAAGGTTAACACCTACACTACACCTCAAGCAATACATAGCCCTTTAAAACCCACACCATCAACACCCACACATAGCAACACTAAACCCACATATGCAGAGGCCCTTAACATTAACCTGCCCAAACAAAAAGGACCTCCGAAGCTGATACGCAAACAAGCACCAGTCACAACCAAAGTGACACATAGCTCACAACACCAGTGTGCCACCCAACAACAGCCCCTAAGGCAAGACAATGTACCCAACACTAGTCATAGGTGACTCTATAGTCCGGCACACTGATGTCCCACTCACCAGGCTGAACAAGGAGAAAATTACAGTCAGTTGCCTGTTGGGTGCCAAGATCCACCACATAATGCATGCACTCAAGTCACTCCACAACAAGTACAAATACGACTCTGTCATTGTCCATGTTGGAGTGAATGACTTGACACGTACCTCCCTAGACTACATGAAAAGGGATATTAAAGAGCTCTCGGATCATGTGGACCAGGCAGGTATGACCCTAGCCTTGAGTAATAGCCTGCCTTCACCCAGAATGATACCACAGTATAAGGACAAAATGATTGACTTCAACTATTGGGTAAGCTTCTGGTGTCATTAAAAGGGGATCCAGTATCTGTCTGCCTGGGACAACATGATAGTCAAACCACAATGCTTTGCCAGAGATGGTCTACACCTGTCTCCCCTGGGATTCAGGTTACTGGCTAAAGCACTTGCCACCCCCATAGTGCCTTTTTTAGACAAGGTTCAAAGGACAAAACCACCACCGTAACAGATGCAAGCATGCAAAATCTGAAGGTAATTCTACTCAATGCTAGAAGTCTAAACCTCAAAATGTACTCTCTCAAGGCACTCCTAAAAATTGAGAACATAGATATCTGTGCAGTAACTGAGACCTGGTCCAAGGCTCCAGAGAGCACCCCTGCAATACCAGGCTACAACTCTTACCACACTTTTCGGCCACCAAACCAAGACCAAAACATTAAAGGTGGAAGTGTGTCAATATTCACCAAGGATATTCACATCTCCAGGCTAGATGGCCAACACAATGCATAAATTCTCCAGGTGCAACTAACACTAGGTAAGACTGCAATCCAAATTGTAGCTTGCTACAGATCCCCCACCATGCCCCAAGATTCTCACTATGCTTTTCTAAACATACTGGAAAATATTAAGATACAGCCAAACACCCTAATACTTGGTGATTTTAACTACCCTGCCATTAACTGGGAAAACTACTCGGGTACCAACACCTTTTCCCAACGGTTCTTGGAATTCATAAATTCCAACTCCCTGGATCAACTAAAATATTGTCCCATCAGGGGCTCCAATATCCTAGACCTGGTCATTACCAACATGGGAGAGATATGCTCCACACCAGTGGTCACCCCCTCATTGGTCAGTTCTGACCATAAACTAATCACGCATGACATCCACATCCCACCCCCACCCCCCAGTAAGGAAACCTCTGTAAAAAAATTTCCAAAGCCAACTTCATGATATTCAAGTCAGAAGTGACAAACTTCATGACACCCATGCAGACGGGAGCTGAAAGCTCGACTGCTGAATCCTACACTAAGGCACTGTATAAGCACATCCACTTGTGTATGAATCATGTCATCCCAAATAGAACCAAGAGGCTCTCCTTCAAAAAAAGAAAGCCAATCTGGTGGTCCCCTGCGATAAACAAACTATACAACAGAAGGAAGAAACTGCTGCAGAAAAGAGGAAATCCCAGGATGCAAAAAACTCCCTTACTAGCCTCAGTAAGAATCTGAGATCCCCCATAAAATCCTCCAAAGCTAGTTACAAAAATAAAATTGCTAAAGATTCCAAAGACAACCACAAGGCATTCTATAGTTATGTCAAGAATCTAAATGGCAATGCTCAGATCTGCTCCGAGATACAACATAATGGCATTAAATATATTGATCACAAGGATATTGACAATATCCTGGCAGATCGATTTAGTGCCAACTTCACCCCCCTCTCACCTCCTAAAGGGCATATCTCAATACCAAAATATTGCCAAATTCCGGTAATCATGGCCACACAGGTAGAAACTGCACTCTGCAAAGCTAAGAATACAGCATCCATGGGACCAGATGACATCTCGGGCTGTGTACTACATGAACTACAAAATGAACTGGCACCTCACCTAAATGTCATGTTTAATCATAGTATCACCTCAGGCTTCATGCCCACTGAGTGGCGCACAGTTACAATTATCCCAGTCCACAAGGGGGGATCCACCTTGGATCCTGGGAACTACCACCCCATCAGTCTGATGAGCCTGATCTGCAAGTGCATGGAACGCATTATCAAGGAATTTATAAACAAAGACACTGGCAACCTTCAAACACTGGACCACATCCAGTTTGGGTTTGTGAAGGGCTGATTTTGTCTCCTGAACCTGACTGACTTCTTCAAATCAGTCTCCAGAGCTGTGGACGAGTGTAAGGAGGTCAACACAGCCTATCTGGACCTTGCCAAGGCCTTCAACACCATTCCTCACTCTGGAATCATAGCTAAACTTACTAAACTGGACATAAATCCCTACATCACTCAATGGGTTGCCAACTGGCTTACTGACAGAATCCAGACTGTAAATGTAGCCAACTCCAAATCCAGCTCCAGACAAGTGACAAGTGGAGTGCCTCAGCGTTCAGTCCTGGGACTGCTCTTGTTTGGCATCTACTTCTCTGAAGTACAGGCCAACACTAAGGGACTCTGGCTAACAAAGTTCGTAGATGACTGCAAACTGGGAGCCATTACTGAATCCCCAAATGATGTGGATATTCTAC
This sequence comes from Protopterus annectens, assembly GCF_019279795.1. NCBI lineage: Eukaryota > Metazoa > Chordata > Ceratodontiformes > Protopteridae > Protopterus > Protopterus annectens. The sequence continues at coordinate 1,652,773,681 of NC_056737.1, read as the reverse complement.
AAAAGGGCCTTACAGAAAAAGATGCTTGGTGCCAGAGCCATGGGCTCATGCTTAATGCCAAGAAATGCATAGTTATCCCCTTTGGGAAAAAACATGTACCCATGAATTAGCACATAGGTGGCAGTACACTAAACACTGAAAGTGTGATGAGAGACTTAAGGACACAGGTGGACAATGGTCTCACCTTCAATAACCACATTGCCACAACAGTCAGGAAATCCTTCTATGTGGCACATCTAATTACTAAGGGCTTTACATCCAGAAAAAGGAGGTCTTTGTCCCACTGTACTCATCCCTCATTAGACCCATTATAGAGTACAATGCCCCATTTGGAATGTACCTCATAAAACATCTGCAACAGCTGGAAAGGCTGCAGAAATACCTCACTAAAAGAATCACAGGCCTAAAGCAGATGCCCTATGCTGACCGTCTAAAAAAACTCCAGCTATACTATGTGGCATATCTTTTACTCAGAGGTGGTCTCTGCTTAACATACAAGGCCATGTCAAACCCTGAGCTGTTGGGCATGCTCTACTTGAAATCCCAATCACTCAGAGCCAGATGCTCCAGGGATTTAAACCTTGTCATCACAATGAACAAAACATGCTGGAGGGATAGGTTCCTGACCCAGAGACTCCCCATACTCTGGAATAGACTGTCCATACATGTCAAGCAGAGTACCTCCTTGGCCCTCTTCAAAAGGAACCTTGACAATTGGCTGAGAGATAGGAAATCCACCCCAGGGATCATGTCAGTCACCCTGCTAGACCGGGGTCCAGGGAAGTAAATATTGTGGGAAGAAATATCCGGGAATTGCTATGGCTAGGCTTGTATAGGCCCTAGGACCAACAGCCTAGTACCATCCTATGAACCTATGAACCTATATCATAGTCTAACCACATTTTATCAGATGACAATAGTATTATCACATATTGTCGATAGTCTAATCACATTTTGTCAGATGACATCAGTAACCTATATCAGACATATAACTTCTTATGCTATCTATTGAAATTGCATTAAAACCTGAATGGTTATGTGACATGTACATATATTTTCCCCCTTTGTTACATGCTCAGAAAGGGTCTACTTTATACCCTCAAAACACAAAAAACACAAATCTGAATTGCACGACACATAAAGAGTGAACCGTGGATACGTTAAACGTACTAAAGAGAGAAAATGTAAACCTCGAACCATCAAAGTCGGCCAACCCACCACCCGCAACACACTACCTACCCAAATACAATGAAAAAAACACATGCATACACTAACCAAATCCCTACTTCTATCCCTAAATTAAAGCATCAAAATCCTAATGCTAACCCTACACTAACCCCACATACACAACTGTCTATGCACTATCCTTAACCTCTCCCTAACCCTAAGGTCCATAAACTACCGCACACTTCCCCTACGGAGCTATACCCAAACAAACTAAATATTACACACATACACTTAACAAAACCCTGCACTAAACCTTACATACATTACCTACACAAAACCTTGCATACACTACCTACCTATGCACTTACCTTAACCACTCCCTAACCTTAAGGTCCGTAACTATCACACACTTATCTTACAGAGCTATACCGCAGATGGGCCAACTATGGGATTTTGATATTTCCTCTTTTGCGGTTTCATTCGTTCGACGTATTCGCGGTTCGCTCTTTACATGTCGCATGATTCAGATTCAAGTTTTACTGCTTTCGAGACCTTAAAGTAGAACCCTCAGAATCACTCTTTCTTATGTTGCTAATTAACATGCTAAGATCTTTTAAAGCTAAGTATTCAAATATGTACACATCAATAGCAACTGCTGCACCTATGCATTGATTAACACCTACATACAAATCTCTATTCATCTACCTATAATGTACCCCCCACACCCCCCTTACTTTAATATTCTCACTCTGACATCATACTACAGTGGGGAAAAGGGAATGTTCCCCTCATCCCCACTGTACCACGATCTCAGCAATACTCTACTTAGTTGTACATCAACACTAAATCTTGATGTACAACTATGTTAACATGCAAACTGCATGTTTTTATTTATTTAACTCATTTATTTTTTATTTTACTTACTTATTTACATGAAAATGCATTTTCGGTAAAACACACTTTCTCATAAATACACAAGGTAAGTAGATCCATATATATCTTTTTATATGTATATATCTATCATATCGCTCTCTCTCTTTGTATATATTATATATATATATATTATATGTGTGTGTGTGTGTGTGTGTGTGTGTGTGTGTGTCTGTCTGTCTACGTGCATGTGTATGTGTGTGAGCCAGAGAGTTAGGGTCAGTGTTGGGGATGAGTGAAGGATGGGTGTTGTGTGTTTGTGTACGAGAATGTGTATTTTAGGGTAAGGGTAGGGGATAGGTTAGTGCTGTTTGTGAGTGTTTGTGAATCTTTGTGTGTCTGAGTCTATCTTGCATAATGGCAGTATTATGGGAAGGTTTTAATGATGTTATGATGTAGTGTTAGGGTTGGGGAAGGGGTAGAGTTATGATTACGGTTAGCATCCATTACCAAGGTGGTGCAGACGGGTAAAGCCCACTGCCCTCTTTAGTATGGGTGCTAACCCAACCCTAACACTGCCACTATTCAGACAAATTTGAGGCTAGTGTTAAAGGGGGTTTTACTTTTAATATCTGGAGAGGAAATAGTTTTCCTATCTCGATATTATTGCTTTTTTTTCACTATTGTGTATGATCAAACTTATTTTAGTGTTGTTTTCCATTTGACATTAGGGTTGTTCGGTCATGCACAACAGACCCATATATATATATATATATATATATATATATATATATATATATATATATATATACAGATGGGTATACCTGATAAGGCCGACAACCCAGAAGACTGACAATGAGATGAATGACACCAGAAGGACGACAGCTGAAATAGCCGACAACTGGAAACTCTGACACACAAATCACCAACAAGCAAGACAAGCATTTCTGCAGTGTAGCTCGGAGTTGGTCTATTAAAGTTATGGGGGGGGTGCTGGGCACTGGGATGAGTAGCACCCCTGCTAGCTTCATGAAAGTAAGTTAATTTTCTTTTTTTTTTTTTTTAGTTAGTTGCTGTGTTTTGATTCCGGAGTAACTGCAGATGACTTTATATGCTGGTGCTGTATTTTGTCGGGGTTATGGTTTGTCGGGATTGTGAATTGTCAGATTTCTGCATTGTCAATGTTCTGGCGTTGGGTATTTCATTGTCTGTGTTCTCAGCTTTCGGCTTTCTCAGGTCGATCCATATATATATATATATATATATATATATATATGTGTGTGTGTGTGTGTGTGCATGAGTGAGTGAGTGTGTGTGCATGAGTGAGTGTGTGTGTGTGTGTGTGTGTGTGTGTGTGTGTGTGTGTGTGTGTGTGTGTGTGTGTGTGTGTGTGTGTGTGTATAAATAAATGCAATTATATTATTTATGGTTGACCAGTGAATAGCTGAGACTAAAACTTTGAAACCTTTTCCATCAAAACACCAGAGCAGTATTGCAGTGAGCTCAAGTGCAGTCCACTATGCATAGTCAATTGACATAAGAAATTTGTCATGGTCACTAAATAATGACACAAATTTGAGTTTCAGACTTCATAGCCTTCAGACAATGCACACTAACACAAATTTTGTTATTCAAGCAGCTAAGTTTATAGGAGCAACATTTACAATTGCCCCTATGTTGGGGCCTTTGCCCCCTCATTATGTAGGAATTTGTCCACATTTCTTGAGCTAAGAGGTTGAGAGGTATGTATGGAGGGCAACACAAATATGTGGAATATTAGGTACATTCTGCAAAACTAAAGAACCCTGTTTCCAGTCCATCTTACTTATTTAATTTTAAAGAATTAGGTAACAGTATTGTCAAAATACTATTTTCATCTACAACCAGGGCAAATGGACAGTAAACAAATAACAAAGCATGATTTTAGACAATTATAGCTAAAAGAAAAAAATAGCAAGCAGTCATTAATATAGCAATAACCCACGCCTGGGTGTGGGTAATGTGGGGTTTAACCACGGTTGGTGTGGTTTGGTCCCGAGGGCGAAGCCCGAGGGACCAAACAAACACAACCGTGGTTAAATCCTGCATTACCCACACCCAGGCGTGGGTTATTGCTATTATACTATGACATTATTTAAGAAAAGAAACAATTACTTTTCTTAAATAATGGAATTGTATAATGCCTCTTTGCTGCCCTTCCGCAGCTGTCTGGCATCCGCGGCAGTTCTGATGTACTGCGCATGTCTACACAGTACATCAGAGTTGTGGCCAAAAGCAACGGAGAAAGCAAGATCTCCGTTGCTTTTTTACTGTTTCGCAATGTTCGAGACAGCTTTAAAATAAGCAACGGAGATGTCCGTTGCTTATTTTAAAGCTGTCTCGCTATGTTAAACCCATTTAACATAGCAAAACAGTAAAAAGCAACGGAGATCTTGCTTTCTCCGTTGCTTTTTTTTTTAAACCTGTCTTGCTATGTTAAATGGGTTTAACATAGCGAGGCAGCTTTAAAATAAGTAATGGTTGAATTTAGTATAACAATTTGAACTGTAGATGCATTTGTATTATTTTTGAAGATTGTAAAATTATTGTTCTTAAAATGTTTTTGTAATAGATAATATGTTGGAGCTTTTATACCAGAGCCAACACTGAAAATGGGCACCAACCCATTCAGACTTTCCCAGTATGGTAATGTATGGTAATGTACATTACAGAAGAGTGTACTCAGTGCAATGTACACTATGACATGTTTTTGGCACACTGTAATAAAGGTTTTGTGGTTATTATCGAGGGTGCATAGAATGTAGTATAAATCCATTAGTCTGGGGAAGTGTGCATATTGGAAAGGGCCAAGGACATGAATGTTAGGAGTGAAGAAAGAGGAAGAGGACATGTGATATATGATAGTGTACACTACATAAGGGCATGTTAATGTACGCACTCTCCAAAGGCAAGTCAGTAACATAACATTAAGCACATATGTACATAGCACAGCACATACTCCTGTTTACACCTCCTGTGTGAGTATTTTGCTTAGATAGTCACACATTATAATATATGTTATGTGACTGTTAAACAAGGTTACATGTCAGTGGAGATGACTGGTTGCGATATAAACATCTTGACATAATCACTGGAGAGGAAATTTAGCAAAGGTGGGATATACAATATGGTAAGTGCATATTCTGAAGGTGTGCAACATGAGTTGCTTGAATATAACTAAAATGTTAGCTCAGGTCTCAACCACTCAAGGACACATAGCAACAAGCCCATGGACAACATTATTTATTTATTTTTTATTTATTTCACATTTGTTAACTGAGTTGGTCCAGCTGGGCAAAGGCCCACGTTCAGTGGAGACCTGAGGAGAAAATCTCCAACAAAATGTAGAAACTAAATGTAGCCAGGAAACTGTCTAAAGCAGTACAAACTTATACAAAACAAGTAGACAGGTTTACCTACAGGCAAACTTCTATGCATGGGCAGCCACAGAGATCACCAGGGCTAAAATTGCTGCAATGACAACAGTAGTCATACATTACAGAAAAGTGTACTCAGTGCAATGTACACTATGACATGTTTTTGGCACACTGTAATAAAGGTTTTGTGGTTATTATCGAGGGTGCATAGAATGTAGTATAAATCCATTAGTCTGGGGAAGTGTGCATATTGGAAAGGGCCAAGGACATGAATGTTAGGAGTGAAGAAGGAGGAAGAGGACATGTGATATATGACAGTGTACACTACATAAGGGCATGTTAATGTACGCACTCTCCAAAGGCAAGTCAGTAACATAACATTAAGCACATATGTACATAGCACAGCACATACTCCTGTTTACACCTCCTGTGTGAGTATTTTGCTTAGATAATCACACATTATAATATATGTTATGTGACTGTCAAACAAGGTTACATGTCAGTGGAGATGACTGGTTGCGATATAAACATCTTGACATAATCACTGGAGAGGAAATTTAGCAAAGGTGGGATATACAATAGGGTATGTGCATATTCTGAAGGTGTGCAACATGAGTTGCTTGAATATAACTAAAATGTTAGCTCAGATCTCAACCACTCAAGGACACATAGCAACAAGCCCATGGACAACATTATTTATTTATTTTTTATTTATTTCACATTTGTTAACTGAGTTGGTCCAGCTGGGCAAAGGCCCACGTTCAGTGGAGACCCGAGGAGAAAATCTCCAACAAAATGTAGAAATTATTCAGTTATAAAAATTATCACAAAAGCTGAGTGATAAAATCAGTTATACAATAATCACAAAGCTGTGTAATAGAAAACAAAGCAGAGATGGTAATAAGTAAATCAGTTACACAATAATCACAAAGTTGAATAATATAATAACACGCCTGGTGGTAATGCTAAATTTACCCACGGTTGGTGTGGTTTGGTCCCGAGGCAAGCCCGAGGACCAAACAAAGATAATGGGTAAATTTAGCATTACCCACACCCAGAAGTGGTTATTATTATTATGACATTATTTAAGAAAATAAACTATTACTTTTCTTAAATAATGGCATGGTATAATGCCTGTTTACTGCTCTTCCGCAGATGTCTGGCATCCACGGCAGTTCTGATGTACTGCGCGCCTGCGCAGTACATCAGAGCTGTGGGCAATGAGAAAGCAAGATCTCCGTTGCTTTTTAGTCTCGCTATGTTAAATGAGTTTAACATAGCGAGACAGTTTTAAAATAAGCAACGGACATCTCCGTTGCTTATTTTAAAGCTGTCTTGCTATGTTAAACTCATTTAACATAGCGAGACTCTAAAAAAAAGCAACGGAGATCTTGCTTTCTCCATGTTTTAAAACACTGTCTCGCTATGTTAAATGGGTTTAACATAGCGAGACAGCTTTAAAATAAGCAACGGAGATCTCCATTGCTTATTTTAAAGCTGTCTCACTATGTTAAACCCATTTAACATAGCGAGACAGTGTTTTAAAAAAACGAGTTATACTAATGGAAAAAAGTCCGGGTGACCGGACCTTTTTCCATTAGTATAACTCGATTTACAACGGGCATGCTGGCCAATCAGCGTGCACGTTTTGGGGGGGGGGGGTCATGGTATAATAGTAAAGTTGATACGCTATTTACAGTATATACATAGAGGATATACATTTGACAGACGTAGCGACAATCATGGACAATTTTAAATTAATAACACCATTAATATGTGACACTGACATAAAATATGTGATTGTAAGTTATTATACATGTTCTACAGGAACTTATACAACTGTTTTGATTTCTCAATAAACTATAAAGGAAATGCAACACATATTCCATAAAAATGACAGCTTTTTGGAGGTGTTAAGAGAGACAGTGTTACACCTGTAGTTTAAATTAAGGGCTATCCTGCCGAGTTGAAAAGTTTGCATGACACATAAGCCACAATGCACACCTTCATGAATGTAACCCATGCCATCAATGTTATCATTGAGCTGTGTATTTACTGTGTGCATCATATGCATCTTGTAGAACACCTTGAAGGGAAGTCTGCAAGGTCAACTCCCAATGGCTGATTGACCCTTAGTAGTCTGTTGCAGATATAATACAGTAATAAAGCGTTAAATATTTCTGCATATGGCTTGTTTACACCACAAGGAATCAAAAATGTGTTGGGTACACAGTCCACAGTCTGGAGATTATCTCTGATCTTTTTGATAAGGTTCATGATGATCCTTTGATTGCCTTACAGATGAGGCAAGTCAGGCTTATGCGTCTATAATTCCCTGGGTCAATTGATGGTCCCACTTTGTTCAGATGAATGACTGTGCTGTAAAACTTATGCCAGAACATAGCCTGTGTGGAGGCTGTGGTTAAGTAAGGATCCAACTGTGTTTCTAGGTCAGGTTGCAAGTTATTGGAAAGGCTATCTGTATGTTGTCAGGGCCCATTGATGCTGTGATTTCAGCCTTATAGAGCACATAGATGAGCTGCTCTCTTGAGAAAATAAGCAGAGTAATGTTTACATGTATACTTTGAGTGATGTCCAATGTGAACAGGGAGGTGAAGTTGATCTAAATCTGTCAGCTAGCAGAATGTCTATTTCTTACAGTTGACTATGTGTGGTACCATTAATAAATAGCTCTGTGCTTGGTTGTGTATTTCCCTTATCATTCTGTACTTATTTAAAAATAGTTTGTGACAACACCTCCAAATACAACCTTGGGTATGCATCACATGCCACACAGTGGAAGTCTTCACACAGTTATACAATTCTATTTATGTCATGTAATTATATCAATTGCATATTATATGCATATGTTTTTCACTGTAAAGATGTGTGTGAGTGCCCTGATACCATTTATGGACACATTACAAATGAGGTGAATGTGGTTCATGCAGAACAGTTAATGACACAAATGCTGTCAGTCACACAGAAATGCTGGAGACCACCTCAATAATCCTTGTGAATAGCAACACAATTGCACATATGATAAATTCACAAAGGCTGCAATTGAATTTGGAGTATGTATGTGTTAGTGTATATAACAGCATTATAACATGTGGATGAAACAAGATATCTGTGCCCATGTAATCAGTTTGATGTTATATTGCTGTATTTCACAGAGCATTTAATGATGGTAAGTATACACACATACACACGCACACACTTGTGCCATACTGCAAGTGACACTGTGATGGTTAAATGACATTTGGCTAGAATTCTGGTATAATCCACTACAAACACATAAACATATACGTTAGTAAGGAAACAACTTACATAGTATCATCCCATTTCAAATGTTCTCCGGAGGCATATTACTACAGCTGTTACATACATAACATGTAATCAAATGACAGCAGCAAACATCAATGCATTACCTTATATCAAAGATTGGAATACACTATTATAGGGCTACTGTACATCCACACATCTACACAGCACATGTAGATGACAGCAACATTGATTTGTGTTGTGTTCATAGTGTCATAGGACATTAGTAGGTTAACAGTCAACTTCACATAAAACTCCTACCATTATGTCACTTACAAAAATTGCATATCTATAGAATTGAAGATAGTAAGGGTGTGTGTGCATGTCTATATGTGTTTGATTGTATTACATACTGCTTCTGTCCATATGAGCTGTGTGCAGCACACCATGAGAAAATTAGCAAACACACATCCAGTGGTCTGGAGATGGCTTGCAGAGGGTCATGGATGAACTCTGGTTCACTATATGTGTATGCATCTTTGAGATGATGACATCCACCAGTCTTCTGCAGAAAGGTTGTTATGTGGACAGATGGCAAAAAGGGGATGTTGGATTCATGAGGCTATGTTCTCCTGAGTGGGAGTCAAATGAAAAGAGATGTAAAATATCGGGTCTATATTAGATGTTCGAAATTACTGAACTTCGAATACGATATTATCGACACCATACTGTCATAGTCCAGTAACATCAAACACCTAATAAAAACATGACAAACAGTCAAAAAATAGAAATACTTGTGTTAAGCAGGGGGGCAAGCCCCCTGCAACCCCATACCCCCGCTACTTAAATATTCCAACTCCGAAACCACACTTCATTGAAGTAAACAGAAATCTCCCCTTACGGAGATTCCTGTTTACATCTTCGATGTTCTGTGGTTTCACTGTTTACATGTTGACAATGTCAGATTTGACATTGTGAACGTTCGTGATTCTGATATAGACCCAAAAGATCATACAGTGAACATAATATACCACCAACAACCCACACAG
>NC_056737.1:1652566415-1652758915 GCF_019279795.1 Protopterus annectens | reverse complement strand
CTGTGTAGGGCAATCTCAGAGTTAATATATTTAAGTAGCAGGGGTTGTGGGGGGAGCCCTCCAAATGGGGGGTGATTTGGGGCTTCTCCACCTGCTTATATTTGGAGAAGTTTAATATAGTTTTTTATTTGTTTCTGTATGTTGTTGTAGAGGAATATACTCAATGTTGGTTTCTTATGTTTTTAATTTCAAGCTTATGATATTTCAATGTTCCAAAGTGAATCCATACATATATATTTATATATGTGTGTGTGTGTGTGTGTGTGTGTGTGTGTGTGTGTGTGTGTGTGTGTGTGCATGTATATATATATATATATATATATATATATATATATATATATATATATACTGTATTTATTTATATATATATATATATATATATATATATATATACATATATGCATACACACACACACACACACACACACACACACACACACACACACACATACACACAGACCTATTTAAGACTTTTGCATATATCCTACATAGAACATAGAAAATTGGTGTTAATTTCAATTGATTTTACTGTTAACGTTTAAAACATTTGTATATTTCTTACATAAGGTAAATTAACTAATTTAATTAATTAACTTAATATAGATGTTCAGACTTTTGTATGTGTCCTACATAGGATAAATTTACCAATTTAATTAATTAAAATAACATAGATGCTAATTTGATTGAAATGTTAACTTGTTCATTGATGTGACTGATTTTATTGGGGTCAAATTGTCCAGAGTCAGATCAGTTGGGTGAAACTGTCCTATTTTGATTCTGGCAGGCAATTAATGTTGATTTTATTATTAAAGTGTTTCTGATTGTATTGGGTTCAAACTGGCGGGGTCAAATAATATGGGGTCAGATTGGTGGGGTCAAACTGTCCTGTTTGCGTTTCACCATATTTGTGCTAAGCTGTGCCGCATGAAAGCATTAATATTTTAAAAAAATTACAAAATACATTTTAACACATTATACAGATTTTTACACAACACTGGATTTGAACGGTCACACTAATGAACCTACAAAACACACTCGGAGTGTATTATTCTCTTTGCTACAGGAAAGCAAATAATATGCATATAAGCAATTCCCATTTCCTCCACTGTATTAACAAAACATATACACTTGTACATTCTCATTTGTTTCTATATGTGTAGCTTACATATTTAGTGCAATGAGTGATCACACAACCATTTATGACTATGTTTGCACCAATGCAGGTCTGTTTTCTCTTTGTATTGTGTTCATTCTTCTCTTTTCTGTGCTGTGCTCTCACACATGCATTCTAAAGTGCACTTTGTACCATTGTTTTTTAATTGTATGATAAAAAATGACAGTGAAATACATTTTTCTGGAAAGCAGGAGTGTGTGGCTGTTAGTGAACATAAATGACAAACGAGTGTTGTTTACTTCCATTTAAAAGCTTGCTAAAGTTACTACTACACTTTGTAAGTGCATCTTCTGTGACACAGCCAGTGCAGGTAAGGTAGTCTGAATTGCTGTTCTGTCTTCTTTCTCCCTCCTACTAATCATTCATAGTTGCAATCCATTAGCAGCTGACAGCGAAATAGTGCTTACATCATGTTTAGACCTGCTACACAAAGGAAAACAAATCCGGGAGTGCACCAAAAGCTGAAACTCAAAAAGTTCACAAAAAACGTGTAGAAAATCCTTTATTTAAAATGAAATACCTAGGACATTTCGTTTTTAATAAAGGATTTTCTACACGTTTTTGGTGAACTTTTTGAGTTTCAGCTTTTGGTGCACTCCCGGATTTGTTTTCCTTTGTTACTACGTTGTCGCTATGAGAGTGCTTTACTCAACAGGGAGGTTTGTTGTGTTTCTTTTTGACCTGCTACACAAAGTCAAAAGTTTTGGTATTCAGCAATTTTAATGAAATGACACTTCATTTGCATATTCACCATGCTCAGACGCCTGAATTTACATTATAAAAAGTAACCATGTAGCTAGGGAGCTTGAAGGTGAGGGGGTTTGTGTATTGGGGGTGTGAAGATGTGAGGTAGTGCCAGCTGTGTCAGGGGAAAAGGGCAGTGCACATGTAAAATATTACAACATAGCTAGCTGGAGTTTTGTAACAAATTATATGTCATTTGAATATCAAACTGATTTGTACAGTTTCTTGTGTTAAAATGTATTTGCAAAGTTGCTTATGTTAAAACTGTATCAACAATGGGTCCTGCTGGACAGAAAAGAAATATATACGTATGTCAGATGGTATTATTTTAACTGATGAAATGTATATATTTTAACAGAAGATAGTGGAAAGGAAGAGGTTAAGCTCACCTCGGTTAACCTTAAGAGAAATAGCCTGAAATTAAATGACTTGGTTTAGGCTATACAGTTATTACCTGACAGGTCTGAATGCAGCCAGAAACACAATGTTTGTGAAAAGCCTAGGTGAGGATCCTCTTCTATTGCCCTTAATGGTGATCTAATTGTTACCCTGGGGTGTTGAAGAATGGCTTGTCAGTTTCTGCAGGAAGGATGGAAGATTTGGAATTGTTTTACATTTTCTTCCAGATGCTGTAATAAACCTTAGCTAAAGTTCTATGTGTGTATTTTGATGCATTACTGCCAGATCCTGGCTCAGTTTCCAGTGAGGGGATAGTGTGGGAACCACAGAGGCAGGTAATCAGTTGTGATGTCATTGCGTAGCAAGCTCTGAAATTGTATTTGAATACTAGTGAGAGATGAGAGTGCACTCTATCTTTGGATCTGACAAGGTACACATCCACTTTCATCTTCACTTGCTTTAATAGCTAGCTAGGGAACAGTAATTCCTCAGTCAGTTAAAAAACATAGTGAGATTAGTTAATGTTTTTTTCTCTATATGTCTGAGTATTTACATCTGTGTTGTTTTTTATATTTCATGGCAGAAACGCAGGTGTTTATTATAAATATGCATTCAGTATTTCCATTTTTTTTATTATTTATTATTACATATATCTAAACCTTACATTGTGGCTAGTCTTTTAGATAATATTTAACCTTTGAGAGTACTTGCATTTATTTGTGGCACTGTGGCTCCACATTTCTGGAAGGCTTGCTGCTTGGTTAAACACTACCATTTACATAAGTATTAACTTTAATAAGTGTAATTGGGTACCCTGATAAGAGCCTTAAAGTAGCTGGCCTTTGGTGTTCTGGTGGCAGTAAATCTACCTTATTGTCTGGGTGGAGGTGGCAGTACAGGTAAGCTGTGCCAGTCTTTCCCAGGTGTGTGTGTGTGTGTGTGTGTGTGTGTGTGTGTGTGTGTGTGTGTGTGTGTGTGTGTGTGTGAAAATCAAATCTCAGAGAGTGTGTGTGTGTGTGTGTGTGTGTGTGTGTGTGTGTGTGTGTGTGTGTGTGTGTGTGTGTGTGTGTGTGTGTGTGTGTGCAACAGCTACTTTGAACAGGGACACTGAAAGCACTAATTTCCCAAAGACGGTAATGGATGACTCAGCTTGGAACACCCATCTAAGGACTCAGCTCTATAGTGGTCAGTGGGGAGTCTTATTTGTGGCTTATAGAGGATGCACAGCCCTTGACTGGAGTGTGCATTCCCTGTGTGCTCTTAAGGGAAATTGTACTTGGTGCAGAGCACTTCATCTGAAAATACTGTGTGTGTCTATTTTTCTCACAGTTAACATTCCCAACCAGTAAACCAGTGTCAGCATGGTGAGGATTGAGGCTTCTTCATCATTGGCTCAGAGGAGGGATGTCACAGGAAGAAAACAGAAGGTTGCCATCTCTTTTGATTTATCTGCAGGGTAGGCTTCTAATTTTGCTAAGGTATGATTGTATTTTTCAAGTACATTCTAGATTTTGTAACATATTCAAAGCAAATTATATATATCCAGTAGAAAATGGAACTTTTTTTTCTGTATGCAGTTCTTGCAGTTCATTGTTGTGTTGACTTAAGCATATTTGGCAGGCATTTACATTTCTCAGATAGACAAGTTATTAACTTTCATCACAAGTGTTATTGTTACAATTGTTATCTTACAATCTTCTGTTATTTCAGAGAAATCTAATGTACTAAGTCAATGACACAGGGTGTTATCCTTCTATGATGGCCCAGAGACACCTCCAAGGGAGTGGTGTGCACAATGAGAAGTGACTGGCAATCGTATAAAATTGACTTTTCTGCTGTAATTGTGTACACATTATGATAATTGTGTTGATAGCATATATTAAAATTGGATTATGCCATATTCCTTGGTTTGTACAAACTTTAATTTGCTTGTTGTTTTGGGGGTGGAGGTGCCAACCACCATTTGTGTGTTTCCACAAAAAAAGTTGTGTTTCAAGAGGTTTTCTCTTGAAAAGGTTCAGTCATACTGTTATTTCAATGGGAAGCAGTACATTACTGAAATGGTATTCTTTGTTTTGTACCAAATATTGGCTTGTGTGTGAGAGTGTGATGTGGTACAACCACATAACCTTCAAATTTAATAACTAAAATGTGTGCATCCAGTGCTTCATGTTGAAAAAATACATGTAAATAAGCAGGAATTTGCATATGTAAAATTCATGTGTTTTATCCTTCTTTATTTCATGTCACATATGATTTTGGCACCCAAGCATACAAATCCACATAAACCCCCTTTCAGTGACTCTGAAATCAATGTAGTAATGCAGGCATTCAGGCCCCATGGCAGGTTTCTACTTGAGACAGGATGTGGGCTATGGCTGCCTGAATGCGGATTTGGAACAAGTTAGTTAATGATGTCAGTGAAGTAGGGGGTTGCACCACAACTTATGTGCATCATAGGGTCACTGATATGATTTCATCAGCCTGAAAGAGAGCAACTGTAGTTGTCCAGGAACAGCTGGCTACAGGGTGGGGGGGGGTTCTCCTACTGAGCCACCACTGACACCAAATGAAGAGCTCCTATTCACTGTCAGAGATCCAGAGAGCTCAGTGAAAACTACACAGCAACATGTGATTGAGGTTGGTGCTGATGTGTCTGCGAGGACAAGTATGTGTCAGGAGAAGCTTCCAGGTAAGTTTACATATGGCAAGTATTAAGATTTGCTTATATAGTAAATATAGAAAAAATTAAGTAATACTTCCTGTGGATTTTTTTATGAACCTATTGAAAAATAAATAGACTTAATGATATACTTGTTCATTACACATGGACTTTGGGTGGACGTGTTTTAGTTAAAACTATTCTTATTGGACATATAGGCAAAACTGTGTATTTACTGTCCCCCTGTGTTATTACAGTTGTGATGTTTAATTTGCGTACTTGCTTCATTTCTTCCAGTACCATCTTCCCTATCAAGTGTGGAGTCATCTGCACATGGTAATTCAAAAATGTTTCTTTGATTATTGCTGATCATTTGTCAGATATCTGCAATTATCTGTAAGTGTGAGGTGGGTGCAATGTGTTTGAGAATTGCTTTAGCATCTGTGATAGTGTGAGACCAGTGTTAGTTTGTTATCATATAAATTGTTTTAAATATTTAGTGTAGTATTAATTTCATTTCTGTGTTTTTTGATTATTATCACAGGTTATCCACACAGTTGAAGTGTAAGACTCTTACCACCTAATATCAGAGTATTGGCAGACTGGGGTGAAGAGGTTGAATCTGACACTGAGGTGACATTCAGCCATCTCCTGTATTTCCCTCAGACACAATAAGTAGGTTTACACATACCCATTTCATTTTGCCTCAGATATTGGACAAGTGGAGGGTGACATAACAGATCAGGGTAGTACGGTTAATGTGGTTTCAGTGCAGGTTGACTCTGGCCAAAGACAAAATGTGGGTGAGGTGTTATGCATGAGGTTTGTTAGGGGTATGCGTAGGAGGCCTGTTGTCCACCTTTCATCTGATCTTGGTGTGTTGTTACATGCCACTTGATGCACGTTTAAGTTTGTCATGGAGGCAGAGGCACATTCCTCCAGGGCCTCAAAAGACACGCTTATCTTTGAAGATGTGGCACAGGCTGACATGTGTAACTACCTCTTCTGTGTGGCTGATTTAATGGATCAGTGAATGACACAATGGAAAAGGCAGTGTCTGTGATGGAATGTCTGTTGGGAGGGGACAGCATCCATGTGGATGCAGGTTAGCATCATCATCTGATGTTAGCCAATGTGGCCAAGCCTAATCACATTCCTGTAGTGGGACTACTTCCACTGCTACATCAGTAATTGACGTGTCCACACTGAGATGTGGTAGGCAATGGGGTTGTGGTCCTGGACATAATAATGAGGAGAGCTCATCCAGCAGAAATCAGTTATGTTCAGGTAGCAGCAGCACATCAGACCATAGGCATGGACGTGCCAGTGTGACTTCTGGCAGAGTCTGTTCTTGCAGTCAGGGGAGATGACGATGAACTGTTACTTCTACCATGCATGGCTTACACCTGTCAGACATGTCAGGATGGAAAGTTAGCACGGAGCTTGGCTGTGTTCCTGCAGGCACTCACACAAACGTTTCACCTTGAGTGCCCCTACAGACACTGCCTGCCTTTCTTATATATACAAAATTCACTACCTTTTGTGTCAGCCTTTACCTCCTGCCCTTCCAAACAACACCCTGCACACATGATGATAACTGTGCTACATCCTTGATTTTCTTTCTTTTAGACTCAGGGATACATAAGTCTTTTGTCTAACTGCCAGGGTGCCTAGCTGACTGAGTTATTAGTATATATGTGCTTGTGATGTACTTTTTAAAATTGTACTGCTTTCTTACAGGTTTTTGTGATGTGTGTAGCTTTGCTGCATGAGGCCTATTCGATGATATATTACACATCTTTTGATAAGTCAGCGCTGTCACATATTGATGTCATTGCTGTAAAACTGACCCACCTTCTAATTACGTAGATTAGATAGATTAGTAAGTAACAGTATGCAAAGACCTGACATTCATTTGTGTTCTTAGTCATTAATTTTCCTATCCCAGGTTCAGAACTTACCTTGATAGTCCAGCAGTTACAAGTGTTTTAATTTGGGGACAACTCTATGGGATGCTAGCACTTTAAAGCCATTAAATGGTTAAGTAAAGGTTGTGAGCATTGCCTGACAACAATTTTACTGTATGTATGTGCATAGGATGAAAGTTTTACCCCCTTCCATGGTGAGCATGCATTGCCTTTAGCAAGGGTGAAGGCATATTATGCACACCCATATCTAACTACCCCCACAACAACTCTGTTTCCACCTCTGACTCTTTACCTGTGTGTGGCTGTGGTGACCTTGCCAGTAGTGGTTGGATATGTGCCCCTTCCCTTTGGTGTTCCTGTTGAAGCTGTTTTCTCAGGGTAATATTGTGAAGGATAGCACAGACAGTCTAAATTTCAGCAAAAGTATGGTTTTGTACTGTGTGATATTTCTTGTTTGAGCATGTGCCTCATTATAGCATTCTTAAGTGGTTGTGGTACATTTCTGATGGGTGTCATCAGGCATGGGTTGAGGGCACACCCTGCATCACCCAGTAAATGACCTTGTGGGATTTCCTCCTAGAAAATCTGTGAGAGAGTTGAGAGTTGTGCCAGATGTGGGAGTCATGGTAATTGCCAGGGTTGCCAGCACACACATTCAAAATGATTCCCATAGCATTACACACAGACTAGCAGTTAATAGCGTGGAAGTCCTTTCCATTTATGCACACACTCCATTGTTCCTAGGGTGGTGCCTTGATCTCAATATATGTGTATTCTATGGCACCCAAGACATCAGGGAAATGTGCTGCATGGTAGAAACCCTACATAATTGCAGATATGTCCTCAAGTCTTTAGGGAAAATGAATGTAGTCACTGGTATGTTATAGCATAGTATTCAGGAATTGATGGGAAATCCTGAATGCTAATGCCTGTGACACACCCAGCATATCCCCTGTTGGTCTCAGGAAGGGTTCTGTAGCTAATGTTCTAAGGGCTACACATACCTTAATTTCCACATGTGATAACTCTGTTTCTGAAGGCTCACATAAAACAGAGGTTGAGGACAACAGAGGTTGCAGAGTTCCTGTAGTATGTCTCTATCCACCCTGTAATGCTCAACACATAACGCAGACCATGAAAAGTTAAATGGGGGTCTAAACACCCTTCTTCTTCTTGGCTGAGGTCTATTAGCAGCAGCAGGAGCACAGAGTTGAGCCTGTTGCACACACACACATGCAGACGAACAATAACAACCTCTATCATTCTTTCTGTGTGGAGTAGTTTCCGTGGCTGTATTCTGATAGGGTTTGAAATTCGAGGGCAAAACCTGCACTGAGTGCACACAATTGCTTTGTAGCCCGGTGAATAGCTCTTCCATCTAGGATTGGCTGAATAGCATACAGTTCATCTGTTTATGCTGTAATTTGCATGCCACAATGTTTGCTGAGTTTGCACAGCTGTCCACAGAGTGTAGAACCACTTACTAAATACAAACTGGTGCTCTACCACATGCACGTCGTGCTGCAATGTGCACTTGGTTTTTGTGAGCCTTCAGAAACAGTTATCACATTGTGAAACAGAAGTGTTTGTGCCTTCCTGATATTATTTTAAAAAGAAAGAGAGGTCTTTTTTTATTTGGAATCATCCTAACCTCCTTGGAATATACTGAATAAAATCTGCTTTTGACCTTATTGTTTCTTTTTTTCTAGAACTATAATCTGGACTTGAGTTGTAATTTGCAGATGAAGCTAAAACAAAAATTTATGAATCACATATTTATCAAACTTTATTTACATGCTATGACTTCATTCATCTACAAAAAGTAGTTGAAAACTTTAGAAAAAATGTAGTTAGATTCTTTACTATAACAAGTGTACCGATATGAAATATTTAATTTTCTTTACCTGTGCATTTGGAAAACTGGGTGTTTTTCATAGTCTGGGACTTTGCAGCTACATAGTAGTTACCCATGAAGATAACCTCTATACATATATGCAAATAAGTAAGAGCAGGCTATTTACACAGAATAAAGAAAAGTGAAGGCATTTTGAAAAGCATGCATATTTACAGGAAAAGCATAAAGTACCAAAAATTAAGCGCTAAGTACATAAGAAGTACTGGATGAAAGCTGTATGTTTTGTATTACTTCCTAGGTATTCAGATATTGTGGATGGATGTGGCTATGTACAGCCATACTTGAAAGACTTCAGGCAAGCACTTGTCTGAATAGTTTTAGTTATTAATATTTATTAATATTTAAAAAAAATAAAGGTGATAAAAATGTTTATATAGGGATATCCTTATGTGAACACCTTATCTGTCTGTTTGTTTGTTTAAAGAGTGAAAAGGAGGAGATAGGAAAGACTAAAAATGGAGAGACACAACAAAGAGGAAGATACAGCAAGAACACAAGAAGTGTTATGCTGGAAGAGGTGGGAGAGGAGAGGCACTATATTTTTAGTGGAGTATAGAGCCTCCCCCATTTTTTTAAGATTATTTTACAAAAGGGCTGAGCTGATGGGAAATAGTTAAGAGGGTACAAGACAAAGAATAAGGGAAGAAGGTGTGAGGAGGTGTGGTACCAGCAAGAGTCCCTAGTCCACAGAACCTCAAACATTTCCACTGCCAGATGGTCTTCCAGTGGAGGACCCCAAAGCTGAGGGGGTAGAGCCTGTGTTGCTTAGTGGTCAGCACCAACTGGGACATCATGTTTTTAATCCACTAAAGAGATGCCTCAATTGGCTTAATCCATCTGCCCATGACCTCTTCCAGCACATCCTCAACCAAGTCAAGAAACCAATGTTCAATTAGGCTAGCCTGGCTACAATGTGATGAGGTGCCTGAAGGTCAACTGGTGCCACACCAACCTTGTGGGGACATCCCTGGATAGGCAGAGTGTGAACTCTCCCTAACCTGGGATGTATATACCTTGGTTGTTCCCGGGAAATTTGGATTTGTAAAATAAAATGAACATAAATGGGAAAGAAAGAAAATAAAGAAGGACAAAGGAATGCATAATTAAAATTAAAAAGAGAAAGAAAGAGAAAAGGGGAGGAACAAAAAGAGAAAATATGCACAGTAAATTCATTCATCATGTTACACAGCATCAAGTTTCTGACTTTAAAATGTTTTTATTTTTATAAATCTTTATTGAAGAAAACAATATATATAGGAATTCCTAATTCATGCATGGGACTACTGATCTGGGACATATTTATTTGTATGCGGGAAGAATGATATGAGAAGTGGTTATTCATACCTGTGATGAGAAGTGCTTATGTGTACGTTGGAAGAAAGAGTGTATTGCTAGCAAGTTTTGGTGGGGGTTGACATTATGCAGTCTACTATAATAATATAAATTATCAGATTTCTACCTGATATGCACTTGTTTGCAATGTTATACTTAAAACACCATGTATAAATATTTACATCTTAAAAAAAATCAGTAAAAGACAGAATACTGCACTTACATATAACTTACATTTTTTGCAGTAATGTATAGAGAGCACTGTATCACTTCACTTGCCTTATTTTACGTATTATTTCTTTATATACATTTATGAAATCAGTTAAAGATGGTCTACTGCAATTGACATATCTCTTACATTTTTTACAGTCATGTAATGAATGCACTGTAGTGCTTCAGTTTCCTTCTTCTAAAAATTATTTCTTTACATACATTAACACAATATTTGCTACTTTATTCATGCTGACCAGTGGCTTCAATGAGACTAGCTATTCCCCTACCCTGCTGATGCCAAATATAATTTATTTCCTCCTCAGTTAGAAAGGGAATGCATAAAACAATTGCCTTTTACCAGTATTTCACCTCTTTTCATAGGTTCCTTGGTTCACAGGTATGTAATAGGCTAGTGAACAAAATGGTCATTTTAAGCCTAACCATGCATCTCAAATCTCTGACAAGTTCTGGTACACTAGAAAAGGGTAAGCAGGGACTTGGGAGATGAAACATTTACAAGCAGGGGCCTAAGAAATTAATCATTTACAGGTTGCATGTGTCCATTAGACACATTGGTGCAAAACCATATTTGTGTTTCCTGTACCCCATCCAAATGTTCAACTTGCACTTGAATTTGGGATATAGAGGAACTCTGTTTCATATGGATAGTTAGCCTGCTCCAGAGAAGAGGTAGTCTCTGGAATGTATACATGTCTCTCCAGCAGGCCCTATTTATATCACAGACAAGGTTTAAGTCTTTACAACAAGTAATTATAGTACTGTTTGTTTTGCAGATATGCAACTTCCTGTGACCAGAGATCCAGCTGGCTAATCATCGGGTAACATAAGGATTTATTTATAACCTCTTGAGTTTGTCAACAATCTCTTAGGGAAGTTAGAAATGGAGAATCCAGTTCTACAAAGAGGTCAGTCCCAACTGGAATCCCTCAGAGAGTGGTCTTGGGGCTGCTCCTTTTTTGGCATTTACTTCTCTGAAGTCAAGGTCAAAGTCAGGTCACAAGAAGTTAGAATTGGGGAATCCAGTTCTACAAAAAGGTCAGTCACAAGTGGAGTTCATTGGAGACTGGTCCTGGGGCTGCTCCTTTTTTGGCATTTACTTCTCTGAAGTCAAGGTCAATGTCAGTGGCCTCTGGCTGACTAAATTTGCAGATGATTGCAAATTAGGAACAGTCACATAATTCTCTCACTGACACCAATGTTTTCCAGGAATGGCTGTCATAAGCAAATAACTTTTCTCAAAACCATGGGCTGAAACCAAATGCCAAGAAATGCATAATAATGTCCTTTGGAAAGTCACCAATGACCAGAGAGCCAGCTGGCTATTCATCGGGTAATATAAGGATTTATTTATAACCTCTTGAGTTTGTCAACAATCCCTTAGTGAAGTATTGTGTCAGATTCCTTGGCCAGATCAAGGTAGGCAATGTGACATAGTTTTCCTTCATCAGTTGCTTAGGTGACCTTCTGAAAGAAATCTTCCAGGTCTTGTAGGCATGACCTGCCCTTGATGAAACCAAATTGGTTTGGGTCCAGTATTTGAAGGATTCCTATATCATTATTGTTCTTTCCATGATTTCCATGATTCCATGATAATTCTTTCCATGTCTTTGCATATGAAACTAGTGAGACTTATGGAACTGTAGCTTCCAATGTCTGTTGATGGCCCACCTTTATGCAGAGGGATGACTGGTGCTCTTCTCCATTTGGGAGGCATGAAGCCTATTTGGTGGCTACATTTAAATAGAAATTCCAGAAGGCCTGACAGGTCATGTTTCATGCTAATTACAAGACATCCTGGGATATTGTCTGAGCTCACTGATGCAGTGTTATTGGCCTTAGACAAAGCAGTGAGGACCTGTTCCCTAGTGATAGTAGGGGGAGTTATATTTGATGATATTTCTTGAGATGAGGTTGAGGAGGAGAGAGGGGTAAAGTTACAGCCAAGCTGGTCTGCCAGTAGGTTTGTTATATCATCTGGATCAGGACTTAATTCTTGAACTATTTCTAATGGTTCCCAGCTGAAATGTTGGCACCACAAATGCTAAGTATCAACACTACAAAAGAAAAAAGACTGATAATGCAGCAGGAGAGTTCATCTTGAACATCAATCTTCTCCTTTGAATTTCTTTTTTGCAGGGCACAAGCTCCATACCCTATATATATATATATATATATATATATATATATGTATATATATATTATCTCCAGGATCACTATATCTAGGTAAAAATCGACTATCCTGATAAATAGCCATCTTGGACTTAGTACATTTAAGTCCATTTTTTTCTGTTATTCAGTCTCAGTGTTTCAGGACTAGCTCTAGTAGGTCCTGACATTTCAAATGGTTATATTTGTTTATTCTTCAATCCACCAAAGATTAATGCAATCATTGATTAAGCAGAAATGCTTATAGTGCGATTTGAATTTTTTAAGGCTAATGTACAGACTCAGAGAATTCTCCATGGATTATGGGTTAACAAGAGACCCACAGTTAACTCATAGCAGTGAGTATCTGTAAGCAAGGAGTAAAATCTTTGAGGAAATGTATCTCTTATTTATGAAACTGTTAATGAGTTATAATTTTCTTCAGCTAAAATACCTATAAAATGCACAAGCCATACATATGGTTAAGTTATCTTTGATAGCTTCTTATAAGAATATTTCAAAGGCTAAAATTAAATTTATTTTTGAAGGGTCCATTTATTTTTGACCCAAAACAAATACTAATGTCATGTTTTCTTTTTTCTTTTTCTTTTTTTTTTTTAATTGCAATTCTGATTTTTTTTTTTTTTTTTTTTTGGTTTATGTGGCTTACATTAGTTTCTGTGAAACATCTATATAGGCAAAACTGCACAACAGTTTGAATGTAAGATTTATGCAATCAAAATTAAAACTGAAGTCAATGCATTATTTAGACTTTCTATAAAGTGTAGCAATTGTAAAACATTATTGTTTTATGTTTTAGATTGTGTACCTAAAGCTAAGTATAGGGAAGGAAATCAATTTTAGGAAATACAAATAACAAATTTTACTGGAAACATGCAAGAATGTAAGCATGAATAGGAGTAGTAATTTAAATGTTATTTGTAGAAAAGAAGGGGGAAAGCATTATTTTAAGATAAATAAATGACAGGAAACATGAGTTTTTAGTTTTTGAAATAATTTGTGTAATTTTCTACAAAGTAAATGTTTGCTATTGACAATTCTTTTTCATGGCTAGTTAAATAAAGTACATCAAACATTTTCATGTTTTAGTGGATATTCTGAAGATATCTATGTTGTTTATAAAACAACAAAGGGCTTACTGTTTTAATGAACCATTTAGTGTTTCTCTGATCTTGCTGTTCCTTTTTCTTTTTTTTTGTTATACAAAAGTTTTAGAGGTTTGATTATAGTTTATTACTTACAATTCTTGAACTATTTTTTTATTCTTCAGTCCACCTAAGACTTGTGCATGTCATATTCAGTGTTGTGAGACATATTTGTGTTTCAGAGTTATTTTTCAGTATTATAGTCACCATACATTGCCCTTAGTTAATAATGGTTGTATAATGATTCAGTAAAACATTATTGTACCCTACTTTTACACAGAAGTATGCCAGTTGTTACATCAAAATGTTTCTATGTACTTTGACAAAGGTTCTGTGTCTATGCTACTATAGGCTACCACAAGTCATTCCCTTGAGTCATAAAACAGCTTCATTCCTTCCCAGTGTAACTTAAAGTACATTGGGATACTCTATGTAATATCAGTCATATACACACAAAATAATGTGTCTTCATTCAGAGAGCTCTCAGGCAAACCATCATGGTATTATAATTCAGTTTATATTATCATATCACAATCATTCATATACAAGGGTGACTGTTCACAGCTTCAAAAAACAAGAACAAAATTCCACACAATGTCACATGGTAACATCTTAATAGGTAAACTTGGCAATCAGTCAACCCTGACACAGTACTCCAATTAAAAAGTAGTGGGAACCCTCAGCCCACTAAATGCTATTGTAAATAATTACACATTTTCCAATCTATATGGCTGTGTTCCTTTATGTAGCTATACATGTGTCAGTCTAAACAATAAGAATACTTCACCAGGTACACATTTCAGACAGTTTCCACAAATGTAACATGCAGTGAAAGTCAAAAACTTATTTACATATCAAACAATATCCTCAATGCATTCTTAAGTGCTGTGCAAGGCATGGATAACTGCACAATGTTTAGTGAAGAGGGATAAAGGGAAATGCAATATGCACAGCAAAGGCATCCTAATTACACTGAGATATTGTGCATGTATAAGGATTCATGGTTGTGGACTGAAAAAAAAGACAGGCTGCAACATCTGGGAGTAAAAAAGACATAACTATTATCACATGGTTAATATCATTCATATTTTTATTTAAACACCCATCATCAAGTAAAGCAATTAATGCCAAAATGGTGTGCATGACAATATCTCAAGTAAAAAAAAAAACATTAAAGCAAAGTAGAAATGCTATAAACCATTTGAAAAGCAAGGTATACAACTTAATCCCCCAAAGCACAATGGCAGACATAGAACACCAATGCATTGCTCTCAAATAATCAAGGAAAAATCTCAACAGAATCATGGAAAAATCCAGACATAATCAGGGACAATCACTCTTTTAAAATATTAGTGCTATTAACTTTAGATGTTAGCAGAATATGAGAATGTGAATTAATATACATTTTCTAATGTAAAAGAAATCTACAACTCTTATTTATTGTCATTATTTATTAAGCATAATCCACCACCTTGTCTTCAAAAGTTACCAGTTTTATGAGGGATTAAGGGGGCAGAGCTAAAAGTTGAATTAAAATCAGGGACATCCATGAAATCTATGGACAATTGAAAGGTATGCACCAATGCGTCTCTACAAATATTGTATCAATACAAACTTATTTATGACTGATGTCAAAAACAGTGCTCTAAGAAGGCAAACTAGAGATCCGCATTCTATATAACAACAGTTAACCTAAAATTTACCAACACAGAGGTTAGCTTGTAAGCTTTATGAATATTATCATATTAGATAAGTTTATGATTAGGTGAATGGTTAGAATTAGAATACATTATTACTCTAGGTATATGAGTATACAACAACTATCAATATAACCATTCACACAGGTAAGCAATACTAATTAAACTGCTTGTCACGCAAGGTTCAAAACAATTATGTATCACTCATCTGAGTGCATCAAATTACTTGTGTACTGTCATTGCCTAACTGATCTATTCTGATTTGAAGCAAAATAATTGCCCAAATAAATAAGACCTTAGAGGTGTACAGAAAGGGATGTCACTGTTTTATTCAGTTTAACTGTTCAACTTTCAAAGGTGAATTTAGAATCTACTGTGTTATAATAATCTTGTAGAACAAGTAGTCTAGATTCATAATCACTAAATATTTATTTATATTCACTAAATATTTTTTCTTGCACAGAACAACACATGCTATAGCTTGTTCTACTAACTGCCTAGAACTAATGTAAAGAAGAAAAACAAAACATTTATATGCAATTTAAATAATTTGGACACTAAATGACTTTGAATAAAATGTTACCTTTATGAAGAAAGGTTCTTGATACAGCAATAAGCAATTTTACCAGTTGGAAAGGTAAAATATTTTAACTAACTCACATTCAATAATTATTTAGAGATTGTTCACCAGTGGATAAGAATAACATTTGATCCTACTGATTAAACCAAGAATACAGATAGATAATACTTTCAGTTGCTTAAGGCAAGAATATATTTGATTGTCTAGACTGGTATAATAAGTCAACATAAGTGTAGTAGTCAAGATAAATAATAATGTTTGAGAAGGGTTTGTATGATATGTTGCAGAGTTGTATCAGATGTCTATGATTTAATGCCTTGTAATCAGTTCTATTCCACATCCATTTAGCTGAGTACTTTAGCAGTCCTAAGTGACCAAACAGAAACTGAAAGTTTAGTATGGCTCATCGGGGTGAAAATTCAGTGAAGTAGTCATAAGGGATCATGCTAGTTATTTGAGTGGATTACTGTATATGTGTTGTTTTTGATTTTGTGCCTTGATAATCAGTTCCATTCCATGAAAAATTCACACTTACAGGATCAGCCATTTTAACTCAGATATCATGTTGGTTTAATTTAAAAATATCTAGGCTGATCTTCATTTTCATTTGCCTTAATTCCTGAATTAAATCACAACTAGTTCTCAACTTGAAACTATTCCTGGAAGAGTACTCAGATTTCTCTTTCCCTTTACAGCCTAATTTTAACTACATCACCTGCATTCAGCAATTTTACAAACACCACTCATGGAGGGGGTCTATGTTGATGTGATGGGTGTAATGATAAGTAGCTGGTCAATTACATATGAGAAAAATGTTGAAACTATGCATGGCATGGGTAAATATATCACTGATTGCTTATTAATGTTCTCGTGAGTATATTCTTCCATTAAGCCATGACTAATATTGTCTTTACACAATCTTCCTTCTAAAGATGTAGTCACTGTTTAACCAGTGTAATTGTCCAACTTCCAAAGGTTAATTTAGAATCCACTGTGTTATACTCATCTTTTAAGACAAATAGCATAATTTCATATTCACTAAACATTTTTTGTAGTGCAGTCCGAAACATTAGTTTGAAGATCAAAAATCGTTGTACATAAGGGGTCACTTTTCTTTTGTAATGCAGGTAATATCAGGTCACATATTTCAGGACCAGATATATTTATTTCTTTATTGACTGAGGTAGAAATGCTGGGTGCACTTGATAACTGTATGTAAAACCTACAGACCTTTCTCATTTTAAATCAAATTAATTACTTCAGTTTTCACATTAATATGTATGTTCTCTTGAAAGTGTTCTAAGCCAATTTGTTTTTAGCAGAATTTGCATTTAAGTGAATTTGTTAATGTTCTCAGTTAGTCTATACTTCTGTTTTCTAGTTTTCAGCAACAGAGTTTGCAATTTTGTTTATTGTCATTCTTAGTAGAAAAAGCCAAATATGATTCTTATGTATGTGCACAGGGAAAATGTTTATTCAATGAAGTAAGCAGCAGCTGACCAAGTTTCAGCTTCATATATTGATATTGTTCATTTTCTAATATCTCAGTTTGGGTGTTCCTGAATACAAACAATCTTGTCATATAGTTAATTGTGATATGCCAGAATAAAGGTAAATTGAAACTTTCAAAAATAGTCACAACAATATGTCACATCAAAAGATATTTTTTTGTTATGCTTGGAGCCTTTAATCCTAGTGACTCCTAAAAGTCACCATACGTTTGTCAATAGTAGACTGACCCTAAGAACTTACATTTCTTTAAGCTGCAGTTGTATAAACTTAAATTCATAGTTTTCAATGTCATCTATACTTATGTTTGAAAAATAATAAATCTGGTGACTGACTCACTTCCCTGCAGCCATCTTGCCAGCCTGCACTTGTTCTGCTTTTGTTCATTTCTGACTCTCAAATGGTCTGCTTCAAGATTTGATTTTATTTTCATGTAGATATCAACCTTTTGATAATTGACTACATGAATACATGAATGCATCATAGCTTTCTCTAAAAATAGACTGATAAATACTCACACAAGCCCATGTGCAAACCCTCCCCCACAAGCACACATGCAGACTACACACCCAACATGAATGCATATACTTGCCACACAGGCACGGAAGGACTGTGGCTGACCAAGTTCGCAGATGACTGCAAACTGGGCACCATAATCGACTCTCCAGCCGACACAAGCATCCTCCAAATGGGCCTCATAGAAACAGACAACTGGTGTCAGAGCCATGACCACAAGCTAAATGCCAAAAAGTGTATAGTCATCCCCTTTGGCAAAAACAAAGTGCCCACAAATTACCACATAGGTAATCCATTAAGTACAGAAGAAGTAATTAGGGACCTGGGGACCCATGTTGATAGCAATCTCTTATTTCACAACCACGTGGCCAAAGTGGTTAGAAAAACATTTTATTTAGCCCACCTAATCATGAAGGGATTCACATCTAGATCAGGGGAGGTCATCGTGCCTCTTTACTCATCCCTCATCAGGCCCATAATTGAGTACAATGCCCCTTTTGGGATGTACCTTACCAGACACCTGCAGCAACTGGAAAGTCCCCAAAAGTACCTCACCAAGAGGAACAAAGGGCTCAAACAGATGCCATATGCTGCCCGGTTAAAGAAACTCCAGCTCTACTCAGTGGCATACCGCCTGTTCAGAGGCGATCTGTGCCTGACGTATAAAGCCATGTCCAACCCGGAATTAATGGACATGCTGCACCTCAGAAAATCCAAATCCCATCGAGCTACCCGCTCGAGAGACTTGAACCTCAGCACTGAAATAAATAGGACATGCTGGAGGGACAGATTCATAACCCAGAGGCTCCCTTCACTCTGGAATAAAATCCCAGTCCAGGTTAGGCAGAGTCCCTCATTGACTCTCTTCAAGAGGAATCTTGATGAGTGGATGGGAGATCGTAGGTTTACCCCGGGTATCACTTCTATGTCACTGTTAGACAGAGGCACAGTATACTAACCTTGAAAAAGGGCATAGCAAAATAAATTTAAAATGGGTGGCGAAAGCCAAACACATTCTGGCTAGGCTTATAAATGCCCTAGGGCAGATAGCCTAGTATGAACCTATGAACCTATGAACCTAAGGATGCATATAGCAACCAGGTAGCATAAAAATTATAAAACTAAGTTAATGACATAAATATGAACTTTCTGTGACTGGAATACTGCCTTCCTTAAATTGCATTTGTCTCTGTACATTATATTGCACTCATTCAATATACCAGCAATGAAATACTTAGATTCACACAACTAACAAAAAAGTGCAAACATCACTAAACTACTCTCATCTCAAACAGTTGACTACCTGTTACAGTTAGACCTACTTTATTGCTCAATACATTTACTTATAAAATATTAAATGATTATTGTCCACCATTCATCAGCAGACCTCAGTTTAGAAACCAGTTCTATACTCATTTAAACAAAGATGGCATTTAGTTGTACAGGACCCCATTCACGTTTGGTATGGGAGAAAGAACTTTCTCCAAAAGTGTCCAAACTGTTTAGAACAATCACTAAGTGAGCATTAGGAATATAGACCAACTAAATACTTTCAAGAAAACACTCAGAGACCATCTGTTGAAGGAATGTAATCGAAAATTATTTGGAGACATAGGCCAACATAATGCTACACTAGTTCTTAGGTTCCATTCCACTTGGTTGCATTTCAAAATATGCAGGTTTTGTCTGTTTGATACTACCTTAGGACAGCAAGAATGATGCAGATATAATTATCCCATTTTTGTATGTGTGTGACTCGTACAGAAATATGTAACATTCACAAAATGATTCTTAGTCCATTGCACTACAATAATATCTTCCAACACAGTGAGCTGTGCAGTATGTTTACATACAATTTTGCATTTATAATGAAGTTTAAATCATCTATATTGTATACAATTTTGCATTTATAATCTTTAAATTATCTATATTGTATATTTAAGCAATGCAAATGTGTGCATTCTTTTCATTTTTTTATTGTTTTTTTACTCACCTTCAACCCTTGGTTATGTTTTATACATGCAGTCTTTGTCGAATGCCTTAGTGGGAGTATTGGTTTTTACTTTGTATTCCAAGTGCATTTCTTACTCATTATTGTCTATGCTGTTGTGGCTGAAAAGGGCCCCTTGATCAGTTCACTTACCCATTTAACAAGGGATAGGTAGATACACAGATAGAAAGATACATAGACAGACAGATGGATAGATAGGTTCCCCTGTAGTGCTACTGTGGCAGCTGCATTTGCACATTTGTACATTCAGTCTACCTGAATAACAGTGACAAAATACATAGGTGGCCTGCACATCAAAATGTGCCCACAGTGTAGTGGCATTGTGCACTGTATGGGATATACTGGGATATACACCCACACACCTATATGTGTGTGTGTGTGTGTGTGTGTGTGTGTGTGTGTGTGTGTGTGTGTGTGTGTGTGTGTGTGTGTGTGTGTGTGTGTGTGTGTGTGTGTGTGTGTGTTTAATGATAACCGTAGAGAATGAGGCCATGTGAGATGTGGATAAGGCACTAGTAGTCAGACATGGGAAAGTAACACAGTGCTGATTATTGTACGTTTCTGCAATATCATTTACTTTCCTGCAAACTAACTTACCCCAGGGCTCCTCCATGCATGCTGCTGTCCCCTTGGTTGATGCATGCTGCAGCTGAGCTTCTATGTGTAAGACTGTGTGTTCTGCAGCTTCCAGGTGTAAAGCATACAGTGATTCAATTCTGTGTACCTTATGAATGTTAAATCCCACCAATACCATTTTACACTGATGTGAGGTACTATGTTCTGCTCAGATGTACTTCCTGACAATATTGATAAAAATTTTGTCCAACTAGAATGCAACTTTCATAACACAGATGTTCTGTATTCCTTAATGTATGTTCTTAATATACACTATCTGTTATTAAAATGCAGACTATAAGAGATTACTGCACTGTTTACCCTAATTATAATGTCCCCCATGTACCTAGTGCAACATATTTCTTTGCTGTATACACTAACTATTTAGAAACTAGATATCTTTACTGCACTGTTTACACTAATTGTAATGTCCCCCAGGGACATAGTGCAACAAATTTCTTTGCTGTATATATTAACTATTATGAAACTAGATACCTTGTGCAACAGCGTACCATCGTCTGAGTCATAACTATAATAAACCCACAGTACCTTACTGAGTGTTTTACTGTTATCTTTCCTATAGTATTTCTCAGGTTCCTTGTGCAACATGTCAATGTGCTAAAGAGCCTAACTATAATGTCCTGCAGTTACATTGTGCAAAATATTACCACACTCTTTACCTACGTACAATGTCCCCCAGGAACCTAGTGCAACATGCTGCTGTGGCAAGTACAATAAAACTAATACCCCCTACACCTTGTGCAACATTCTACTGTGCTAATTACCATACATATAATACCCTCTTACACTGTTTGCACCATGTTGCTTTGCTAAGCACTATAAATATAACACCTCCTACACATTGTGCAACATGCTACTTTGCTAAGTACCATAATTCTAATAACGCCTACACCTTGTGCAACATGCTACTATGCTAAACCTCATAAATGTAATATCTCCCTACACCTTGTACAACATGCTGCTGTAGTAAGTACCATAAATCTAATACCCCCTACAACTTGCGCAACATGCTGTTATGCTAAACACCATATATCTAATACACCCTACACCTCATGCAATATGCTAGGCACCATAAATCTAATATCCTCCTACACCTTGGGTAACATGCTGCTGTGGTAAGCACCATGAATCTAATAGTCCCCATGCACCTTGTGCAAAATGCTATTGTACTGTGTAATCTAAATTTAATTTCACACAGCTACCATGTGTAACATTTTGCCATCATTTGTACCCTAGTAATAAGTTCTGCAAGTACCTTGTAGAACATGTCAACATGCTCTGTACCCTAGATGTAATAACTCCCAGATAATCTGTGAACATATCACTGTGTGATCTACCAAATTATAATGTTTCTCAGCTACCTTAAACAGCTGTTACTATTTTCTGTATTCTAAATATGATGCTCCCCTGACACTATGTGCAACATGTCACTTTGCTGAATGGCTTGCACATTGGTATTATTCAGATATAGGGCATCAAATCTTGCAGTGCACTGCAATTCATTAAAAATAGGTATCAGGTTTAAGGGGTGAGAGATTGACATAATCGTTATGGTGTTTACCTTACAGACACAGAGTACTGGGTTTGATTCTCACATGGGATAAATGGCTTGGCTTAAAATGGCCCACAAGGGCAGTTAGCCTAGAATGAACCTATGAACAAGGAGTTTATAAGTTTTTCCTAAGCTGACAGTCAAAGGAGACCACTGAGAAGCACAGTCTCATCACCCAATGCAGTAGGAGACTAAGTGTTTTCCTGTTAAGTAGACTTTCACCACATATCCTTAGTGAGAATTTGTGATCACTCTTCCAGTCATCCAGTCATCCAGTCAGTCATCCAGACTGGTTTTAAAGATTGCTAGGGAAGTACTCTGCTTGGTATGCAGTGGCAAGCTATTCCAGAAATAGGAAATACATTGGGTTAGGTATCACTCATCTCATTTGGAGTTGTTGATGGGTAGTATACATTTAGGTCTCTAAAAGGGATGCGTGTTTTACAACTTGTCCTATTCAGGTGAAGGAGTTGAATGAGTCTTGGATCATTTTTAGCCTGGAAGGCTAAACAGAGATTATCCCTCAGGGGTCTGCATGGCTCTATGTAGAGGGACAGGTCTTTTAGGCTTCCAGAGTAACTTAGGGTACTGAGAATTTTGATATTTCTGGTGAGGAAATGTTGAAGTCTCTCAAGTTGGCTGAGTTGCTTAGTGAAGTGCATGTCGAAGGGTGCATTACATTCAGTGATAGGCCTAATAAGGGATGAATAATGTGGATTATAACTATTTGATCTTGCTGAAATAACACAAGGGGTAAGTTGTGCAAGGTAGAATGAGTTTCTAATCACCATAGAGACATGCTGGTCAAACTAGAGCCTGTAAATAACTAAATAAACAAACATTGTATAGAAGACAGTGTTATTCTGATTTGCCCTCCAAAGTATTAAATGAAGTATCATTCAACATCATCTCCAAAGAGTGTCTCATGCCTGACATGTAATAATGTAGAGATATCAACACCCATGAGGAGATATTTGTTATAAAAGGGAATTGATCCTCTCCTCCTCAGCTCCTTGAGACAGTGAGAGCTGATAAGTTTAGGGGATGTTTCTTACAAGACTGAGCACACTTCTGGGAGGAATTGTGAACAACATTACACTCTTCTTCACCATAGTTTCATAGGTTCATAGGTGTTTATTAGGCTAATGACCACAAGGGCCTTTTTAAGCCTAGCCATGCATCTCAAACCTCTGACAAGTTCTGATACCCTTTGATACGTCTAAGCAGGGTTCTGGCAGATGAAACATTTAAAGGTTGCCTGTGTCCATTAGAGACATAGGTGGCAAATCAAGGATGAACGTCCTGTTCCCTATCCAATTGTTCAAGTTGCACTTGAATTGGGTTAGGGAAGAACTCTTCTTCACATGGATAGGGAGCCTGGTCCATAGATGGGATAGTCTTTGGGACAAATACCTGTCTCTCCAGCAGATCCTAATTATATCACACTCGGCTAATAGCTCTCAACTGTCCAGATTGTAGAATGTCCAGAATTTGCCTCATATTTTTGGTCTGTTCCTCATATTTTTTTTTATTTCTGGCAAATCATTGAGGACTGAATTCATTAAATAAAGATACACAGTTGAGTTTCAGACTTCTAATCCTTCATAAAATGTGTGCTGGCACAGGTCCTGTCATTCTAAAAAACATTCTAAGTTTTTTACAGTGATATTTAAAATCTGTCTCTATTTTTGGGCCTTTGTCCTCCCATTATTTTAGGTTTTGTCCAGATTTCTTGTGCTAAGCAGTTGAGAGGTATGCTAATAGGAGTTGAATGAGGATATGTTACTGATGTGCAGCATTTCTGAATCATGTTTGCCTCAGTTGTAGAACAGGACCCCATGCCTTATTTTTCTTCTGGATGGTGACTGTGGATCTTGTTCAAGGGCAATACGAATATATGGCACTTTCACAGTATAAACAATTATAAGAAAAGTGAAATAAAATATAAACTAAAGAGAGAACACTGACAATGTCATGCATTCATGGTAAGAAATTCTGAGTTAGAGAATATAGGTTTTCTTAGTCAGCCACTATTTAAACATTTATATTATTGTCAACTTATCTAGCACTTGAGGTGTTTCCCAACATAAATTGGCCTATATTGGAAGACCATTATAATACGTGGGCCATAGTCCTTTAAGAATGCTAAATTAAATCTCAGTAACACAAGAGGACAGAACCTTCTGACAGATTTTGTAATGTCTTTATATCGCAAATTAAGAGAAATGATATAAAGTTAATTGTCCTGCAAAGGTGGAGATTGTCCTGAAATGACAGTGATAACACTATTAGTAATAATGGACCTATACTTTACTCTTTAAAAACAGATATAGTGCAGTATCTTGTTCATATGTAGACTTCTGTGTTGCAGCATAGATTACACATCAGCATGATTTATTCTGAACTTCAGATCCAAAAAAATTATGTTCTATTTAGGCCTTGTAAGCCCAAAAGAGAGTGTTTTGATTTTTGTACGAAATCCCCTTATCACTGCCTTCATGGAATAAAGCAAAAAGCAATCCAAACAAAACCTAAACCAGAGACATCTTCCCAAACTTGACCAAATAATTTTATTGAATGCTGAGTTTGTGCCGTGGATATAGTGGCCAGTCTTCATGTGAAAAAGAAGTCATCTGATTTATGTTGATGAAAGCGTTCAATAAAATTATTTGGTCGAGTTTGGGAAGACGTCTCTGGTTTTGGTTTTGTTTGGATTGAAAAAATTAATGAGTTTCCTTACTGTCAGATTAATAATTTTATGACAGTTGACATTAAAGAGTTATATACTAGTATCCCACAAAATATAGGAGTTGAATGGGTATCCATTAGAATGAGGCAAATGGGAGCACCAACAGAAGAGATCAGTTTGGTCCAGGAACTGCTTGATGTGGTGTTAACATATAATTTCATAATGTTTGAACATCAGATGTATGTTCAGAAGGAAGGTGTAGCCATGGGCTCCCCATGTGGGGCTAGTTTCGCAAATATGGTATTATCATACTGGGAAAATAATATATTATTTAAAAACAGTAGGTATATGGCTCAAGTCAAGTTTTATGCTAGATTTATAGATGATATCTTCATCATATTTGATGGGGATGAAGAGACAGCTGGAAATTTGTTGACAATATTGAATGATTCAACTGAATTTTCATATTTTACACACACATTTAGTAATAGTTCAATTTCCTTTTTGGACATAAATTTGATTAAGAATAAAACTTTACATTATTATGAAGCTAACATCTATAGGAAACCCACATATTCAAACAATTTTTTACATTTTTCAAGTGCACATCCGATGTATCAGAAAAAATCAGTAGTCAATGGCCAGTTGGTCCGAGCGGCATGGATGATTACATCGGATGTAGCCTTTAGGGAAAAATGTGACAAGTTAAGACTAATGTTCATAAATAGAGCATACCCTGTTCCATTTATAGATAATTTAATAGATGAAGTAACATCGAAAAGATACACAGGAGTGTATGAACCTATTTTAAAAAAACAGGAAAATCCACAATTGACAGAAAAAAAGTTGATAATTACAGATATGTATTGTGTATACAGCCAGAATAATGAGAGAATTTTGACTAATTTTAATTTGAGTTGTATACTAAGATTTTCCTTAGATCATGGGCATATTAAGAACATTTTAGAGAAAAATTGTTTTTTAATATGTGATGATGGTTTAATAGGGGGTAGATTAGGAGCCTCATTGAAGGTTACATGTTAAAGGGGTCTGAACTTTAAAGATTGGATGTATAAATGTGGGACTAAAATTCCTTTTAGAACAAGAGCAGGTATGATACAATGTGGTTGTTGTTCCTATTGCCACTTGATGGCGTCAGGAGCAAAAACAACAATAAATGGTTATAGAATAAATTCCAGGGAGAAGTTTGATTGTAATACAAAAGGGGTAGTGTATGTGGCAACTTGTTGCAGCTGTCCCACTTTTTACGTGGGAAAGACAGAGAGAAAGATCAAAGAAAGAGTGTATGAACATCAAAGAGACATCAGGTTAAATAAGGAAGATAATGCACTTGCCAGACATGTAATGAGCTTCCCGAAACATAAATTTAAATTCAGGGTACTTGTACAAGTGAAAAAAGATATAAGAGGAGGTCCTTATAGTTTACTACTTGAAAAGGTAGAATTATTATGGCAATTAAAATTAAATGCTTTTGTAAGCCCAGGCTTAAATGAAAAATGTTCACTTATGCATTTGCTCAAATTAAAAAGTTTAGAGAGATGATTGAGTGTAGAACATAAATGCCAAAAGGGTTGTAGCATTTGTTCTAGTTAACAAATAGAATTTTTTAAAAAACATACAGGTGATGAGAATACATGGTATTTACATAGGTTTAAAAAGTATTACAATACGTGATGTGATAATTTTTAAAATTTTATTATTAGGAAGTTTATTATTAGGAATGTTATTTATTGTATACTTATTAGTAATGTATCAATTCACCTTTATATTCATTTAATTTATAATCATTGGTTGATTTTATTGTAATATAATGACTGGATTGGAAGTTTTAGAATATATTAGTAAACTAGTAGGATTTTAGGCTAATATACCTTTAAATGATCCTGTGTTTGCTGATTAGTTTTTTTGGCGGGCTTTTATGTATGAACTTATAAATAACAGAAGAATTTTAAAATGGTTGTAATTAATTTCTTAAGAAGTCCGGGCATTGAGTAAGGACGAAAAACGTTTGGTTATATTTTGGCGTTTAAAATAAAATAAATACGAGTGTTTTACGAGTAATAGCCCTAGCATCTTTTGTGCTGGAATGTATTTGTGCCTGGTTCTGGTTTCAATAAAGCAAAAAAGCATTGACTGTGAGCCAGGTGACCCAGGATTATGTACTGACCTGTGTGATGAATAACCTGGTCAGGGAAGTTGAGAGTGAGTGGCAGATTTTGGCTCTCCCATTCTGGAGGGAGGTGGCCTGGTCCATTGCATTGCCAATGCCTACAGAACAGAGAGGGGCATGACATGTAGCATTACCAGCCACAGGCATGAGGTTTTCTGTACAAAGCATCATGTACCTTGTAACCTTCATGAAGCACATATAGTGATGTGCACACTCACCAGGGAAATCATGGCAGACCCACTGATATGAGACAATAAAGATCAGCATCTGGAGGAGGGATTAGGATCAGAAAAAGAAAAATTTGTCAAGAATGTATGGATGATAGATGCACAGTGACTTGTTGTCTTCCCAGTGAAGAGAAATTAATGGGCACTGTGACAGGAGCAAAAAAAAAAAAAAAATAATAGTTGAATTTCTACAGGGGACTGGAAATATTGGTTGTTTTTTAGTCAGTCAGTTAGATAGTTTTGAGGTAAAGTCAAGAACATGTCAACATTTGCCTTAATGAGTTCCTTCATTTTCTAATACCAGTTTCATCCACTTCAGTATTATGGGAAAGCTGGAGCTTATCTGTTCTCTCAGTGGATGCAAAGCAAAGAAGTGAATCGTGAAGAGGGTGCCAGTTGCACGGAGGCATGACACATTCCTACATAGGTTAATAGGTCCATGGGTAGATACTAGGCTATCTGCCTGAGGGTATTTATAAGCCTAGCCAGAGTGTGTCAGCTTTTCCACCCCATTGATTAATTAACTGAGCCTCTGTCAAGAAGAACCAATGAAGTGATCCCAGGGGTGTATTTTCTGTTACCTATCCACTCGTCAAGGTTTCTCTTGAAGATTGTTAGTGAGGGGCTCTGCCTAATGTAGTTAGCAATTTTGTTCCAAAGCATGGGGAGTCTCTGTGACAGGAATCTATCCCTCCAGCATGTTCTATTTATTGTTGTGGTAAGGTTTAGCTCAATACAGCTAGTGGCCCGCAGTGACTTAAATTTCTTTAGGTGGAGCATGTCCATCAATTCTGAGTTGGACATGACTTTATAAGTCAGGCAGAGATCACCTCTGAGTAAGCAATATGTGATTGAGTACAGCTGGAGTTTTTCCAGTTGGGCTGCATAAGACATATGTTTGAGGCCAGTAATCCTCTTGGTGAAGTACTTTTGTGTTTTTTCCAGCTGTTGGTAGTGTCTTGTGAGGTACATCCCAAATGGGGCATTGTACTCTATGATGGGTCTGATGAGTGACAAGTAGAGGGGCACTATAACTTCTTTATATCTAGATGTGAACCCTTTAGTAATTAGATGGGCTACATAGAAGGATTTCCTAATTACTTTGGCAATATGATTGTTAAAGGAGAGATTACTATCTACCTGGGTCCCCAGATCTCTTATTACCTCTTCTGTATTAAGGGGGCTGCCACCTATGTGGTAATTCATGGGTGTTTTGTTTTTCTCAAATGGGATGACTATGCATTCTTTGGAATTTAGCTTGAGACCATGACTTTGACACCAGGTGTCTGTCTCAGTAAGGCCCTTTTGGAGAATGTCCATGTCAGCCAGAGAGTCAATTATGGCTCCCAGTTTGCAGTCATCAGCAAACTTGGTTAGCCATTGTCCTCCTGCGTTTGCCTGTACTTCTGAGAAGTATATGCCAAACAATAGCAGTCCCAGGACTGAGCCTTGTGGGACACCACTTGTGACTGTGAGTTCTGTCTGTAAGCCAGTTGGCAACCCATCTCGTGATGTAGGGGTTTATGTTCAGGCTGGTGAGGTTTTCTATAATTCCAGAGTGGGGAATGGTGTCAAAAGCCTTGGCAAGGTCAGCGTAGGCTATGTGAACTACCTTCCCCTCATCTATGGCCTTGGTGACTGTCTTGAAGAAGTCAGACAGGTTTAGTAGGCACAATCTGCCCTTAACAAAGCCGAACTGGGTCAGGTCAAGTGTTTGGAGGTTCCCAATGTCTTTGTTAATGAGTTACATGACGATGCGCTCCATAGCCTTGCAGACCAGGCTAGTCAGGCTTATGGGGCGATAGTTACCAGGGTCAGTTGTGATCCCTCCTTTGTGGAGCAGAATAACCGTTGCTGTGCACCATTCTATGGGCATGTAGCCTGTGGAGAGGCTGAGGTTGAACAGTGTGTTTAGGTGGGGGGTTAGTTCGTTTTGTAGTTTGTGCAAGACACAGCCTGGGACATCATCTAGCCCTACTGACACTATGCTTTTGGCTTTTGAAATGGCTATTTTCACCTGTGCGTCTGTGATTTCCTGGACACTATGCTTTTCCAGTATCATTGTGGGCCCTTTTGGGGTCGGAGAGGGGGGTGAAGTTTGCACTGAATCTATCTGCCAGGATGTTGGCAATATCAGTGGGTTCAGTTTATTTTGTGCTATTTTGCACTAGCTCAGAGCATATCTGCAAGTTACCACTTAGATTCTTGACATAGCTAAAGAAGGCTTTGTGGTTATTTTTTTAATCATTGGCTATTTTTCTTTCGAAGTTAGCCTTGGAGGATTTTATGAGGGACCTTAGTTTCTTACTGATACTGATCAGGGATGTCTTTCCTTCTTGGGATTTGCTTTTTTTCTGAACTAGTTTCCTCCTTCTATTGTACAGCCTGTTTATGGCAGGAGTCCACCAGACTGGTTTCCTTCTCTTAGGGGAGTGAGTCTTGGTTTTGCTAGGGATGGCACAATCCATGCATCCTTGTAGGTGCTCATAGAGTGCATTTGTAAAGGTTCCTGCATCTTGGACATTGTTATCCTTTAGAGTGGGGGTTGTGAAACTTACCACCTCTGTCTTAAGTAAGGTGTAGTTTGCTATAGAAAAGTTTTTCACTGTGGTTTCCTTGGTTGGAGGTGGTGGTGTGCTGTGGACATCCAGAGTGATTAGTTTATGGTCTGATCTAACCAGTGAGGGGTTGACCTCCAGTGTGGGACACCTGTTGCCCATGTTGGTGATGACCAGGTCCAATATGTTTTCACATCTGGTAGGGGAGTTTACCAGCTGATCCAGGGCATTTGATTTGATAAATTCCAGGAAGCACTGGACTTGGGAATTTGTACTTGAGTAGTTTTCCCAGTTAACGGTAGGGTAATTGAAATTGCCCAGTATCAGGGTGTTCAGTAGGACCTTCATGTTTTCCAGTGTCCCCAGAAAGGTGGAGTGGTGGTCCTGGGTCATGGAGGATTTGCCTGATGTTAGTTGCACATGGATGATACCAGAGGTATCATGCTGCACCACTAACCTGGAGGTGTAGTTATCCTTGATGAATATGGATACACCCCCCTCCTTTTTTGTTTCGGTCCATGTTCTGTGGCTGAAATGTGTGGTATGAGTTGCAGTCCAGTAGTGCTGGGGTGCTCTGTGGAGCCTTGAACCAGGTTTCAGTTACTGCACAGATGTCAACGTTCTCCATACTGAGGAGTGCTTCAAGCATGTGCATTTTGAGATTTAAACTCCTGGCGTTGAGTAGCATAACCCTCGTTTTTTTATTTGTGCTGTTTATGGAGGTGGGTTTGACTTTTGAGCCTTGCCTAAAAAAGGCACATAGACTTCACACATAGGCATATTGTGATCTATGGATTGACAGTCCACCTACTGCATGTCTTTGGAATGCAGTAGGAAACCTGAACATCTGGCAGATATCCACAGGGAGACACAGAGAACATGCAGACTTATTCATTTATTTTATTTATTTTACATTTGTTAACTGGGTTAGTCCAACTGAGCTTTTGGGTCATTTTCAATGGAGACCAGGGGAGAAAAGCTCCTCAGTGAGTTTAAAAAATTTAACAACAAACAGTTAACAAAATATTGTTTACAGTCATATGAAAATTATATTAGGTTACAATGTCATATAGAAGGAATAATGCCTACATACTTCTTGTTAGGTTATATACAGCATGTATACAAAAAATAGCATTGAGATAAAGTGATTAAAACCAGAGAGACAGAGAGGTTAAAGTTTGTTATGATAGGGGAGGAGAGGAAATTGATAAATCTGAAAAGAATAGAAGGGAAGGAGATAGTGGGAGAACAATGAATAAAAAACTGAAGATTGGTATAGGGAGGGGTATTTGAAGCTGGGGTAGGGTAGTTTCACATAGAAGTCCAACCAGGAAACAAGCAGTGCTGTGAGACAGCAATGCTAGCCAATGCACCACTGTGTCCCCTGAGCTTTACAGATTGTGTTAAGTCTGGTAGCTGTATCCTTTTCACACTGCTAGTTATCAATATTTAAAAGTGAAGCTAACAGTTAAGCCATCACCTTAAACAACATTAGAAATGAGGAACTTGTGATATTTGTATGCATGAGTAAATTATGCTTGCATGTATGCATGGATTTTGTCTTAAAAGAAGCCAAATAACTGGTAAAAGAATCCAAATGGGTAGACAATCCAGACAAATTAAAAACCAAACCCTTGGTATCTTGCTCCTGACTACTGGAGCTCATTCCATTTGTCCGACCAGCTGCAATCTCTTCCAGATGAATCCATTGCGACTTCTCAGCCACCCCCTGGAGTCTTTCCTCTTGACGCTGATAGGTTCCAGTTACTGTAGCTGTAAAAAAGGCTGCTGTTGCTGATTGGTCTCAACTGCACGCACTCCTCCCCAACTTTCATTTGACAAATCTGAAGTTAAAACAGTAAAATCCAAAGTAGTATTCACTGTGTTCAGTGGGGCATCCTTTAACAAATCATTAACAATATGGGACATGCCCTCATTCACTACTTTACCCATTTCACTAGTAACCAATCTAGTAATGTCTCTCAGAGTCTGTAGTGCTATTCATACCACATACATCAGACTTCACATGTTGAAGTTGTTATGTTGTTAGATCTGGTGAAGCACCTTGAAGGTGTGAAAGCACTTACCTGTTTTAATTTGTTCCTATTTTATTCTGTGTTTCTACAGTGTTTTACTGTTCAGTGATTTGGATTAAAGAGTTTTTATCCACTCAGCCTGCCTGGTTTGTCTACATGTATAGATTTTGTCTTATTTGCTCCATGTAGGGATACATTACATTCTGTGCATACTTAGATCTAGGTTGGCATAAATACATTTTTCTGTCAACATGTTTATAGAAAACAGCAATAGTTTATATAACAACATGTCAAATTTTAAAATGCCGTTGGAAAACTTTTATGCAGAATGTAATAATGAGCTACATGTAATATATGGACTGGAAAGTGATCATGGACTTAATGCAATATATGGACCAGAAAGGTATCATGGACTTCATGTAATATATGGCGGCTTGTGATTCCATTCCAAAACAAGAGACCACACTGCCTGCACTGGTGGCATAGAGTGATAAAGCACTAAGGTGATGTGAGCTCAGCTAATGGCTCAGGCACTTGATGGTGTTAGGAGAGAGAAAGGGACTTGCTCTCCTGGGGAAGACATATATAGTAGTTTCCACACAATTCATGTCACTGATCTGATGTCGCATGATTCTTTAGAATGAACACCTATCATGATGCAGGGATCCATTGTTGTGAAGACATAAACATGGTTCCTCAAGCCAGTTATGTTAGCCTCTGTTTGCATATGAAAGGGAACACATATGTATAGACAAGGGCACCTAGACAGTCTTTTTGATGACACAAATGATCACATCACCACCAGGAGAGGGGTTAGGCCTTATCATCGAAAAAGGCTTTCATTGGAAGGCTGCCACCAAG
The DNA here is from genome assembly GCF_019279795.1 of Protopterus annectens. Taxonomy (NCBI): domain Eukaryota; kingdom Metazoa; phylum Chordata; order Ceratodontiformes; family Protopteridae; genus Protopterus; species Protopterus annectens. The sequence goes on along the minus strand of NC_056737.1, from coordinate 1,652,726,153 downwards.
AGCAGAAATCACTCTCATAGTTACCAGGATGAAGATGCCTCATGATAGTGTAATATTTGGTCAAGGGGATTCTTGATGTTCAGCACAGGGGAAAATTTACAAAAAGATTGATACCAAACTAACTGTGTTAAAGCCAGACTCATTTGTAAGAATCTGGTAATAGCAGGTTCATTATAGTCAAGTTCTTATGTATATGGCCTGCTATTCAAAAGTGAAACTTGAACTGTCATGTATATCCCTGAATCAAAAAGCAGCTAACAACTTTAAAAGCTGTTAATACATTTTTTTGCAATCAAACAGCTGGAAAAAATATAGAAACAGCATAAAAAAAACTAAATAATTTTCAAAGCTGTTAACACTGTTCTTATTAAGATACTAATACTAGGCAGAAAAGAAGTACCTCTCCACAGCTTTAAAAATTCTATCTCACCTTTCACTGACAGACAACTTATTTTTATTTTATTTTACTTTCTTAGTCAAAGTATTATATAGAAGCAGCTAAAGCTTAATATTGTATTAAAATGCTTTATTATTATGTTTTCCATCTTAAACAGTTTTGTTATGTGACATTCACCTTCTGCGCTTCACACTGAAGACATTTATTTATTTACATTGATTTCTCAAAAACATAAGAGCCTGGGTATGATTAGAGATCCAGTCTTAATCCTATAGTCATAAAGAGCAAATATGTATGCTCCCACATGAGTGTTCCTTACCTTGAAAGACTGGAATCAAATTAAAGTTTTAAAATTTTAGCCCTGAGTAACAGTATAACTGTTGAGTCAGTTCATCCACTACTACCATTTCCTGACTATTTTTCATTATCAATTATTTGTGCTCAGGATTATAGTTCATGTTTTCTTTGCATATCACTTCCTGCAGCTATGTTTTGCAGCCAGCCTATAACAACACGTTATCCCAATGATATAAAACCTGTTGAAATTAGAAGTGTGCAGCAACATGATGCTGAATGCTGGATTGTGATTTCCATATTGAGATCTTATAAAATTGGTTCACATTTACCAATAAAGCTTTGGGCAGTGACCTAGATGAAGCACGTTATTATCACAAATGGATTTACATAAGTGTCACACTCTTATTTGCAAATAACGAAAAAAAAATCAGTACTCAGGCAACTGTCATATTCTTGGCTTTGCCAAGACGGCTGAAACTAATTTTAGAAAGAATGTGGGCTTCTTTAAATATTCTTTAAATATTGTCTGTTTAATGAAATTATTAAATGTAATTTATTCATGCAGATAACTGTTTTTTCATTTGCATAATATCTTCTTAGATGTTATTGATATTCTATGGTTTCTTTCATACTGCCTAAGTTTTATTTCTGACATTAGAATAACGAAGCAATGGAATTTAATTAAATTCAAATGAATAAGGCCATATTTATCAGTATATATATATATATATATATATATATATATATATATAGTCATCAAAATAGGATTATATGTATATGCAAAAGTTACAATTTGATTTGGTGAATTTGCTTATTTCTTAGATGATAATCTTATCGCTTGACTCAAACATCACTTACTGAAGACTTAAGCAACTGCAGTAATATTATTTGAGTAATATAAAATAAATGCAAAATGTCATTATCGCAATCTCTGATCTTTTAGTATTATCAAATAAAGCATAATTTCATAAAATTAATTCAGATGTCTTTGCACTGAAATATTGTCTTGATCCACATAAGGAAAGTGTCAGCAATGGACAGAATAATTTGATTTAGATAACACAATGCATATAGTCTCATGCAAGCTTTAAATTTTCCAGCATTGTAACACAGAGTTTACGTAACATTTTTAATATCATAGAATATCTTTTAAAGAAATCAGATATGCTATGACATAGAGTTCATTCAAATGCAATTTGTCTTTGAGTTTCTCTGATTTTCCCTTAAGGATGCTTTACCTCTTATAAAGCAAGAATTTCTTATATTCTTGAAAGCATTATCCAAAAGGACAGCATCATAACTAAATGTTTATTTTCATACTTCAGTGATGTCTGTTATATTGTGATGAGTGTGGTTAGATGGCCAGTTCTTCCTTTCTTCTTCCCGTCCCCTGCAATTTCATTTCAGAACTCTGCCTTGTATAAGGTATTGCTTTCATGAACTACTTCACAGGTTGCAATAAAAATATATCGGTTTCTGCAAAAGTGTATTGATTTTAAAAGAAATATATTGCTCATGAAAAAAGTATACCTGGTTTAAGCTACTCTGGTTGGAAGTAAAAGTGTACTGCTAAAGGCTAAGGGAAGTAATTTCTTACACTGCATGATATTAGATTTAGTACAAAGGCAGAAGGATCAACGGCATGTAGTATTGTAGAGTAAAGTACGTACATTGAGCTAACCCATATAAACACTAAGTCCCTTCAGCAAAATCTTTGTATTTTAAACATATCTTTATTCTAAAATATTGAAGTATTAATACGTATTGCTTAATAAAGCCATAGCCTGTATTTGTGGACAATCAGTGAGACTGAAATTAAAGCATAGTTCTTACAGGAGTTTTCCTTATGAAACCACATTTTGATTTATGTACAACATTTAATAAAAATGTATTTACTTTCAAGTCATATAAATATAACTGATAACAGAATATATAACTTCAAACAGAGAAGTATTAGTGAAAACTATCAAATATGTGTTGACCCCAGAGGTAAAGAAGCATGATAAATACTGGAGATGCCTATGTACAACAACAGCATGAAGAAGTAGAAAATATAATGCACATTTAACAGTGCTATTGCAATTTTACGTTCATCTTGTACAAAAATGTAGCATATTAATGAACTAAGGCAAAACATGATGGATGATTATTATGAAGACTTATCACTGGAGTCTTGAATAAAATTATTTTTCTTTAATGCTTCAAAGTTATTCCTGATTGCTCAGCATTAGGATGGGATAAAATATGCATATCAGATTTTCAAAGCAAGTGAGTGTGTTTTCTTCATCATCATATTATCCTACTGATCTGGCAATGAGTAATTTTCATGTTTTATTGAACTCTGGAGTACATACAAGCATGACCTTTGCTGGGGAGTGCCACCATAAGCGTGCAGTTCAGGTCATTATAGGTTCTCCAACTTGATTCGGTATGCATGTCTCTGTCATTCTGAAAGTTTTCATCGGTACTGTGATAACTCATTTCACTGAATATATGCTTTATCATTAGCATACTCTATCTGTGTGTGTGTGTGTGTGTGTGTGTGTGTGTGTGTGTGTGTGTGTGTGTGTGTGTGTGTGTGTGTGTGTGTGTGTGTCTGAGTATGTCCTTTTTAGTGATAGTGTTACAGAAAGTTTTTTTAAGGGTAAAAAAAGGTAGGTTTAAAGGCAAGACTAGGATTAGGGTTAGGGTTTGCGTATTCCACTAAAATAGGGCAGGGGTTTAAACCCTTATATGAGCTGTTTCTGTGATATTGTGAGTACAAAATCCTGAATGAAAAGTGTCCACTAATCCACTAATTTAAAGATAAGCCTGTAGCTGTATGTAAGCAATTTTTTCAATAACCATCCAAAGAAATAGGAGATTAGATATAGGGAGGTAGTTATTTACATTATTTGGATCTAATGTTGGTTTCTTAAATGGTGGGATAACCAACACCTCCTTCAATATAAAAACAAATCTCATAAAGAGACAATCAATATTTGATAGATAACTGGATCTAGCACATCAAAACTGCCCATTACCAGTTTAAATGGACAAAGCTGAACCCACATGTTGTAAAGCATCAGACAGAGAAAACATCAGTGAATTCATCAAAATCAAGAATATCAAACAACAATGGAGAACATACTATAGTGCACTAGGGGTCGACCAAGGGAATGCTGGACCATATATAATCAATCTTATCACTGAAAACTGAGCAGCAGACTCACATTCAGAGTTTGCCAAGGCTCTTTCAATTGACAGGCATGCTGGGCTGCACAGTCTCTCCCTCACCTGGAAGACTGCGCTGGTTGTTTAGCCACTGAAAATATTTCACATGACATACATTCTGATTTTGTATCGGAAATCTCTGCTTGTTATATAAATAATGCTCATGAAACACAATCTCTTTAGTCCACCACCCCTCCCTCCATTAGAGGTATCCCAATCTGCCAGAGCTCTATGTATTATGCAAAGAGAATGATCGAACCAAGTTTCACTCCACTTGGTAGAGACAGAGCAGACATGACTTTAGGCTAGGGAATCGTATTTTTGAGATTGAGATTTGTTTTACTGAATTAGCACTTCTTTTCAAATGAAACTGAAGCCATGAGTTGGAAAACTATTGCCAATAATAAGAATTAATTCTATGAGCTATCCTCATTTCATTTCAAGATCATGGGGACTGAAGCTAGACAAGGTCAAACTGATGAGGAACAGGACATGGTTAAACCATGAAACTGATTCCACAACCTGATCCATGACTGTCATATCCATTAGAAGGGATACATACAGTGTACATACAAATCTGTGTATTTCAGAAGTAATCATCTGGGCATCTAGAAACCTTTCATAACCCATTTAATTTATAGAATAGGAGACACTGCTTCATCGTCAACCTAGATGTTAGCATCAACTAACACCATAATGTGCTGATGACCCAAAACCAAATCAATGAAGAAGTCAGTGAATTCCTGCAGGAATTTCCTTATACTACCTGGTGGACAGTAGATGAAGAGAAACCTGCAATTTGCTCCTGGAACAACAATATTTTCAAAGGAGTGGGTCTCTCTGGAGTCCACATTGGGTAACTTGACTTTATTACTACAAACAGCATCCCCACTTCGAATTCTACTCCTCATAAGCAACATATAACTAAGAAGCCAAGTGAAACAGCTACAGCTAGATCAGGGCCAAAGTTCTTATCCAGCCAAATGTTGGGTATAAATACAAGGTCAGCATCACATGACAAGTCAGAGACAATGCAAGTCCTATTAAGAAACAACCTTGCATTAACACATGAAGTCCTAAGATGGCAAAAAAATGGGCCTCTGCTACTTGCCCATGATTTTTACAGGGACTCTGGATACTGTAAAAAGCAAGGAGCGTTGGCAGTTGCCCTCTTTGAAGAAGCATACAAACCTTTCACTCCAATATAGCAAACATCCAGATGAGTTGCCTAAAGGTCAGTGGTGAAGTCCTCCCCAGTGCTTATACAGTCAGTAAAGCCTCCTGGAAAGCTGAAACACAGGGAGAGATGATCTATGTGATATAAAAGGTACAGGGCCATAGTTACAAAAATACATGAAAATGATAATCAAAACAGAAACATGCAATGATACATAAAACCCAACTGTCAAAGAAGCATCTATGTCCTGGAACTCACTCGTGGTAATGTGTACACTACACTCATATTTATCTATTGGTCAAAATATAATAATTTAGAAGGGGACAGCAGAATATAAAAGTGAAACCAGTTTCTATAGAATGCTAGTTATGTTATAAGAATGAGCGCAGAAATTGTGTTTAAAGTGAGTATAGTTAATTCCAGTACAGGTAGACTACATGAGTATAGGGATAGTTGATACTGAACAGAGATATTTACAAAAAATATATATTATGTACAATTTATTTACACAGGAGACTCTCTTGATTACCCTAAAAGACTTACTTATGGCTGGGATAGGTGAAGGACTCAGAGATGAAAAGTAAAGTGAAGAATATTATCCTAGTGTGTTACAAGAATGTAGCCATAAGTTCATTAAGTGGATATTTAGTTGTACATTGAATGAAAAAAAGTTGTCATTAAGCCTTAGGTTTAGGAAGAGAGAGAGAGAAGAGACAGAGAGGGAGTCTCTAATGCTGGAGATCTGGGTACCAAATACAGCTCCCCTTGCTGTTTTTTTAGCTTTGTGTATGCTTAGTATATATTTGTGTGTGGATTGCAAATTTCTTGCTAGTATGGATGATCTAAAGATATTCTGTAGACTGGGACACTTGTTTGCTTTTCTAGACTAGATTGTTTGCCATAAGTAGTGAAGTGCAGCTGAGATGTTAAGAATTATGCTATTTGAATTTTTGGAGGGCAATGCATTGATATGCGGGAGGTTGCATTCATATTTTTGGATTTTATTGCAGCATTGCTGTAATTTAGTTGTGCACTATAGTGTAGATTAGTGAGTATGGTCAAAGCTTGAAGTAATGTTGGAAGTAGGTAGACAGAGTCTGGAGTTTTTCTGCTGTCTTCAGTGAGAAATATATTTATGCAGTATAGGTTCCCATGTTTCTCATATGTCTTTTTTACTACTTGTATGTATAATTTTAGGTTATTGTCAATATAGGGACTCAGAGTAATTTGTTAGAAGGAACATGTTGAATTTTAGTGTAGGTCTGGCTTGGTATCGTGATTTTAGGAGTAAGGTTGAACAATTTGATCTTCTTGAGAAGTTGGAAATTATTCAGGCTTGACTCAATGGAGGAAACACTTTCTGACTTTTTGCTTACAATAAGTTAAGATTTTATGCTGTAGAGATGAACTCCAATTTGTCTACATATTATACCAACATGGCATGATTGGATGCTATCTGAAGGTCATTCATGAAAAGCTGTATGTTTGAACCCTAGGGCACCCCTACTGTAACAGGCAGAAAGGAGACGAATTTGGATTTCCACTTAGCTTGGAGTTTGTTGGAAAGATAGTTACTCTACCATCGTAGGACTGAGACTGAGAAACCTGTGAGTTTTAGTTTTTTCAGGGGTATGCTGCATAATAGTGTCATATGCTTTTGAGAGATCTAAGAATGATAGCAAATGGGTGATAGTTAGACAGTTCTTCAGAGTTTCCCCCTTTTTGTAGTAGTAAGATGTAGGATCTTTTCCAAATGGCTGGAATGTAATGTTCCTGTCCTGACCCATTCACTAGAATGGATACTAGGAAGGCAATTACTTTGGCAGAATTTTCAAGACACTTTTCTGGAAGGTTGTTCACAGCCAGATATGTGAGTTATAATTTTTGGGGCATTTTTTTTTTTTTTTATTATTGTGCCTGAGGTGATTGCTTTTCCAGTGAAACTGGCATTTTGGGGAGTAGGATACATGTTGTGGTTCAGATAAGTACTGTTGTTGTTTTTAAGGATGTCGGTAATGGCTTGGATAAAGCAAGTATAAAAGTCAGTGGCAATAGTTTACTGGGGAGAGTTGGGGAGGGAGTTGTCTCTATGGTTCTACCTTAGTTAAACAGTTTATTTGTTGATTTAGAGCAGAATCTTAGGTTGTTTGGGCTTACAGTTTGTAGCATAAGCTTTTTTTCTTGCCTTCAGTTACATTCTTTTAATGAGGATTCAAAGTTGTTTGAAGGTTTCGTGATTCTGCTGTAATTTATATTTAACCATTTTGATCAGTTTTATGGTTGAATGTTTAAGACATGGGGCATGGTTTGCTTTAAGTCTTGTTCATCTTACCGGGACAATCTTGTTTAGAATGCTAAGAAATGTTTGGTTAAATCATAGCGTTGGTTCATAAAGAGGAAGATAATGAATAGAATTCCAGTTGTATAATTTTAAGGAAGCTACATCTTTATTTTTCTTGAATTGTGTTGTATTCTGCAAATTGTTAAAATAGTGTTGTTTTGAAATGAATAAGAGATGCCTGTTAATGTAAGCTGAGAGGTGGTCACTAATGAGGCTGGAGAGTGTATCAGAGGAACGAATGTGTGAATATCTCTGCCACAGTGAAAAAAAAAGTTTTTTCAGTGCCTTGGTATTGTAACAAAGTTATCATGTAGTCCATTTAGTCCACATTTAGTCCATACTATAACACTAGGCTAAATGTAACATCTGTCCAGCATTCTATATTGGTAAAACCAATCAAAGACTGAAAGATAGGATACGTAGTCACATCAGAGTTTAAGAGGAAAAAGACCACTAATGCACTTTATAGACATGTTTTGGATAAGGTTGGAGAATATAGTTTTAAGTTTTTCATTTTGTATGTCATCCCAACCTTTATAAGGGGAGGGGATAAGAAGAATTTAACAGAAAGAATGGGAGTTAAGTGGAGTTTAAATTTCAGGGCTCATTTCCTCCCGGCTTAAATGATATGCTTAGTATTAAGGCTGTCTTAAAAGATTTACATGATAAAATTCACTAATAGTCTTTAGTGTTTTTAGTTAATGGATGTTTTTCATCATAGAGTTTCACTTTAATTGAGAGTTAATAATTTCATTGATTGTATAATTGTTTAATTGTTTAGTGTATTTAAACATTGTGGTAGAATAAAAGTTTGATGCCTGAAGAAGCAGTGTGGAATACTGTGAAAGTTTTTACTTGCATCTTATTAAATACAGTTACTCGCGGTTCCAGTTCTCTTGTTTTGTTTTAGTATATACATATTTTTTTGGAGTTACTGGATTAATACCCTGATATGCTTGTTTTTTCTTGGCATTAAATAATTATACACTGTTGCAGATTTTCCTAAATGGTAGGAACTCTGATGTTTGTATTTTCCTGGTTAGGGGTCACCACAGCAGAACTCCGGTCTGCTAATGATTGGCAGCTGATTTTTATGGTGCTGAGTTGCCAGCCCGACACCCAACCTTCAGCAAAGGCACGCCCATTCACACATGTCTTTCGGAGGCCACTCGACTGCAGGGAGGACATGCAGACTCCACACAGAAAGCACTCTGGCCAAGAATCGAACAGGAGAACCTCTTGCTGTGAGGCAACAACGCTACCGCTGTACCACCATGGCTGAACTGATAACCATATATATTTTGAATATCTTTAATTTTAATATTTATCAAAAATATATATATATATATATAAATATATATATATATATATATATATATATATATATATATATATATATATATATATATTGTTTGCATTCCAAAATCTACAAAATGCAAGCACTTTCTACATATGTATTGTATCAGTGATAAGAAAAAAAAAACGCATAGGTTCAAATGTTCATAGATACTTACTAGGCTATTGATCCATGAGGATCCTTAAAAGTCTAGCAATACATTCCCAGGCCATTCTCAGCCCTTGTATTTTAAGTAGGAAATAACTCAGGGAAAAGTGTATCACTGAATTACCAAGCAGATTTTAGCCCTTGTATTTTAAGTAGGAAATAACCAAGGGACATTGTATATTAAGTACGAATAGCCTAGAGACACTCAGACGTTTACATTTTGCCCCTATCCATAATGAACAAAGGTCCTAAACCATGGGTGAACTTGTCATTTCACATCCATTCCTTCAGATTACATTTGACTAGAGTAAGATATATACTTTGCTTTATGTGCAGAGGAAGCTGATTCCAGAGAAGTTTTGTTCTCTGTGATACATCTCTATCCTTCCAACACATTCTGTTTATGTTGCAGAACAGATTAAGTGCTCTTGAGTGGGTGTTTCTGCTACCACTGGTCGTGTGAATGTGCAGTAGGTCCAAATTCAACTGAGGCTCTGTAAGCAAGGCAGCGATAATCCTTTAGTAGCCCATAAGATACTACAAAGAAGGACAGGGCTTTGAGATGTGTAACTTCTGATTTAGGTCCACAATTTTCTGAGAGAAGAAGCACTGTAGTCATTCAAGGTGTGTCAAATGTTTGAATAGGTACATACAAAAGGGGGGATTAAACTCAAGGATCAACCTAATAAGTGCCAAATACACTGGAAAGATCACATCTCTTGGGACACCATATCCTTACTAATAATCTATGCAATGAACAAAACACTTTCATATAATAGTAGATCTCAGGTTTTAGGTAGTGAAGGAAAGGATAAGATCGCAGATAAGTGTTCTGTTGGCCTCACACTGTGACAGATAAAGGAACCTTATGGAATATGGAATATGACACAACAGTATTGATTCAACTTAATTTTGGTGTTTCTTCACCTAGTGATAATGGGTTGCAGGCCAGGCACAATATACAATGAGGAGACACAGATGTCCTGCAGAAGAACTTATATCCCTCATTTTTTTTGGAACACATCATGAGCCTGAGGGAGGATTTGGGACCATTGCTGAGAATATATAAGTCAATATCCACTGCTCAACTGTCCAGTAATACATACCTCATTAGCTCTTCTAGGATAGAAAATTGATGGTTAGATGGAAGCTTGATATGTGCTGTTTAGTAAACAGACTGTACTACCAGATTTGTGGCATATTACTGGAAACTTCCCTCACAGCTTTCCAGCTAAGTGAAAGTGAGCATTTTCTATAATTAGTAAAAATACATGTGTGCATATGTATTCAGCTTATGTATACTTACTTATTGTTTTGTCAGCCTTATTCAGATAATTATTAATTTTTTCCTTTTAAACATTTTATTGTTTCAGAATTGGAGCAGCCCCGCACTTCAAGTGCAGAATAATTATGTTTAATGCAAACTAAAACTTTCTAAGAGCTAGATATTGTCATGCTCTTTTGCAACCAGCATTGCCAAAAAGCCATCTTATGGAGACATTTTGTTCAGAAACAGGAACAGAAAAACAACAAATCATTAATTATTCCAAAATCTCTCAGTTAGCTAGGAGGTGTGCATAAGCAAAAAAAGGTCACGATTCATGTAACATCTGTTTGATGGTGGTATTAAAATTAATAAATGTTTCAGGGCCAGAATATGTTATGCTGATTTTTACAAATTCAAAGCCTTAGTCTGATGTCTAAGAAAATGGTCACCATGGCATTTGCTGTGCTTCTCTTGTCTTGTCTTGATAGAGTCAGCCTGCTTTTAATGAGTATATACTTTATTTATTTTTCTAGTCACAAATATCTTACAATGATTTAGTAGAAGTTATATGAAATAATGTGACTTTTCTAGGAGGACAGCTGAAGAATAATATTTTAGCGTTAAACAATATGTGACTCTGCATATGTATCTAACTTCTTGAAACTAAAGATTTCTTACATTTGTTTCACTCCTACTTATTCTAAAAAAATCTCCTGGGCTTTTTAAACAATAACAGCAGCTGTTGATTTCTTTCAATTATCTCCAAGCTAGTTGAATGTTCTGCAACTTACTTTCTTTTCCTTTTCTTATTTAAATGTTGAAGGTACACCTGTATCTGAAGGTTCTGGTAAAGTGCAAAAAGACTAGAAAAACAGAATTCCAAGAAATGAAAACAGTTTAGAAAAGTAGCAACATTTCAAATCTGAGCAATAAACAACTGTTATAACAACTTGAGAAGCTACAAAAAAATAAGGGAAAACCTGCTCAGGACATTTTGTTGCTCTTCATTTTTCTTTTAAATTCGCAGTAAGGTGTTTTTGGCATGTGCTATTATTGTAATCCCCACATGAGCTAATTTTCTTACTTGATGAATTTTAAATTTACATCTATGATCTTATCCCTTCCTTTGCTACCTAAAGCTCAAGAGGAGAGTTGAGGATAAAAACCTAGACTGAATGATAAATTGAGAGCTTTAATGTATGAATCAGCTGTTAGTTCATCTAGACTCTGTTACAACTCTTACAGTTTTCTTGAAATACACAATCCCTGGGATTCATTAACACTCATGTACACTTCACCCTAAGTCTAAATGATTTAAGCATGTTAGTGAAATGAGCAGCATAGCTCATTAAATATGCAGGCTGATTTTCACATTTATTAGCACCTTTTGTGGCCTGTAGAAATGCTGGCAGCCAGAAAGCCAGGGAAGCTCAAACACACAAATGTAAACAAAAGTCAAACCTAGCAACGTGTGGACAGCTTATACAAGGTAAGGCAGGTTAATTGAACAAATTACGATGCAGGGAAAGTTAAACGGGGAGAATGTACCCAGAATGCAATGGGATTATTGCAGAAATAAGTAAGTGTGAAGGGATCAGGAAAACATACTCAGATAATGTAGTCAAATGTGCTTATCTCACAAAGAACGTCTTAACATAAAAAGTTTCATATTGATGTATTAATAGTTAATCCTATTCACAATTCCCAGAGCAGCTGTTACACAGTCATAAAATCACAGAATGTGTTTATATTTGTTTACCCAATGTAAAAATGGATAATAAGAACTTGATGGAATTATGTTTGTGTAACATTAGTGCAGTTATATAATGTTTCCCTTTGCTGGAACTGAACAGCAAATTATGTAAGTCCACCAGTTAATTAAATGTGTGTGAATCAAAGGCACCACAGTGGAAGCGTTAAAATAATCTATAAGACTTCACCTACTGTATGTGAAGTCATTACATCATATGATAGTGTTGCAAGCAACTTGAATGAGATAAAAGAGATGGGGAAGCCTCTCACACTGTAATTGTATACATTATAACCAGTTTGGATGTCATTCATACATAACAGTATACGGACACGATGCTTGCAGTCACTCGATGCAGGTTTTGAACACATGACTATGTGATGACATAAGCTACTCGACATTGTGAAAAAGGAACATGCCACAATAGAATTGCTGCTACAATTCTGAGGTATTTGGATATTTGAAGGCATTACATCATGTTATCACTGCAAGAAATTTATGTGCCTGTAATTTTTTTATAGGACTGTTGCTTTATGTCATTTTGTCACACAGCATTCATTGCCTGATGCTAGGTATACCCAAACACATGTGATTTATAATATAGTTGCCACTATAGCTGTAGAATAACAACCATGTACAAATTGTATATAATCACAGATTTGAACAGATACCTTATAAGGCAACAACATACAGAACACGTTCTCATTTTCATGCCAAAGGAGAAGGCTTAGTACAACTGTTATGAAAGGAAAATGTAATCAAATGTCATCAGTTTTACATAAAGCATTTCTATGTGAAAAATGATCACACTATCTTGTAAGTGGAATCACTGTCTATACATATATACAGCAGATATGTGTGTGACAACATTGTTAGTGACGTGTACGTTCACAGTCATACTGACATCACTCAGTCTGAGCAGAAATGGCTGGATTTGAACTAACTACCTAAGATCACAAGCTACAGAATATTAACTGAATGGCTTGGCAAGCGTCATATGAGATGATGGCTTACAACTGTGACAATGTACATTTGAGTGGATGACATCCCTATGGATTAGTAGCTTGATGTATCTAATAAAATGTTGTGGAGGAGCACAATAACATTGTACAGCTACACATCATATATGTATTTAAAGCCTTTTCTATACTTTATGAGAGAGAAACTCACATTCACAGAAGACAATCACTGCTGGATTCAAACTATCAATGTATCTATTTATGCAGTCTAGAGAGCACAGTATCAACAGCCAGTGTCACAGTAGAAGATGCATTACAATTGTGCGATAGTGCAGGTTTGTAAGCATAATGCAATTATTGTGTTTTCAAAACTGGACTTTTCCTGGAGATACTAGAAATTTATAGGGTGGCTCTCTGCCACTGAAAATATGACTCCTAAATGGAAGTACAGATGAGGGGTGTTGCTACAGTGCCAGTTGTGCATGACAGTACTCACAGTCATATTATTTAAGCAATGTTGGATTCAAATCCCATACCTACTAAGATAAAGAACCTACCAATCACAATATTAACCACAAGTACCACAGGAAAAGTCTGACTTTTGAAGTGAAAGGGTGCACTTATGAAAGGATGATTTCATCAACGTGTTGCAGAGAAGATGTGTGTGGTAAAAGTGGGAGTGTTTCCATGAGTGGAATGGGATTCAGCATTTCTATTGATGAAGCTATACAGACCTGATTTTTGAGCCCCCCCCCCCCCAGCATCAACAGCTAGTGCCACAGTAGAAGTTACAATACACTTGTGTGATAGTGCAGGTTTGAAAGCATAATGTAATTACTGTGTTTGCAAAACTGGGTTTTGCCTGAGGATACTAGAAATTTATGGGGTGGCCTTCTGCCCCTAAAAATATGACTCCTAAATAGAAGTATAGATGAGGGGTGTTGCCACAATGCCAGTTGTACATGACAATACTCACAATCACACCATTTAAGCAATGCTGGATTCAAATCCCATACCTACTAAGTTAAAGAACCTATCATTCACAGTATTAACCATAAGTGCCACAGGAAAAGTCTGACTTTTATAGTGAAAGGCTGCACTTATGTAAGGATGATTTTATCAATGTGTTGCAGAGCAGATGTGTGTGGTAAAGGTGGGAGTGTTTCCCTGAGTGGAATGGGATTCAGCATTTCTATTGATGAAGCTACACAGACCTGACATTGAGCCCCCCCACCGCACACATACACACACACACACACACACACACACACACACACACACACACACACGCACACACGCACACACACACACACACACACACACACACACACACACACACACTTATACACACACACACACACACACACACACACACACACACACACACACACACACACACACACACACACACACACACACACACACACACACACACCTTCAGCATTATTGGATTTGAACCTCTTACCTGACTGGTTACAAAACTTAGAGAACAGAGTACAAACCACAAATGCTACAGCAGAAGTCTGACTTTTATAGTGAGAGAGTGCACTTATGAAAACAACCTCATCAGTGTGCTGCAGAGAGGATGTTTGAGGTAAAAGGGGATGGGGGAGTTCTCTGCCTGTTTAAATGTTTCTTCAGAGTGGAAGTAGATACAACACTTTTATTGATGAAGCTATACCCCCGCCCACACACACACACACACACACACACACACACACACACACACACACACACACATTGCCAGCTTCAAACCTCCTATCTATCTCGTTACAGAACACAGAATTAACTTCAAGCACCACAAAAAAAGTCTGACTTTCGAGGGTAGAGAGGGTACTGTTCACATGATGACCTCATCAGTATGTTCCAGAGAAGATATTGGTGTTAAAAGTCACATAAAGTGCAAATGGATCTGAGTCCAAAGTTATTTTTTTCTCATGTGGAAGTGGACATAGCATATCTGCTGTTAAAGCTTTAAATACTTGGCAGTAAAACTACATATGCACAAGTTCACCAGTGCCAAATTCAAACCACCTACCTAACTAGTTACATACTCTAGAGAACACAGTATGAATTGTCCTGTGGTGGACAATTCTGACATTAAAGATGTGAAAATGCACATTGTTAGGTTTAACACATCAGGATTTTGAAGATCAGCCAGTCTGCATCACAAGCCTTATGACAGATGCATGTGTCTGGACAGGCTGATATAATAGCACTGTGTTTTTCCCATGTAATTACATACTGATCTGATAACATCTATATGCTGTCATTCATGTACATTGTGTTACTGTGACATGTCCCTCTTAACAGTATATTTCATTAACAATCATAATTATAAAAAAGTTGATTGTCAAGCACGCATTCATGACAGTTCATCCCAGGATGATTTTATGCAAATAATAACCATTTATTGTGCACTGTCTACTGTACTGGCTCATGCTTGGACAAAGAGCATTGATAATAGAAACAGATACTTCCAAAATATGACAATGCACTGCTTGAATAACACTGATGGATTACATGTGAAAAGGGTATGCACCAACGTAACAAAGTTGCAAATGCAATCATGTCAGTGTATACTAGATTAACAGACTGAATTAAGCGAGTCAACATTACTGTGAAATCTAAATACCTTAGTTACAAAATTCCATCAACACATGCAGAAGTTATACAACCTACTCACATAATTCTTTGCTTTAAACTTTTTTTTTTTTTTTTTTGCACATTCCTTGAAACTCACCACTGGCAAGCTCATTTGCATGGGTGATGTCAAAAGTCTTAGTGCATGCATAATCATAACTTAAAAATAATGAACTTAGAATGGGAATTAGCAGTAATCTATGGTATTCTGTGCCAAATGCCATACAAATAAGAAGTATACACAAACAACCATGTTTGAATCTGGTGGGATACACTACAGATATATATTATGGTGATGTCATGATTTTCACATTTGTCATGGCAGTCAAAGTCCTTCAGTCCTTATATGTATGATGCAGGTGTATTGTGAAGCAGACAATGGACCAAGCATGTTATTTGTGGGGGAAACATGGCTTATGGAAACAGTATTGAATCAAGAATGTTTATTTTCTGACACAAAAGGGGTGGGAAGAGGGGAACATTTGGAGACAGGGATACACTTATAGGCATACTAAGAGATTAGTTGATGGTTCATTTTTGCATGTATTTTGTGTTGTGTTATCCTGCATCTTCTGGCTTACATAAATTTACAAAATCAAATCTATGGCTTTTCCTAATGCCTCAGATTTGTTAATGATTCCCAGGATATTCTCAAGCATAAGTATGACAACAACAAACATTAACACGCATAATTGTGTACATCATTTGAAACTCTGCACACTTAGAGATAATACTGTGTACAATAAAGTGTTTCAAATATAGATGAAGATGTTGCAGAAAATTGGAAATATGATGAAGACATAAGGAGGATGCTGTTGTTTGACAGCATATGCATCACACAATTACACACATACTAATAATATGTGAAAACATTAACTCATTACAGCCAAGTGCACCTCAAGGCATATCTGCAGTTTCCTTCTATTGACACCTCTAGACATCCAATATTGCTTGTTCATATCTGCATTAATAATTCCAAAACCATGCTACATACAAGGCATCAGAAGATTTCATCTTAAAGCATACATGATGGCAAACAAAATTGTATTGATATTTGACCTCTGTCTAAGGAGATATTGAATATTATTTGTAGCTATTAGCTGAAATACCTGACATCCTTAAAGGGTAATTTGCATATATTCCATATTATCTCTAATACAAGAGGTTTAAGGTATCACACAGTGGAAAGTCTAGCTTTGCTAGATTTTTCTTTTTGGTGTCTTTTAATCAATTGTTTTTCCTGTGTGACCTGTTTACTCATTGTTTAATTTGTTAGTTGGGATATTTTGCAGTTACCCTAATGTTTATGGATATCAGTTGGGTACAACAATCCTGTGTTTCCAAATATTAGCCAAACATTTTATTTATGCTGTGCTGATGATCCCATAAGAAGGCAGAAACATGCATGCCCACAGCTAGTGGGATTTGACTTTATTGGCCTGAAATTGTCCATAAATAGACCTAAAAGAAAAAGTCATGGACATTTGGAATTGCTTTTTTTTCAAGAATTTTTATTTTCATTTTGTATTTATAAAAAACACAAAACTTTTCATATTTTTCAATTGCGTTTATTATTTTGGTCATATCGGTTTGGTGTAGGGAAATATATATTTAAATAGTCTGCGAAAGCGGAAATATATATTTTGAGGTTATGTATTGAGGGGGAATTTTGATACGCGTTTTGTTTAATATATAAAAACAGTGGTTCTAGGTATAAGTTAAATAGAAAAGGTGATAGTGGGCATCCTTACCTTGTGCAATTTTTTATTGAAATTGTATTTGACCATGTTCTATTTATGTAAATAGATGTATAGGGATTACTTTAGAGAATTTGAATAATCTGTACAAAGTTGTTAGGTATGTCAAAATAAGGTAATGTTTGAAGTAAGAATTCTAGGTTGACCCTTTCAAATGCCTTGTGGGCATCTACTACCATTGCATAAATATTAATGTTCTTCTGATTTGCAAAAATCAATGCATCCAATGTTAGCTTGTTATCACTGGTCTGTATATGTGGTGTGAACCTGGATTGTTCTGGAGAAATTATTATCTCTATTAGGTTTTTTAATCTGTTTGCAAGTATTGAAGTTAGGATCTTTGTATCTATATTTAAAAGGGAGATGGGTCTATAACTATCTAGGTTTTTTGGGATCTGCATGTTCTTTTAATATGAAAATAGTTTTGGAGGCGTTAAAGTGAATATCATTTATGTTATTATTTATTATATAGTTCAGCACATTATATAGTACTTTAACAATAAGGGGAGTGAAGGATTTGTTAAACTCTGAAGTAAGTTTATTTATTTTATTTATCTATTTTACATTTGTTAACCAGGAAAGTCCAACTGGATACATATCCATTTTCAGCGGAGGCCCGGGGAGAAAAGCTCCAAGCAGATAAACATTTAAAATGCAGTATACAGTAATATTTAGCAATTAACAAAATCAAAAGAAAAATACACATAGGTTACATATTTAAGAGAATGGTCTGAGTAAGGTAATATTTACAGAGATATTCAGCAATTTAACAAAAATAAAAAGACAACTACAAATAGGTTCCATAATGATAAAAGGTTCAAAGTAAGGTTATATTTGGATAAGAGAAAGTCAACAACGTGGGAGGTGGAGGGAAACTATAAAGGGAGAAAAAAAATTAAACATATAAGAGAAATGAGGGTATAAGAAGAGAAAACAGGTAAAGGAAGATCATTTATAAAGAAAGAGAGGAAGAATGAGATAAGAGAAGGGCAGGTTAGGTAGAAAGCAGCAGAGGCTGAGAACGGAGGTTACAGTTCTGATAATGGAAGCTAGAGCTAATATAAAGGGGTAGAAGAAATTAATTGAAAGAGGGTATGGAGAGAGAAAAGTGAAATTCTCTTAGATAGCTAAGATGGTTTAATAGATTATATGAGTAATGTCAGGTTAGATTGGGACTAGAGACAAGTTTTAGTTGAAACTCAAGTCAGTGAAGTAACTCAAACTGAATAATTTGAGTTTTAGTCAGGGTTTAGACAAGGACATAGCCAGTTATTGTATGTGTATCTTTAGTGATATTTTGAAGTGAGGCAAGGAGCAATTTGTGGTTAGTTCACCAGGAAGGGAGTTCCATTTTTTATCAGCAGTGTTAGAGAATAAGGAATCTCCAGCAGAGTTGTTGGCTTTGGTAGGTTGTACTAGCATTCTGCTGGAAGAGCGAAGGGATGCTAGATTGCAATATGGGGTAATGATATTAGCTAGACTGGGGGTGTGGGAAGGTTGGTGGAGGATTTTATGAGTTATTATGAGTTGGTTATAACAGATCTGGTTGGGTAGCTCTAGCCAACCTAATTTTTGAAGATTGTGGCAGTGGTGAGTTCTGTATTCTGAGCCTGTGGCAAATCTAGCTATATTGTTCTAACATTTAGTGATTTTGTTGAGATTTGATTTGGATAAGTTAGTGAGGATGGGTGATGCATAGAAAAGGGATGACAGAAGATGTGTGTGAGCTATGGCTGTTCTGGCAGTTGGGGTTAGAAATTTCTTAATCACATACATGGAGCCTATTTTTTTGTTTACTGTTTTTATAGTTTTGTCTATATGGGCATTGTAGTTTAGATTATTATCAATGATTATACCTAGCAGTTTAGTAGTTGGATCTGGAGAAATTGTGGTGCCATTCTGAGAAGAGACTAAAAATGTTGGTGGTGTTATCTTACGGGTGGGGGGGGAATAATAGAAGTTTGGTTTTGTTTGGGTTCAATAAGAGCTAAGTCCATCTGGTCTGGGGGCCTTGTGTGATTTCAAATGTTTAATTGTTGTGATTCTCTCATTAATAGAAATATGTTCCATTCATTTTTTTTATTGTTCTAAGTTTAGTTTAGGAAATTTTAATTTTTGAAGAAAAAGAGTCCTTTCTTCCCTAGAGGCTTATAATGTCTGTTCTCCATATATTTGAGAATATATTTGCTTGAATATTTTGATAATTTCTTCATTTCTTATATAGTTTTTGCCCCTGTAATTTATTTCTACTATATTTGAGGTGGTTTTATGTTGTGAAATAATTATGGTCAAAGTTCTGGATGGAATCTGTGCTTCTTCTGCATAACTGGCTAACATTCTTGCCTCATAAAAAGATAGATTTCTGTTCACTAACATATACAGGTCTCTTTGTGTTTTTAGGAGATCAACTTCTGTTTGATTATTAGGGTTATTTAGTAATTCTCTTTCAAGTTGTTCTATCTTCTCTTTCAAGGTGTGTTCCTCTTTTAGTTGCATTTTTTTATAATATGCTGCTTTTTTGATGAGTAGTCCTCTGATTTGTGCTTTGGCCACTGCCCATTCTGTGTCCATTGAGACATGTGAGGTGGGGACATTTACAAGGGATGTTTTTAATATGTCCTCAGTTTCTTTTATTATATCTGCGTTGATATGCAGATTAGGATTTAATGATCAGTTGTGACCTCTGCCTGCTAGGTACCGTCTTTTGTCCCAGTTGATATTCAAAGTAACTTTGGAATGGTCCAAGAATAATCTGGTGTGTATGACTATTAAGGGATCTATGTTAATAAGTATGTCTGAGATTAAAAAGTGTTCTATTCTCAACCACATCTTGTGGCGTTGGGAACAGAATGTGAACTCTCCGGTTGTACCGCCATTATTCCCATACTTGAAGAGGTCATACCATTTAAAATCTTGTTTAAATTCATTTAGAGCTATTGTAGCTTGTTTATTATAAGATTTGGTCGGGTTAGATTTGTCCTTTTCTGGGGGTTTTATATGTGTTCCAGTCACCTCCAATTATTATATAGTGATCTTTAATTTGGTTTAAGACTGGGTAAGGTGACATAATAAAGTGATGTTAGTTGTTACAGGGTGCATATATATTAAGCACCATTATGGGATTTGGTAATACTGGGTTGGTGGAAGTTACATAACACCACCTTCCCTCTTTATCACTCTTTGTTTCAAGTATTTTATCTTGAAATTGATTTTTGATTATTATGGCTACACCAGCACTGTTAGTCTTACCCTCTGATTATATAATTTGTCTTATCCATTTATTTTTACCAATATCTGACCATTGCTCTGTAGTTAAATGCATTTCTTGTATCAATATAAGATTGGCTTTGGATTTCAAGGTAAGGTGCAGAAACAATTTCCTTTTTTCATTATTTTGGTGTCCTTAAATGTTTCACATCTTGATTTCCCACATTTATGTGTTAAAAATGTTTGTTTTGCCTGATGTATGTGTTAACTTGTATTTATGATTTTTGCATGTGTTGCTGTAGAGTATTTTTGGAAAACATTGAACTATTCCTGTCCCGTCTCTGTGCCTAACCACCATATCCCTGGACCAGGAATAACCAGGGGAATATAATGAGAATTTGTTGTATACTATAAATTTCCCTCTATTTTTAAGTTGTGTATTCTCTTTTTGTATAGGTATCCCCCTTATGTTGCTATATACAATGCAGACAAAGCTTACCAAACTAGTTCCTAAAAAAGCACTGCTGCATCATATCCCTAGTCTCTTGCTTTAACCTATATACAATTATAGTAATGTGTAAAGATAGCTTATAATTTTTTCGTTTATGACTTAATCCTTCTGATAAAAAATATTTTGTAAACAGCATGTTAGTATTCAAATCCTCAGTTAGATAAAACAAGATACACAACAATATACCATGCCTTTTAAACCAGGGTTGTCCTGGTCACATATTTACAATATACCATGCCTTTTAAACCAGGGTTGTCCTGGTCACCTATTTACAATATACCATGCATTTTAAACCAGGGTGATCCTAGTCACATATTTACAATATACCATGCATTTTAAACCAGGGTTGTCCTGGTCACATATTTACAATATACCATGCCTTTTAAACCAGGGTGGTCCTAGTCACATATTTACAATATACCATGCTTTTTAAACCAGGGTTGCCCTGGTCACATATTTCTTCCTCCTATATTTCTCTTTCCCTCCTTCTATCAGTTATACTAAAGAACTTCCCTATTTTAGTTGTTATACAGATTATTGTAACAGCCTGATATGCATACAAGTTATGTTATTGGCACCTATAGATAGAAGTAAGAATGTGAGGGAAAGAGAGAAAAGAATGTTGTCAGGCTTATATATGTTGTTATAGTCTACATATTCAGGTTATAATTATGCTTTCTGCAGTTAAACAAAAAGAAAAAAGTCTATATTAGTATGATCAGGTATTCTCGCCTTTCTGAAGTGTTTTTATTGTCATTCTCTCAGTTATCTTAATCAGACAACAGTATTTCTGTCAAACAGCCTTTAAGTAAGCAGATTCAGACATTCTCTCATCCAGTAATTAAGGCTGGATTCTGCATACTTAGTCTTAATTAGAGAGCCAAACCCTCAGTGATTGTTTTAATGAAACAGTACCTTACACATCAGAGTCTTGTTATGCAGGTTTCTGGTCATCTTCTCAGTCAGGTTTTATCTTTTTAGTTGGTTTTAATTGATTTTTCTATTTCTAAGACAATATTCATTTCCTAGTCTTGCTGTGTCTTCATTTCAGGTCATTTTGGATTTGCAATGGAGCCTTTTGAGCTCAAAGGGGGAATTAATTTACATACCAGAGTCCCAGGAAGTGGAGTTCATATATAAGGCACACATCGGAAACTGCAGTTGTATTTTAGTTCCTACCCAGTTTTCTTTTGCATTTCCTGTGATCCTCATGGCTCCCATCATCGTTTTAAGGGCCTTGGAAGCAATGGGAGGCTCTCAGAGTTGGTATCCCATCTAAAACGCTCACAATTCAGCCAATTTTTCACTTGAGTCGTTTTCAGTTTCTAGATGTTTTCTTTCATTTATGAAGGTGGAATCTGCTTAAAAAAATAGCTAGAAATGTTTGTTTTGCTTCTTTGGGGTCAGCAACCATGTATTTAACCTCTTTTACAGTGAAAGTGAGAAGGTTTGGATATTTCATCTGGAATTTAATTTTCTTTTCTATTAGAAACTTGCAGTATGGAGACAGAAGTTGTCTTGCTTGCCATATCTGGATGGGCAGGTCTTGAGCCAAGGAAATTTTATTACCATTCCAGGTGAGTGTCCCTTTCTTTTTAGCTGCAAAAAGCATTTTATTTACACCCTGGTAGTTTAAGATTTTAATATAGACAGGTCTTGGTCTCAGAGGAGATTGCATTTCTCTAAGGGCTGTATGAGCTCTCTCTATTATCACATGTTGTGTGTCTTCAGGATCATCTAGCAGGGATTTAAAGATGTTTTTAATAGTTGGTATTAAGTTGTTATGACTCGCACCGTCAGGTATTCCCCTTATGATAATATTGTTTCACCGAGCTCTTGCTTCAAGGTCTATTATTTTTGCTGGTATGCTTTTCAGCTCTTTGTCATGGGAATCAGTTCTCTGTACTATAGAGTCCATTTTTATTTCATTTTCAAGTATTTTTGCCTCAGATTTTTCAACTCTGGTTAATATTTGTTTATGTGAATCTCTGAATGTTTGAAACTATAAGGTTAGATCCTGTATTGCTTGCTGCATAAGTAGTAAGGCTGTTTTAATGTCTTCCAGACTTTGTGCATCACGATAGTCTGTTTCAACAGAATAACCTGAGAATCAGTTTGATTTCCTGATAGTCCGGAAAAAAATGGAGGGGTGGCAAGCCTATCCAGACTAGATGGATGGTCTGTCCTGGTTTTACTTGTAGATTTAATATTATCTGGCTGTTTATTTGTCTTTTGTCTCTTTGGAGTTGTGTCCTTAGCTGGTGTGTTTAGGACAGAGAATTTGGTCTTAGTTGACAAAGTCTCCATATTTTTTTCTTCTTTTGACATCTTGCAACTAGGAGAATTTTTAGATTTTATGTGTAACAGCAGGTCCTCAATATCACATGATTCTAGTTGTCTGACAAAATCATGATTAATCCTGTCATTTTTAAAAGGAATCAGTTGCTTTTTTCCTTTGCTTTGATTGCTGTTTGTTATCCGAAATAAATATTCAGTCTTATTTCTGTGTTTTTTGTGTTCTGCATTGTCTTCTGGGTTTACTTAACCCAGGGTATTTCAGAGAGCTAGGTATTAGCAGTACTCACAGAATAGCGGCCATCTTAAACTCTGACATTTGGAATTGCTGTTTAGCTGAAATACCTGATATCCTTAAAAAAATATTTGCATATATCCCATGCCACCTCTAATACAAGAGGTTTATGGTATCACATAGTGGATTTTTCTTTTTATATTTCTCTAAATATATCAAAGTTCAGGTAGCAGAGACAGAACTGCATAGCCTCATGTGAAACCTTACAGTTGTATGAAAAGAATCCTACTGGCAGTATGTGTCTTGCTTGCATGGTTCCTGAGATATCAAAACCTGTTTATACAAAATTACATAACTAATACTCACTGCCTTTATTTTGGTTTATAAAATCCAGTTTAAAACATCAAACTGAATGAATGCCACTAATGTAAATATTAATTAATCGTGAATAGTTTGCCATTTGCAGTTTTCTAATAACACCTATAGTTCCAGATATATAAATATTTGTTTGAACTGTAAGGTTATATCTGCATTTTTTAAAGGCTCAAGCCACATCCACTGGGAGCTAACAGTACACACTCAAAGAGCTGTACTGGAGGGAATAAGTTAAATATATGACAAACATCTGGATTTGAACCCTTGATAGTGTAAAATAAAAGTCTAGAGACAGGAGGATTTTCTCAGCTAAACACAAATAATTATTTATTTATTTGGCTCCCTTGGACCTCATGTAAACTGGCACAGCCCTCAGTATCCAATGCCCACTCTGGACCTGTGAGCAACTCTTCAGGCCCAGACTTACTCCATTAATGCTGGGGTCATTTGTGGATCCTGAGGGTGTCCTTGGAGCTTGGCTCCTCTGTATTTTTATCCAAAGGGATATTTTTATGAGCTACCCATTTTCTTTCCCCACCGTGCCCCATGCTTGTTGATTGCATCTGAAAACAACTCTCTTCTTTGGAACAAGCTTCCCTTATGGACCCTCCCACCTTGGATGGGCACACCCCTTCCCTTTCTTTGCTGCTCCCTCAGTCGCCCGAGCCACTAATAAAACCCGGGATGGCTAGTCCGTAGTCAGGGTTTTATCTCTCAATCCCACTGGAGTAGCATAGGACTTCAAGTAGTCTTAAGTTTAAATGACACATCTGAAGGGGCACTGACGAAAGATTGAAGCAACAGAAAATGTAGTTAGCCTTCATCACAGTAGGGACAGGAGTAACATCTGACAAGGTGTACATGACACTGTTCATTCTAGCACATATGGTAAATAAATTGTGTCACAATAGTGCTATCTCACAATAGTGCTATCAGTTTGTATTTATATAGTGTAGCATAGTTAAGCATATTTGTGCCATGTGAACAGTGCTACTATGGCTAAAATTAAAATCTTTGACTTTTGCCATAGGATGTGAAATGAAATTAACTGTCAATCACCATTGGCGCATGACACCAAGCATTCCACAAAAGTTGAGGACACTAAATGGGGAAGAGACTGGGAGACATGGATAGGTCCATTTCTGCACATCTTTGTGTTGTATTATTCTTCTGTGTGTCATTGCAATTATTCAGTCATGATCTGTGCAAGACAGTGTTCCCAAAAGGGACCAAGAAAATTAATTCAGTAATGAGATAATAGACTGTTACAAAAAATGTGCAGCCAACACCTACACACAAAGGAGACATAAAACACTTAGTAACACTTTGGAATACATCTTAATTTTAGCCTTGACCATATCCCAAAACAAATCTACAGATCTGAGTATTATCTAACCATACCACATAGGAGATCTTATTTTTTCAATGCTCAAATCTGACAACAGACTGAATCAAAGCAGAATGTATGTAGTAGTTTTTATTGCATTCATGACGGATCTAAAATCCCATAATGTGTGCATTACATCTGGTAGCATAATAAGCATGTAGCAGTAAAAAGAGATTATACAAATGTGGAAAAAGAGAGAGAGAGAGAGATAGAGACAGGGATAGAAACAAATAATGTTATATTTTTTTCTGGGCCAATTTTTTTACATCTTTGTCTTGTGTTACTTTTATGTTTTTCTTCATAAGGAATTTGCCGTGCTACATACAATCATTATATCAAAAAGTAGAAACATGATTAAGACATAAAGAAGAAAATGGTGGATTATTGATATATGTATACAACACTTATCGCACATAAACATACTATACATAAAACATTAAATATGACTTTCATATATTTCTGGATTTGAACCCTTGACATTATGCAAAAAGCATTTTACAGACATGAATTATGTTAACACACCTCATAGGAAATGTTACTTCACAGCTTTGATTTCACTGACATGAAAGGACAGTCATAAATCAATGAGGCAAGGGAAAATTTAGGTATTTGGCATCATCACAGTAATGACAATTTAACATTGCATAAGCTGTACATTACAGCCAGTAGCAGAAAAAGTAAGACAATGCAGAACAGAGATGTGTTATCTTAAGGTGTTAAATGTCATGAATCCAGTAAAATTTGGACAGCATGCTTCCTAACATTTATTTCCAAGTATTTGCAGCTGTAAAATCATATGTGATGTACATTCAACTCTTTAACCTGTTAGTATGCCTTTACATACAGTAATGACGTTAAGCACAGTAGCACAAAGGACACCATGCGGCCAAAGCCGAAAACTCATAAGATTTTGCCGTAAGCTGTGAAGTTCTGTTTCCCCTAAGTTGCAGGTATTGCTCTGTACCAGGCATTGTGTATTTGCCGAGGAGACAGACTGATGACTTACAAAACAGTAAGAGACATTGGAGTGGAAGCAGAGAGCAGGTATATTATGAAAGAAGGAGGATAAAGGTGGCTCAAAACAATATCTAGGCAGTAGTCACACATAAAATAGTCTAATAAAAACAGTCAAAAGAGTTTGACATATTTGTGGATTAAAACCATTGAAAGCATACAAAAATCAGTTTATAGATCTGAGCATTATCATAGCACATCACAAACAAACTACTAATTCTAATCCAAATGATACATGCAACAAGGAACACAGCAGTTACAGCATTGGTATGACACATTTATCTTTTTTACATCTGCTTGCAACATCACATGTAGCACTTAGGTTACACATAATTAGGATCTCATGTAATAGCAATTGTTATCAACTGGGACACACAGACAATGGCAGAAGGTCATTCTTGCCAAAGTACACACTATTACTCATGACATCAGTGTTTACAATACATGGTATAACTGCCATGATGGATACTTATGAGATATGGATAAGGTCTCCAGCAAATATGGCATATATGTCCACTTTACTGATGTTACTGCTTTTGAGTTAGCGCACTCTTATGAAATGTCATATGTCACAATATCCATAGCACATATTGTTATTAATAATGAGAAGAGGTGAGTTTACAACAAAACATTTGTAACATCAATTCACATGGATTACTGTTAAGATTTTTAGCAATTATCACAGACGTTAGCCTGTTCATTTCATATACAACATTGGGTGTCTATATTTAATCTGAAACCAGTCATAAAAAATATCTGTAAACTTGATTTGAACCCTGAATTATATGGTCTGTTTCTTTAAGCTCACTTCATTTACTCCTTGTGCCACAAAGATAGTTAGTTGACAAGTAGAATTTCTTCACACAGTACTGTCCAGAATGCTGATGAAAGTGTAGCATCACCAGTCTCAATTGTACTACCTTAGTATTAAAATTAAATTGCTTAGTTTTTACCTAAGGAAGTGAACTGTTCTTCACTGCTAGGCAAGGCTGCAACCTAGAAGTGTCCAAGGACAGATGGTATGCAAAGGATACAGGAAAGAAATATATAATAGAAACATTACAAAACACATATTAACAGTGTAAATGTCTTATGTTGCCTCAACTTTGTTGTCTTTCAGCATGAACATATGCTACTTAGACATTAATACATTCACACACACATAACCTTCTTGGATTTGAACCATCAAGACAGCAAATTAACTACATACAATTAATATCAGTATTTACCACAAACAAAGACTTATATTAGGAAGAAGAAAACATAGATTACATATAAGGAAGATGTGTAATTGTATCAATGTACATTAAAAGGTCAACAGAAATAAGACCTGAAAGTTGTCCTTTGTAATTTAACACTACATATGTGGATGAATGTGATCTTAGCAGCAGTTAAGTTGATATTTCCTCACAGACTAAAAAACATTTGCAATTCTGTAGCTATTTTCTACTTTTTATTTTGTAAGCCTAGTGATATGCATTTGAATGTGTAATGTACATCCTTAGCATTGCATCAAAAGAACAAAATATGGTCTAAAACAAGTCATACAAAATGTTAGTAAAATTGCTCTACTAAATCAATCAATTTAATCCTAGAATTTAGTGTTAAGTCTCTTCTGCCTGACACACTCTCGACAAGTGTACATCAAAGAGGACAAACTGTGAAACACTGATTGTTCCTGCAGTCAAAGTCAGAGGGATCATTCTCACTTGCAATCCATTTACAAGTAACATTTCTCAGTGCTTGGCCTTGTAGAGCTAGGGAATGTGCATGCATATCATGTAGTTCCTTACACCATATCTACATTTCCTGCACATAGTGCAGATTTTGGAATTCATGAATGATAACAAGTTCATACCTCAATTGCATATTTGCAGTGCTCAGAAAGATGAATCTGCACTATATCAAGACAATCATGTAGTTAAGGAACTTGTATCATGATAGGGGAGACAGTTCAGATTCATGGAGCTCTACATTGCTATTTGCCCATAACACTTTTTCCGAGTTTTACAATTGATTTGATGCAAAGGTATGCTGCTGTTTTTTTTACAAAATGCTGCATTTCATGCTTACTGATGGATTGCATTTCACAATATATACACCCATTGCTTTCCTGTCCACATTGTTTGTCCCTGCTGGTGACATAGGCATGTATATTAGTTAATTTTTCCATTACAAATGTTTGTAAAGAATGTAACATGACATGACAAATGTTCTTTGGGCATCTGAACAGTTATTGCAGTAGTGTGTTGTATCACTTAACAAGATCAGGGGTTTTATGTTTGTAGCCTACAAAATGTGTTAAGTCTGTGGTATATACTTGACCAGCCTCCACACAAGTCAATAGCCAAAAACAGTTTTAGTCATTTGTTATATAAAAGTGTATATTTCTTTTGTTAATGCTACAATATACTATGCAGTTACACCCCTGTTGTCCTACTTACACAACTGGCACACTTGTTTTTCATTTATTTTCCTTTTTTGATGGGGGCCTGTATTTACTTATGTTTACTAATATGAAGCTTTATTTTTATATAATTTTGTACATGATGGATGCATACATTCATGCATTTCTGTTTTGTTAACAATCACTAATGTCTTAATTATGTATTTTAGATTTCTCTTATGTTTCATATCATACAAGGTGATACTGCCCAAGACATCTGCACACTATAAAATGCCATACAGTGATATAAAGAATGAAGTTATCATCTAAGCACTACACTGACATGGCTCCTTCATCTTAGAAAGATGCAAAGGTGACAAGTTCTTGCATGACTGTAAATGGGGACAGATGGTCAACTATGTAAAAGATGTAGGATGCCATGGCTGCACATATCAGAAAATCTGACATAGAGCCAATGACATGATAATGTGCATGATATGTAGGACTGATGCAATTGGTTGGAGATATATGGCTTGGGTGGGGGGGGGGTCATGCTAAGAAACAGACCCCCAACACCTCAGCAGAGGGTCCACATTGAATTGTTGATGCTGGTTCTGATATGGAGTACAACACATGTGTGTATATTAGAGAATTTCCAAGTATGTGATACAGTTCAATAATTCATACTCACTTCTTTGGTGTCAGGTTGGCCCTCATGTATCCCCCATCAACAGCCTGTGCAAATGATTATGACTGTGCCGTGTCCTTTGCATTTTTTTCATTTACTTACAATTGCATATATATTTAGTAAAGTAAAATGCTTGATGCACAGAATCGGACAAAGTCCATAGCTGGATATTGCAGACATCAGTCATATACTATCACTAACATTACTGCACATATGAGAGATGTCTCATCTTAGGGACATACAATTTCTTGCACATGGGACTAAGCAGCTATCTACCTCTTTTGGTTGCATCTTTCCTTTACCATTTCCCTGTTTATCTGGTATCACTCTACAGTTTCTAGGCCATGCAGTCCATAATAAGTCAAAGGGAGTCTCAACACACTTCTTTGTGGCAGAGATCTGGCAGCAGCAGTAGCATCTTGATTTAAATCCTGTTGTATATATAGGTAAATGAAGGTAACAAACAAACAGCTTTGGATTTCAGGGCAAATGGTACACTAAGTTTACATGATTACTTTATAGGTTACTGAAGAGCTTCACCATGTTGGAACTGGTTAATTAACATGTTGTCAGCTATTTTTGCTTTCATTAACATAGTTGTTATTTTCCCCTTGTTTTCTGGCTATACACTAAGTGTAGAGCCATTTAATGAATATGAAATAGTGTGTTACCATGTGGACACAGCACTATGCTATTCACATGATAGCTGCACTTAGTGTAACCCTCCATGATTTCGGTCCATTATCCTTCAGTAAACATAACTACAAATTAACTAAACCAAGGCAACAAAACTGTTTAAAAATAATAAAAAACGAGTGCGGATACTGCGTGACAGTCGAGTAACCATTTAGTTTATACAATTCTTTAAGCGCTTTTCGTCAGCAGTTAATAGCTGACTTCTTCAGAAATGGCAAACAGTAAAAAGTCAAACTTTACATATTTAAAACCATATCAATTAAACACTCAAATGGTACTTAATTGTCCAAACTTTACTTGTCAATCATTTTAAAGAAACACTTTCAATTTAAGTACCATACATCAACAAATGTAGTTTGAAAGTATCATTTTTAAAAGCAATATTAATGAGGAGTGTCACTCATAACTAAATCAAACGTTAATAAATAAATTTAGATCACTTTATATTTTTATGTATTTTTATATGGATACAAAAAAACTTTAAAAACAAACATAGTATAAGCAAAATATAAAAATATATAAATAGCCTAGACTGAGTCTAACTTGATTCAGTCATCTCTTAAGGCTATACAGTTTAAGCAGACTCGAAATCGAGCAAGTGTCATTAAGACCTGGGTAGTTGTATGCATTTAGTCTTACTTGCCAAGTTAACTCAGATTCCTCCAATTTAAGTGGTCTCGGTCCACCTCGACAGTTGCAGCTGACCTGATCAATGGCTATGAATTTAAATGTGTGGTCATTGTTGGCTGAAGTGTGTTTTGCCAAAGCATTTTCATGTTTACACTTTCTAATAGCGTATAAGTGTTCATATATTCTGTCTCTCAGTCTCCTTTCGGTCTTACCTACATAGAAGGCTGGACAGGATGTACATCCTGCTAAATAGATAACAAAGGTAGAGTTACAAGTAAATTTATATTTTAGCTTATAGGATATGACCTTTAGGTAAAAACAACTTACTTCTTCAACAAACCTGCAATAATTACAGTTTTGGCACTTAAACATACCTAGATTACGAGTTAGGGGTGTGGTACTACCTTCTAACACTGACTTGATATTCCTGCCTTTCTTGAAAACAACTTTTGGTCTGTCGCCTAACTTTTCAAATATTACAGGGTTCATTTTAAACAAATCCCAGTTCTTGTCGATTATGTTGATACAAGTGTCACTACCCTTACTAAATGTTGTAATAAAGTAAGTGGGATTTGTAATGCTAGTACCAGTAGTCGATGTCACCTCTGGATCATGTAAGCTAGCACAACTGAATTCTGGCACACCATCTCGTAACTGTGTATTAGTGGTATTTCTAACTGGGAGGAGTGGTTTGTACATTTTCTGACTTCTTTTGTCTGTAATTTCATGTATAAGGTTGTCCAACAGTACCTCAGGGTAACCCCGTAATAGGAAAAAAAAACACCAACACACCACTCTTCAAATCCAAAAAAAACATCCACGAAAAGAAGGAAGGAAAAAAATCAGCTTTCAGGATGCATAAATCACATTTATTGATCCAAACGTTCTGGTACCTCGGCAGTTCGCCTTCAGTGGAACAGTTTCAAGTATGCAAGGCTTTATGCCTAATGGAATGGAAAGAAGATTATTATTTGGTCACAGCAGACGTTTGTTCACTGTATACCAACATTGACAAAAGATGGGGCTTATTGGCTATGCAAAAGATGATGGGTGAAGGGCCTAGAACAGGTTATCTGCTTTTGTTGTTAGAATATAGTTTGACTCATAATTATTTTACATGGAAGAAAGATTTTTATCTTCAGGTAAAGGGAACAGCAATGGGAGCAGCTTTTGCTCCCTCTTATGCTATAATTTACATGGGTGAATTTGAGAAAGAATTTATGTTTCAAACTTCTTTTTTTGTTAATAATGTGTTTTTTTATAAACGTTATATTGATGATTTGATTTTCATTTGTAAGGGTGAAACTTCTTTATTTAAAATTTTTATAGATGAATTGAAGGAAAATTGGCATGGTTTAAAATTTAGTTTTGAAATTTCAAAGAGTAAAATGCCATTTTTGGATGTTGAATTTTATGTTGGAAGAGATAGCCTGATTCAGTATAAACCATTTAAAAAACCAACAGCCGTTAATAACTTTTTACATGCAAGTAGCATGCATCCGCCTCATCTCATTAAGGCCTTGCCTGAAAGTTAATTTAAGAGAATTTGTAGGAACACATCTGACCATACTTTGTGGAAAGAAGTGTTAGGTGAAGTGTTTCATAGATTGTTGTCTAGAGGTTATTCTGAAGATTCACTTCGTAAGATCTATGATAATTTAATACAAAAAAAGAAAAATGTAGGGGTTCGTAGGACAGTATATTCAGGCAAGGCTGATGATGATGAAGAACAAATGTTCTTCGTTTCCAAGTATTCAGAATTTTCAAAAATTATAGAGAAAATTTTCAAACAGCTATGGCATGTGATTAGTGATGATGTTTCCATCGGACACTTATTTCCTAAGAGGGTTACTTTTTCATATAGTAGATATAAAAATTTAAAGGAGCTACTGAATAAGAAATTGTTATATTCTTCTGATGGGAATGTTGGAATGTTTAGATGTGGACATTGTTCCATCTGTGAGAAGGTCAACAACATGCATGGTAAGAAAATTAATGGTAGAAAATACGTAGCTTTTGAAAAATTTGATTGTACATCTTCTGGGGTAGTGTACATCTTGGGTTGTAATTGTGTAGAACCTATGTGGTATATAGGACAAACAACTAGAAAAGTAAAAGTTCGCATTCTAGAACATTTGGGGGATATTAGGAGAAAAAACATGGATAGCCCAGTGGCTTTTCATTTTGCCACTATACATAACTGTGAAATTGATGGATTCAACTTCAGTGTTTTGGCTAGACGACACTCATTAGGAGGGAATTTTAAGAATGAATTCAATAGGTTGGAACATAAGATGATTTTTAACTATCACACTATACATCCTAGAGGGATGAATTTGGATGCTGGAATAGGCTGATAGTTTATCATTATTTGTTTTTCTTTTTATATATATTGTTTTTAAAAATGATACTTTCAAACTACATTTGTTGATGTATGGTATTTAAATTGAAAGTGTTTCTTTAAAATGATTGACAAGTGAAGTTTGGATAATTAAGTACCATTTGAGTGTTTAATTGATATGGTTTTAAATATGTGAATTAAAGAATTGTATAAAATAAATGGTTACTTACTCGACTGTCACGCAGTATCAGCACTCGTTTCTTTATTATTTTTAAATAGTTTTGTTGCCTTGGTTTAGTTAATTGTATGTTATGGCGACGGGTGTTGACAGCGAAAACAGTTCGTTTAAACCACAAGATACACACTTATTGGATGATATAGATAATCCGGTCGTGGGCAGCCTTTTAGAAGCGATCAACCATAAGATTGAGAGTCTATTTTTGCGTATAGACAAATTGGATGCTGAACATCGTGACTTTCGTGAAACATTTGCATTTACTGCACCCTTATCCCAGATGCAGGATGGCAATGTCAAGTGTCTTGGGCAGAATGAGACTGTAGTTAATGTATCACCTAGTGTCGGTAACACACGAACAAGTGGTTTACTGCCATTTGGTACTAAGATTCTTAGTGCTAATGAACTAGCACCAGAGCAAACTGTTACGTGTACTGGTCAAATTAGTCCACCAATGCGAGGGCCAGTAAACCAAATGAACTTTGGTACTGAATTTACGGATGGACCCACCCCTGTGCAACAAGCTTCTATTAAACCTGTTGGCGGAAACAGTTCACTAGTCAACAACACGGATAATATCAGCACTGGTAACATGGTCCGCCTTCCACTTTGTGGTGAACACCTGGATAAGTCTTTGCAACATTTACCACCACGCCACAATCCGGTACCAGGAAGTGAAGGTAACAATCTTGAAGCTGGTCTACCGGTTTGGCTTAAAAACTCTTTCCATTTTTTTAATGAAGTTAGTACTGACATTAATAGGTCTAACAATTTACTTTGTGATAATAATACCAAAGATAGTGAGCCAAATAGTTTAAACACTCAATTAAAATCTTTCGATGCATGCCTACTCAAATTAAAAAACCTGCAACTAGAAGTCTCTTATTTTAATGAATGTTTATCCCGGAAAAGAGTACCCAAGGGTTTAAGGCGTGCACCTTATCCGACCGGCTTAGAAGCCAGTTCAGCATTCCACATTGAATTGACCAACTTGTTTGACCATCAAGGACTGGAACTAATCGACTTAATAGTAAAACACTACACTTTGTGGATAGAAGAACTTTCTTCTTACTTAATTGACTTGGATAAAAAGATTACAACAAACTTGGAGTTTAATAGATATAAATTTGAATATGAGCATACAGTTTCTAGCATTGACGAACATATGTTAAAGTT
The DNA here is from genome assembly GCF_019279795.1 of Protopterus annectens. Lineage (NCBI taxonomy): Eukaryota > Metazoa > Chordata > Ceratodontiformes > Protopteridae > Protopterus > Protopterus annectens. Next base: position 1,652,691,672 of record NC_056737.1, on the reverse strand, counting down.
ACAATCTTATAAAATGAAGAAGCTTTTTAGAGATTGTAATGCTTATAAGCAAGGGTTGGCATACCCTAACCCTCCACCAGACCAAGTATGGAAAAAGGGTATATTTTCTTCTAACCAAAGTGTGTTAGCAAGTGGTGGACAGCACCATTCTTTTACCCATGCAAGTACATTTACTGGCATGAGTCAGACACCCCACAGTCCAGTTAATAGTGGCACTAACGGTCTTCCAAATAAGAACCCAAATGTGTGCCAACCAAGTGGGACTCCTTGGAGTGAGAGGTTAAGGAGTGGTCAACATAATTACAACTTTACTGATCAAGACCCAAATTTTCAGCAGCGCCTCTACACGGGGGCAAGACCGAAAATAAGAAATTTTCAACAGCCACAAACAAAAGCGAAGTGGAGGAACAACAAACGATAGATCAAGAATTATCATCAAATGTTCTTTTGGTCGTTTTTATTTCTAACAAGAACATTGAGAACAATATTGGTATGTGTGACAATGACAGTTTAAATTTAACTCTTCTTGAAGGTCAGAATGAACGTGATATTGACCACACTCTTACACCACAACAAGTGGAAATTATTGCAAATAAATTTGGTGACTAAATTATATAACTTCAGTACTACTAAATTTGACACTGAAATGGTAGATTTTTTTATCTAAAGGTTTAACATTTGTTCCTTCTAAACCTTTAAATATTGTAGACACTATTTTAGATATTAAACTTTTTACTAGAAAATTGAATTTTATATTAACAATGGGTAACGGTTCAACCTTGACAGTACAGGAACAATTGCGTACTTCGAGCACTTATAATCCTCCACTACATCCAGCTTTGGTGTTGTTTGAAAAATGTTGTGAGTTGGATCTTAGACATGCTAGCGCAACCAGTGCTTTACATACTACAGGCTTTAATATAAATAAGGCAGAACATGAATACTTACAGTTTTTCAAATCCCAAAGCTTGAGGTTTTGTAAACCTGATAAGGGAGGGGGGTTAGTTGTATTTACTATAGCAGACTACCAAACCCGAATGGATGAATTACTTCTTTCTGACACATATATACCTTGTTCAAGATCAGAAGTCAATAGGGCATACAAAGTAATTAGGGACTGTATCGAAGAGTTATATATTGAAAGTAGAATTGATTACAAGATGCATGGTTATTTAACTATGTCATTTCCAAGATATCCATGTATTTTCGGTATCCCAAAAATACATAAATCTATAGAGAACCCCCCCTTGAGACTGTTGGTAGATAGTAGAGGGTCACCTACTTACCCATGTGCCAAGGTAGTTGACAGCATTTTGCAGAAATATATAACTAAGGAAGTCCAAATATGTAAGGACTCTTGGACATTCCTTGAGAATATAAAATCTGTCAAATACAATTCCCATTTTAACTTTGTAACTATTGATGTGAAGGACTTGTATACCTGTATACCACACAATATTGCACTAGAATGGGTAACTCTCACTTTAAAGAAACATAATGCCCCCAACAGGGAAATCCTTCTTGTATCCGAACTCAGTGACTTAGTTTTGTCTAACAACTTTTTTATGTTTAATAACGACTTCTTTTTACAGAAAGTAGGGGTGGCAATGGGGTCTCCTTGTGGTGGGAGTATAGCTAACTTGGTAATGGCATATTGGGAATCTGAGTTCGTCTTTTCCAACACTAATGAATACCGTGACAAATTTCTTTACTACACCAGATTCCTGGATGATATCTTTATTTTGATCAACATGAATGCGGATATGAGTAACTTGATTTTACAATATTTTAACAACACCACTTACTTCTTACAGTTTACACACTCGTTTGGGGTCGACAATATTGCTTACCTTGATGTACTCCTTAATAAGAACTGTGAGTTCAATTGTTACACCGCTAAGATATTCCATAAGAAGACTTATTCTAACACTTTTCTACATTACACTAGTTGTCATCCACTTGCTCAGAGGAGGTCGGTCGTCAAGGGCCAGCTAGTAAGAGCTGCTAGGATGGTCAGTCTTGACAACGACTTCCTCGAGGAATGTGCAGTGCTCAAAAGTATGTTCCTATTACGGGGTTACCCTGAGGTACTGTTGGACAACCTTATACATGAAATTACAGACAAAAGAAGTCAGAAAATTTACAAACCACTCCTCCCAGTTAGAAATACCACTAATACACAGTTACAAGATGGTGTGCCAGAATTCAGTTGTGCTAGCTTACATGAACCAGAGGTGACATTGACTACTGGTACTAGCATTACAAATCCCACTTACTTTATTACAACATTTAGTAAGGGTAGTGACACTTGTATCAACATAATTGACAAGAACTGGGATTTGTTTAAAATGAACCCTGTAATATTTGAAAAGTTAGGCGACAGACCAAAAGTTGTTTTCAAGAAAGGCAGGAATATTAAGTCAGTGTTAGAAGGTAGTACCACACCCCTAACTCATAATCCAGGTATGTTTAAGTGCCAGAACTGTAATTATTGCAGGTTTGTTGAAGAAGTAAGTTGTTTTTACTTAAAAGGCATATCCTATAAGCTAAAATATAAATTTACTTGTAACTCTACCTTTGTTATCTATTTAGCAAGATGTACATCCTGTCCGGCCTTCTATATAGGTAAGACCGAAAGGAGACTGAGAGACAGAATATATGAACACTTATACGCTATTAGAAAGTGTAAACATGAAAATGCTTTGGCAAAACACACTTCAGCCAACAATGACCACACATTTAAATTCATAGCCATTGATCAGGTCAGCTGCAACTGTCGAACTGGACCGAGACCACTTAAATTGGAGGAATCTGAGTTAACTTGGCAAGTAAGACTAAATGCATACAACTACCCAGGTCTTAATGACACTTGCTCAATTTCGAACCTGCTTAAACTGCATAGCCTTAAGAGATGAATGAATCAAGTTAGACTCAGTCTAGGCTATTTATATATTTTTATATTTTGCTTATACTATGTTTGTTTTTAAAGTTTTTTTGTATCCATATAAAAATACATAAAAATATAAAGTGATCTAAATTTATTTATTAACGTTTGATTTAGTTATGAGTGACACTCCTCATTAATATTGCTTTTAAAAATGATACTTTCAAACTACATTTGTTGATGTAGGGTATTTACATTGAAAGTGTTTCTTTAAAATGATTGACAAGTGAAGTTTGGATAATTAAGTACCATTTGAGTGTTTAATTGATATGGTTTTAAATATGTGAAGTTTGACTTTTTACTGTTTGCCATTTCTGAAGAAGTCAACTATTAACTGCTGATGAAAAGCGCTTAAATAATTGTATAAAATAAATGGTTACTCGACTGTCACGCAGTATCAGCACTCATTTTTTATTATAACTACAAATTAACAAAGACCTGGCATTCAAATTTCCATTCTGATTATGACAAGTTATGATCCCAAACATTTTTCAATAAAAACAATACTACTTACCTAAAAATCTTAGTGAATATAAATGACTTATTTTAAGAAATATAGGCCATTGTATTCTGATTATAAATATGTTAGTATGTTCTTTCTGCAAGAAAAAATACAGTAAAATATTATTTTTAATCTACAAAATCTTGAAATAAATATGCTTTGCAATATAAAACCAAATCTTGATCATTTTGAGATAATTCCCTAATGCATCTACTCTTTAAATTTTACACTGCCATAAGTCTCAAATATAATTGGAGGCTCAATCCATGGATTGCTAAAAAAATGATGTTCACAATGAAATTCTAAGATTATTGAATATGCATTTTTTAAATATTATGGATGATAATCTATCATTTGATATTAAATGGATGGCATTTAAAGTTACTTTAAAGGGGATGTTAATTAACAAAGCCTTTTTTGAAAGAAAAATAAAGAAAATAGATGCTGATTACTAAAGTGGGCATTGACAGACATATAGAAAAAAAAAGAATAATGATTCTAAACATCCAGCTTTATCTTCAGCTCACATTAAATTTAAAATCAAACAACGAAAAAACAGTCACATTTTAAGATGAAATTTCCTACTAAATATGTTGAATGGCCTGATTTTACATTTATGCTGCTTTTAATTATAGTAAGCATAATCATAATTCTACTAATGTTAATTCTGTCAAAGGGAACAGTTCTCTTCATTGCAAATCATAAGAAAAACTTAAGCTTTTCTATAACACATATAAATATATGGATGTATCAACAAAGTATCTTATCATATTATCTGAGATAAATAACATCTTCACTATGTCTAATCACAATAAAATTGGAAATAAAATGTTGGATGTACTGCAGGCAGAACGCTATTTTCTTGAAGATTTGGAACCTTTTCTCTCTTAAATCCAGGTAAGGTTCATATTCTAGATAGATTTATGGCATATTGTTATACAAAATCTAGCCAACAGTTGACTCCTATTAAGTGAATGCTGTTTAATGTTATTAAAATAATTGATTTCACTCAAACACATTAATCAACAGCAGCATTTTTGTCCACAAACCCACCATGGACCCACTTTTGATTAATAATTACCATCCATTTTTTTCAATTAACTTACATTTTAAACTGTAAGTTAAAATCTTAGGTAAATACTTTAGGATAGTTACTGGTAGAATTTTCACCAGATTCCAGTTATGATTCATGGAGAGAGAGAGAGAGAGACAGGCCCAAACTAATGACATTATGTTTGACTTAACTGTATACCATAATAAAAAATGTAATATTCCTATGGTTATATTTGCAATGGATAACAGTAAGTCAGTTAATCAAGTCCATATTTTCTTGTCAGTGCATTTGGAGCTCTTTAGAAATCTATATTTACTTTTTTGATAACCAATGGGAATATTTTTACCTTTAATCATGATTTTACATTTGACCTAACAATGTTCATTATCACCTTTTTCTTTATACAAGCTATTTAACTACTCTTTCGTTATATCATGCAAGATTTAAGACATATTAAGTGTATCACGAGAGGAGTGATACATAAAATTCAGCAACAAAATATCAACCAGAAATCATGCAAGACTACACTTTAATGCATCGAAACATTATCACTTTCAAAACAATGCTTCATCAGATCTTTACTTCTTAACACAATGTATAATGCTCAATATAAAGAGTTAAATTTACATGACATATGGCATCATTATATCAAATCAACAGACTAACTAAGAAATAACCTGCTTTCTTAAAGTTCTATTTTTTAAAATAGGTTTCATAAAGTATGAATCATTTATGTTCTATGAACAAATACAGTTAAATTCAGTAATCCATTTATATTCACATTCTTCTGTTGAATAGCTTAAGTGTCAACTTATTATTCCTAAACTAACTGCCTGAGGTACCTGATATAGAACTTAAATATACTGCATTGCTTTTCTCACATACCACTCAATGTGATATGAAAACTTTACTAGTAATTACTGGTTACCCACTTTTGGATGATAATAACGTGGATACCTCAGGTATCAATTATAACACAAATATAGAGTTGAATGGCATAATTAAATATTTAGATGCATTATTAAGTGTAAGAAGTTACAGTGCAATTCAAGACCTTTGATATTATTTGAAATTTAAAGTGGTTCCAAGGGGACTTCACATTGTGTTGATGCCACTTATAGGGAGTGTTATCCAGAACTACTAAAGAAATGGCAAGAGTTAAATTTGACTATGAGCTTATCAGTAAACAGGAGATAAGCCAAGATATTATTTATGATCTATCTTCCTCTGATTTAACTTCTACACAAGTACAAGAATTGAAAAAAAAATGGGTTTCACTTAAACCTGCATCTAGTGCCACCTGGGCTGATATTCTAACAAATTTAAGAATATTTATCCACAATGTGTACTTGCAACTCATTCTCCCCCCAAAAGCTTTATTCTCTTCACTTTTAAAAAAGCTCAGTACTTTTGTACCAAGTTTTCATCCACTTACTGAAGCCTTACTATGGTCACATGAAAGAAACATCTACATGGCTTTCTGTAAGGGAATTACATGTACCATTTGTTTAATATAAAACATACTGAAAAACTAACTCTAGATGAACTTATGAATAATAAGAAATTAGAAATTAGACAAGCAAATAAAAGTGACAGAGTTGTTTTTAATAGGATCATAAGAAGTTACTAGGCTATTGGCCCTGAGGCCCTTATAAGCCTAGCCAAGAGTTTAGCCCATATTTATACAGGTCAGCACCCAATGTCCTTGTCCATCAGGGACACAGGTGGAATCCCAGGGGTGTATTGTCTGTTTCCCATCTAGTTATCCAGGTTATGCTTAAAAAGGGATAATGAGGTACTCTGCTTGACGTGGAGAGGGAGTCTATTCCAAAGATGGGGGAGTCTCTGGGACACAGATCTGTCCCACCAACAAGTTCTATTGATGTCACAGACCAGGTTGAGGTTGCACATGCAGGTTACTCGAGTGGAGCTTGACTTGCGGATATGTAGCGGTCCCATCAAGGCGGGCTCTGAAATTGCTTCATATGCCAGACAGAGGACACCTCTGAGGAGTCTGTATGAAACTGAGTAGATGGACAGGGCTTTTAGCCTATCTGTGTAGGGTAAATGTTTGAGGCCCTGGTGTCTCAAACTGAGGAACCTCTGTGGTCTCTCCAGTTGCTGCATGTGCTTAGCGAGGTGCATGCCAAAGGGGGCATTGCACTCAATAATTGGCCTTGTAAGGGAAGAATGCAGGGATGCTATGGCCTCCTTGTCCCTGGATGAGATACCCTTACTTATGAGGTGGGCCATGTAGAAAGCTTTCCGTACAACGTAAGCAACTTGGTGGTCAAAAGTCAGATTGCTATCAACAAGGGTGCCCAAATCCCTCATGATTGATTGCATGCTTAGGACATTGTTATTAATGTGATAATATGTGGGGATGTCACTCTCCCCAAAGGAGATGATGATGCATTTTTTGACATTCAGCTTGAGGCCATGTTTCTGGCACCAGTCATTTTTTTGGGTGAGACCCTCTTGGAGGACTTCCACAACACTTGGGAAATTTATGACTGTGTCCAGCTTGCAATCATCTGCAAACTTGGTCAGCCATAGCACACTGGTTTTGGCCTGCACATCAGAGAAGTATATTCCGAATAATAGAGGCCCCAAGACTGATCCTGGTGTATGCCAGTCATTACAGAGTTACTGCTTGAGTTGGCTTCCCCTATTTTGATTAGGTAGGTTCTATCAGTAAGACAGTTTGCTACCCATCTGGTAACATATGGATTGATGCCTAGATGAGAGAGTTTATCTATTATGCCCAAGTGGAGAATAGTGTCAAAGGCTTTGGCCAGGTCAAGGTAGGCAGTGTGCATTGTTTTTCTCTCATCCATGGCTTTGGTAACTGTCTCAAATAAGTCAACCAGATTTAACAGACATGGCCTCCCCTTGACAAAGCCAAACTGTGTGGGGTTGAATGTTTGGAAGTTGCCAATGTCCTTGTTAATGACGACCATGATAATCCATTTCATGGCCTTCCAGATCAGACTAGTTAGGCTGATGGGTCTATAATTTTCCAGATTGGTGGATGCTCCACCTTTGTGTAAAGGGATTACAGTGGCTGTCCTCCACTTGGCTGGAACAAAGTCTGTACTCAGGCTTTGGTTGGTTAGAGTGCCTAATGGTCTTGACATTCATGCCTGAGCTCATATAGGATGCAGCCTGGGATGTTATCAGGTCCCAGGGAGGCTGTATTGTTTGATTTTGAGAGGGCAGTGATGCCCTGTTCCCTAGAGATAAGGGGAGGAGGGGCAGGTACTGGAGATGTCCTTATTTACTGATGGGGAGAAAGAGGGGTGAAGTTTTCACTGAATCTGTCAGCCATTAGGTTGGCAATATCTACAGCATTTGTGTATGTGGTGTTCTTGACCACCAGTTCTTAACAGATCTGGGTGCTTCCTTTGAGATTGCAGACATATGTGAAGATGGCCTTATGATTGTCTCTAGAAGATGTGGCCAATTTGGACTCGAATTTGGCTTTAGAGGATTTCACTAGTGCTCTTATTTGCTTGTTCAGGATAAGGAGAGATTGCTTCCAATTGGAAACCTGCTCTTTCTTTGTCCAGGACAGTAATTTATTCATTTTTTATACAGTTAATTTATTGCAGATGTTCACCAGACAGGTTTACACTTCCTTGCGGATGATGATTTTATCCTGTTCGGTATTCCTGATTCCATGCATCTGTATAAATGATTGTATAGTACTTTGGTGTCAATTTGGACATTGGTGTCATTTCCTACAAAGGGAGAGGGGGCTGTGAAGATGTTTATACCATCCCTCAGGAGGTTGTAATCAGCTTTAGAGAAGTCTTTTGTTTGACCCTTACTAGAGGGGGGGGGCAGTGGAGATGGTGACTTCAAAAGTGACCTCTTTATGGTTGGATCTACCAGGGAAGATGATACTGTAGGGGTGCTGCAGAGGTTACTCATGTTGGTTAATACCAAGTCCAAGATATTATCACCTCTTGTGGTGATATAGACTAGCTTTTCTAAGGCATTTGCATTGATAAAATCAAGGAATATCTGGGCATTTTTGTTCTGGCATGAGTAGTTTTTCCAATCTATGGCTGGGTAGTTAAAGTCATCCAGGATCAGTGTAAAGGGTTGAACCTTGATTGATTCGAAGAGGTCAAGATAGGTGGAGTGGGCATCTTGAGTCAAATTTGGGGGCCTGTAGCTAGCTATGATTTGAACATGGGTCTTGTCAATGGTTAACTGCACCTGGAGTGTCTCCTGTTCGTCAAACTATTTGAGCAGCTTAGAGGTGTGTGTGTGTGTCTTTAATATATATTGAAACTCCACATCCTTTGGCTTTGCTGCCCACAATTTGGGGTCTGAATGTATGATAGGATGAGAAACCAGGTAAGGCTGAGGTGTTCTCTGCAGCTTTGAACCAGGTTTCTGTGACAAATGTCACCATTCTTCAATAAACACCTCTGTCAAGCCTCAAACTCAGGCCCCTCTCCACTATATCACATTAAATTAGCCCACCATGCTACATGATGTGGCAATGAAAAAATATGTTAAATTATACTCACATATGCATTTCTATTTCCACTTCTATTTCTATTTCTATTTCTAAATTTCATTTGAGAATAATTATTTCAAATGTAAAATTGCAATTATATGACTTTCATATGAGTGGTTAATTAGTGTTCATTTTATTTACATTTTTTGTTTTTGTTTAAAAACTATATTAGCAATTCTATATGGGTTGCTAAAGCTACACAAGAATTTTAAAAAGTAACTCAGACCTGTTGTATCTGGGTGGGGATGGCTCATGGAAGTATTTTTTTCCCAGTTATGTTGAACAAAACTTGAAAATGCATTAAAATGACATTAATTATATCTTGATTGATTCTAAACCATTAAAAAAAGCTTTTTGACTGATCAGTTGAAAATACTGATGAAGATATTTTATTGATCATTCTTGATGTTCAGTCACTATTTACTGTTATTCATAATAACCCTGGTATAGAGAAATATCTATTTTTATTAGTGCTAATAGTTTACTGTTAAATTCTAAGATTAATTAGATTTTTTTTTCATATTTAAATTAATTTTAGAAAATAATGATTTGGTAGTTCTCAATTATTTTATTTTCAAAAGACAGTTGTTGCAATGGCATCCCAATGTGCCAAAAGCTTTACAAATCTAGTATTGGCACAATGGGAAAATGAATACGTTTTTTCTATTCAGGTTTTTAAGCCACACATTCTATATTATTGCAGATTTGTGGATGATATTTTTCTTATCTGGTGGACTGGTGCTCAATATGTACCTAAATTTTTGGAATATTTAAATAATACAGCAGATTATTTTAAGATGTGTGATGAATTGATCAATTGATCAAACTACTTTTTTACAAGTTCAAGTTTCTAAGGACATAAATGGTGACATGCATACATCTATTTATCAAAAGGAATGCAAAAGAAATACCTTTTGTATAGATAAAGTATGCATCATAACTAACAGTATAAGAATACTGTAAAGGGGCAGATGTTAAGAGTCAACCTTCTTACAGCTAAGAATAGCATGTTATGAAGCACTAAAGAATATGACCAATGGCATCACAACAATAGACAGTTTGCCATAAACTTTTGGTGAAAGTAACTAGTGATGACTACACAGAGGGACAATGATACTGCTCCCTATTTTGGTTGCACAGTGAAAATGATTAAAAAGCCTGAAAAAGCTTAGAGTTTATCTAAGATATAAAAAGATAACTATGGTGTTGTCAACAGAGTACAAATCTCTATTTCAGATAGATTAGGAACTCATTTTTGTAGAAGTGCAATTATTACAAATGCATTCTTTGGGAACTGTTTGCACATCCAGTGGCACAGAAAGAATATCTTTTTCTTTAATTTTGCAGACTGTAGTTAGTCTACTTAGCTAACTGTAAGCTATGTTTGGTGTTTTATATTAGTAAAGCCAACAGAACATTAAAAGAACAAATTAGTGAACATTACCTAGGCATACTATTCAACATGGAATGCAGTATGAGTTTTTCTTTTTTTATGTGTGTGTGTGTGTGTGTGTGTGTGTGTGTGTGTGTGTGTGTGTGTGTGTGTGTGTGTGTGTGTGTGTGTTTCCTGCAAACAATTCATTCAGGAATAATGAGGACAGACTTAAAACGTTCAACCCAAGCATGTGAATATAAATGGATTACTGAATTAACTCCTTGAAATTTATTTAAAGATTATAACTTTAAGGAAATTGTTTCTTAGTTAATGTATTGATTTGATGACATCATGTTGATTTTATCAGAATAAAGTTCTAATTAATTTTCTTGGGAAAACTCAGTCTTCAAGAACCAGCTTGAATAGACTCACTGATCCTAAAATTAAATGTTGTCTAAATTAACAAATCTTCAGTAATTTTACTTTTCATCTAGAATGATAACTTTTGGACTACTTCATGTTGATGTGAACCCAAACCATTGTGTACCCTGTGTAGATACATGTGGCATTGTTTCAAATCTGCTCCCTTCCTTGACAAGAATTAAATAAAATGCTATTTTCATCTTTAAAACTATTTATTGTAGATTTTCAAGCTCTTTTTTAGACAGTTGATATAGTCAATGAGATGTTTTATTGCAAACCATTTTAGACAATCCAAATGTCATGATTAGTAATGAACATTTTGTGGTAAATGGCTTACTGTACTTGTTGATTAATATTCTTCAATTTAACAGAGATTAACTATATAATCTCTAATAGTATGATGTCCTCAAAGTTAACTTATTCCCTGCTGAATTTAACCAGGATTGCCAAACTAAAATTACAGTGTTTAAAATATAATAAAGATAAATTAGAACTCATTTAATCTTGCAAAAGCTACTCCATTTTCTCATATCTTTGCTCTTGTTTATATGCTTAATAACTATCCTTTGGTTCATATGCCAAACTCTAGGAGATCTCTTCTAACAGACATGCATATTTTTTACCCAGACTGGCCTTTAATTTGGCATAACACTTATAAAATTATTTTACCCAAAATCCATTATCAGCTTATACGTTTAGATTATGCCTATGAGTCATGTCTCAAAATTAACAGCAGTAAGCAACCTATCTCCCCCTTATTACTCAATATGTTATGACAACTAGGACTGACTTGTTACTTATATTTTGATCATGAAATAAATGAAACGTGAGGTTTCAAATTTTATAAAATCTTTGCAAAACTCACATAATGTGCATGTGTGTATGTGTGTGTGTGTATATGTATGTGTGTGTGTGTGTGTGTATGCCTCTTAATAATCATATTAATCATATTATTTATAAATCTACTATATAACTCAGATAGTATAGTGCTGCAATTTAAGTTTCTAAAAACTGTAATGTGCCCATTTATTCTAATCCTTTGATTAAGAGTTACAAGATGTGTGTCTATATTCTGTGTTGAAGAAATTAGTAATGTTCAGATTCTTGGGGTAAATTGCATAAATTATATCTTAATGATAAATGCTTGTCTTCAAATTTTGCATTACACTGTGTATATGACTTAGATAGCACATAATTGCTGTTTCAGCTTTAGAATTAATAATCTCTTCTTCAATATTTTTTCTTAAGATCTGCAGGTTGTATACAACTATATTATCTACTGAAGAACTATTCCAGTTCAGCATATCTGCAATGATGCACTTCAGTGAAGTAAATATTTTCCTCTTATAATTTACATACATCACATGTTTTACATGGTATTAAAACTGTAATTTTCTTAATTTTTACATGTGAATATTTTATTCACTAAAGCATGGCTTAAGAAGAAAAAAAAAAAAAAATATATATATATATATATATATATATATATATATATATATATATATATATATATATATATATATATATATATATTTACCTTTAAAACCGTGTATTGCAGAAGGGTGAACAGAACATTTCCAAAAGGCAGTCTGTAAGGTTTGCAAACGCTGAACAGATAAAGATTCAAATGTGCAGTGAGCGAATGTACAGTGAGATTCGCTCATTGCAAATTTGACATTCTGGGGCGGATTGCACTATAGTGGGGATCAGGAAATGGTTCCTTTCCTCACTGCAGTGTGATCTCGGAGTTAGAATAATAAAGTAGAGAGGGTGCAGAGGGACTTGCCCCCCGCTTTACACTTTGTTTTTTTTTCTTCTTCGACATTCATGTTTAAAAAACAGAGAATCTGCTGTTTGATTTGCTGTTTTTCAAACAAGAAGGTCTGTCGACATTTTTAGTTTCATGGTTGTGAGTAGCTCATATGAGCAGTCGAACCACTTGATTTGCGGTTTTAAAGGTAAACCTATATATATATATATATATATATATATATATATATATATATATATATATATATATATATATATATATATATATATATATATATAGGCTTACAATCAAAATGTCGATGTGGCTTTCCTCAACAGTTTGAAGGAGGAACACAGAGTGGCACAGAGGCAAAACTACAGACACAATTCCTGTCGACTGTGAAACGTCGATAAGGAGATTGTGTTCATAGTTTGGAGCATCCGTATTTTGAAGGGCATTGCACTGCAGATCGAGAAAATTGCTCTTTTCCTCACTGTAGTGTGATGTTGGAGTTAGAATATATAAGTAGCAGGGGGTGTGGGGGCACAGTCCCCCACATGGAGAGTGCAGGGGGGCTTGCTCCCGTTCAAAATGGTAAGACATTTTCCACCCCGTAATGGAGGTTTTATTCAGGATGGTGAGTGGTCAAATGCCGATACTTTCCTTTGAAGGAATCAACATTCTAAACAAGCATCATGATTTTATTTCATTGTTCTGGGTCGAGGTTGTGAATGGTCGAAGAAAGCCAAATTAACATTTTGATAGTAAACTATATATATATATATATATATATATATATATATATATATATATATTCGGAAGAGGAAGCCTTTTTCTTTCTAATGAATTTTTAATACACATTTCAATTAATTTGCATTAAAAAGACCACATTCAAAATCAAACTGATAAATACATATGAGTAGTTTATACTATCTTTTATTGACACAATCCAGTATATTAATTTTATACTTTTGAACTAAGTCTTATACTAAAACATAAGAATAAGAAGTTGAAACATCTAAGCAAGAGAACCAATATGACAAAATTAAATCACAATCACCTACCTAACTGGAGTAGCTTTAGCAGAAAGGGCATTTTTGAAACTTCTTTCAGTTGCTTTCAACACTAAAAGATATTCACACTAAATGTCAGGCACTTCCTCGTAACTCACCTTTTTAACAGAATACAAAATTTGCCATTGAAATACAATAAATAAAACTGGTTTGTGAGTTCTGATGAAGTTCTGTTTTATAAGGACAACAGCAATAAACTAAATATTAATTAAATTCTATACAAAAATGCTCACATGCTATTTGTTGTTTTTGGTGGGCCATTTGTTTTGAAACCAATGATTTGCTGGTTCTTAGTGTACATTATAGTTTCTACTGTCTTTCTTTTTTGCTACTTGTGAAATATGTTGACATTTTCTATCAAAAGTGTTATTTTGAATATTCTTATTTAACATCTTTATTTTTCCACAGAATAGATATGCCACCATCATAATTGCATTCTCTTTGCAAAATAAATCCTCTTAGGTAGCTAATTACCTACTATAGAAAGTATTTACAAGCAAGCTTTATCTTTGTACTTTCATCAAGTTTAGAGTATGAAGGATACATTCAATAGTATCCAAGCAGTAAACAATGCTAAACCACAATGATTCCATGGCTGTATGAAGCAGTAGTCAGAGATATAAAACATTATTTTCCCAAAGCAAAATCAGATTTTAAATTATAAATTGAAAAATATAAAAAATAAGATGAAAAGCAATACTGTTTATCTTTATAATTTTTTAATACAAAAAGAAGGAAGGAACTCCATTTGTTACTTCACAAAGGATATCTCTGCTACACAATTTGCCTGAAAATGTATTGTATGGGTTAGGAAAGTCCCATAGACCATTATCTCAAAAACAACCAGGCAAAAATAAGAAAACAAGATCAATTATTATGAGACTTCTTTTTACTCAAATTGACAGGATGTTTTCTGTAAGAGCGCTTGATAAAATCCACATATGGTATACAAATAAAATAAATAAAAAATATCTCTAATGTGCTGTGATTTTTAATCTTACTAACATTTAATAATAAATGTATCAACAAATACTGGGAAAATTATTAGAAACTATGAGATAGATAAAAATGATCTATGATCTAGGTCAAGTGACCTGTGACTGTTATCTGTGACATAGGGTCATTCTGTGAGTGGCACATATGAGGATGGTGTAGAACAGATAGTCCATATACTGTAATATTATGCTAGCTTACCATATTTGGCTGTGGCTGTGTTCACATTGGTTGTGGTTATACACTGTCATACAGGTGTATCTTACCCTGTGCTGTGACATGGCTGTTGAGCCTGCTATATATGCAGGTACATATGCATTCCCCCATATGAGATATAGGCCAGTGTTGAGCCAGTCTGCCTGTAGCCTGCACAGTGCATTGTTACATGCCTAGCAGCTTACTGTACTTAACCAGTGGGATATTATGTGCAGATACTTGCCAGATGTACTGCTGCTGGGCCTCCCTTAAACGTCATGTATGTCAGACAGAGCAGTGGGATGCTGTACAGATGTATGTTAATATCTATTGGATGGTATGTGTCCATGGCACCCCTGTACCAGAAGTCATTATGTGTCAGGCCAGACAGGTGTGTGTGAATCCAACACCTATGGTGCCACATGTATACTAGTCATTATGTGTTATACCCATCTACATGGCTTTCTACATCCATATTGACAGGCCTGGTACACATGTGGTGCACTAAGGGATTATGTGTATACCTCTGGACTGTACAGGTGTGTCCAAAGTTCCACAGATAGTGGCCAATATCTCTGCTGCACTCCACAGGGGCATTACATGCTAGCAACGGTACCTTACAATGATTTTCTTAGGATGTCTGTCAGTAGTCAATGGCATACATGTTATAGGCAGATGTCAGTATCCACATGCACCATGTCTGTGAAGACAATCCCATTGACAGTAGCAATAGTCTAGTAATATACCTGCTATACATACCATTCCCTTGCACTATGACTTTGGGACTGTAGAGGCTGGTGTATGGCTACACTCCATGTCTAGGACATATGGTGGAAATATATGTACATATACTTATCCAGATGGCCATATATATATATATATATAATTACACATGTGTACTACATTGAATTGCCACTGTCATGGCAACCACCCGCTATAAATCCCTACAGCATGTGGGTGTGGTCCCTTTAGATTCCCTGTGTGATGGACATCCTTCCTGTGTGTGGGCATCAGTGATACAGGCAGCAGGTAGCAATACCTCTTACAGGAGAACCTGCACACTCAAAGTGGCCACATATTTGTAGGAGGATCAGGAACTACAGACAGACTGTGGGTAGAGTTGTGTAAGGCTTTGCATAGTACTGGTATGACAGGGTGTGTGTTTGTGTGTGTGTGTGTGTGTGTGTGTGTGTGTGTGTGTGTGTGTGTGTGTGTGTGTGTGTGTGTGTGTACATATTACTGTACCTTGGAATGCAGAATGTCTGCATAGCTTACTACTGTGGGCCTAACCTCTTGCTTGATAGAGGTATGCCTATCATGTGTTGTCCGCCCGCCACACAGGTCCTGTGTCAGATATTACACTGGCAGTGTGTGTGTTGCATGCTATCAGTACATGGCTACATCCATGTCTATATCTAACCTCAATTCCCTGACTAAGGCTATGCTGCAGACTATCCTGTAACACCAGCACCTTGCTTAGTGTATGGCAACAGTGTTCCACATATGTGCCTGTGTTCCAGCCTCTGTCCCCCATCTTCATACCAAGCTTTGTACATATGTCATGCTGTTGGTGGATGTTCTGTAGTGGGCTTTGAGTATATCACACTGCCATTGCTGCCATTAGTCCACTGCTGTTGTATCCCCCACACATGCAGTGGGGCTGGGGCCATATATGTGTGGGCATCACCTACGCAACACATGTGCGCCCTTATGTACTGCAGAGGCCAGTGTATGTAACAGTTGTATATGGGCTTGTATTATTGAGTCTAGGTGGGGAGAACCATAAATGACCTAGGCTGTTACAAAATGTGGGGGTATCAGGGGTGAGCTGCCACAAGGTATGTGGATGTACAGTACCGTATTCTCCACTTATATTGACATTACTTACATGACTTGGAGTACTGCAAGCCTACTGCCTCCTGACATACAGACTGTTCTGTGCGTTATGCCTTGTTATGTACTGGATGCAACCCATTTCATCACAAAATGTGTTTACCTCCTATGGAGTTGGTACAGAGTCTCTATAGAGGCAGCTGAACTACACACCTGCAGCACATACTGTTGATTGTGTGGTACCCTGTGGCCCAGTCTGTCTGCACTATTGTGTATTCTGAAGGGCATGGCCTGGACCGCAACAGTTGTGAATATTTTCAGCCTACTGTATTAGTGTAACTGTTTCACAGTTGCAGTACTCCGTTTATATGGTTGTCAGTATTTGAACAGCTATATGATATGGCATATATAACTGTTATAGTACACAATTAAAGGATTCCCATTTCTGCAAACCTGTGTGTGGTGTCTTTCCTATGACCTTTCAATGGGTATATATTGCAGGCAATGACTGACATTAGTATGCGTCGCCCATACAGTGTCCAGTTGTTCAGATGTTAACTGTAGGCATAGTGGCTGTTCCATATTGTGTGCACCTCCTACATATGTATCTTACTGTACATATATATCTGCGTGTGTATGTGTAGTCACATGTACATATATATATATATATATATATATATATATATATATATATATATATATATATATATATATATATATATATATATATATATATATATATATATATATATATATATACCTATATATATGTGTGAATATCTGTATTTGCATATATGTGTCTGTGTATCTGTATCCTGGGGACATTGATGGCTTCCACATATTACATGTCCTATGGGAGGCAGACTGTACTTGGTAGTGTATTGCAGGGTGCATGTGTTTGGCTGTGGGGGGATGCCAATTCATACAAGACGTATAGTGTGTGGGGCCTCTTAACCCCATTAATGGTGCATGTGGACATAGATGTATTTGTTAATCTGCAATTGCTATCTACAGAATTATGGCCATATATACCTATATAGATATATATTTGCTAACAGATATATAAGTATATGTGCATACATAGTGATATATATGTATATAGAGTTAGTAAAACAACATGCATATTTATATATATGTATATCTATACATATATGGGTATGTTGTATCTGTTAAGGTTGCAATATAGTTACACACGCAGACATCTAGATGTTGGTATCCCTTCTCTGCACTGTTGAATGACAGGACTGGCTGATATGTTTCTGAAACATTGAATATCTGTGTATCTGTCATGGCTTAGTGGTACATCACTTTGTCTAGGCTTTGCAGAGTCTTTGGTTTGAACCTTGCAAGAGCTGTTTATTTTGTTGCTGGGCCCGTTGGCTAGTGAGTGATTAAGGCACCTTAAAGTGGTTGTAAGCAGGTTTGCGTGAGTTTGCATGGAGCTAAGCACTGCCTACACAGGCTAAGCAATTTAGAAGCTAACTGAGTGTATGAAAACGTAACCCGAGGTTAGCAGTGCTTACCATCACGCAAACCTGTGCAAACCTGCTTACAACTACTTTAAAGTGCCTTACTCACTGTGTATCCAGTGGGCTGTGTTCTGCCCAGCAACAAAATAAACAGCTCCTGCAAGGCTCGAAACCAGGACCCTGCACACCATATGCAAAATGATTTACCACTAAGCCATGGCACATATGCATAATCATTGTTTTCACATACATATCATCCAGCCCAGGTATACAACACTACAGGGAATACATTCTGCATGTAGATGCATTTGTGTGTGTATATACATTCATCTTTAAATGGATATAACATATATGTAAATGTAAATATTGGTATAGAAATGTGTGTATATATATATATATATATATATATATATATATATATATATATGTGTATATATATAAGCCAATAAATACATATATACATAGATATGCATACATCCATAAATATATATGTATACATCCACATGTCCACATATATACAGCACTAGGAATGCATATATGTCAGCATATATGTATGGCTCACCTTTCAAAGGGTGAAATCCACATGTCTGAAAGCTGGAAGGCCAAAAGTATGTTCTCCACATTGCACAATCTTGCAATACATACATCGATTGTGCAATGAGCGAATGTCACTATGTATTTTCTCATTGCAGATTAGGCAATTTGGTTGCAGATGGCACTATAATGGGGATGGGGAATATTTGCCTATCCCCACTGCAGTGCAACTAGGAGTTAGTATATCACAGTAAGGGGGTTGAGGGGGGCCCAGCCTCCCAGATGGGGGGTGCAGGGGGGCATAACCCCCGGCATTACGATATGTATTCCAACTTGCAGTTCGAGAGTCAGCAAAGCTGCCTTTAGAACTGCTGTGTTTTGAACTGGGGTGCAGTAAGAAGTGACGAGTTTGTCCTTTCAGATTGCAGAAAGGGCCATTTGAAGGAATGATTGTCTTCTTGTCAAAGGTGAACACAAATATATCAATATAGGTATATATGGACATACATCTGTAGATGGAACTGGGAATGTAACCACAACGTATATGTCCACATGCACCATCGATGGGTTTGAGAGACTCAAACAACATACATCTGGCACGGATAGGTACCCCCCCCAGCCAAACACATCTGGCCTGCAATACAATACCGACCTTAGCAGATCCCATAAGCAGGACCCTACATGACAAGGGCAGTACATGTTAACAGTTCTCTATCCCACCTGCAGGATGTAAGGCTGGCATTACTAACATATCATGCATACAGTCAAGTGATGTGTCATGCTTGGGGGAGCCCCCTAGGCAGTTGCAGTAAGTAGCTGGGATCCCTCATACGATCCAATAAGCCTACACCTGACAATTGATTCACCAATGTTGGCAGGGATGACCACAAATCCACCCTGTCAGCTGGAAACTACCACCCAGTAGCCTGATGACCCTGGTCTGCAGGGACATGGAACATATCAACAATGAACCCATGGCCAATGTCACTGGTAATCTTAACACATGGGGCCCCACCAATGTTGGACTTGTTAAAGGCAGAGAATACAACCTGAACCTGGTATACCTCCTTTACCCAATCATGACAGGTGTAGATGTGGGTTAGGAGGTACACAATGCCTATGTAGATCATAGCAGGCTTTTGTATACCATCCCAATGTAGGAATGTGTTCAGTTGTTAAGGGATCTGCCTACGTTCACAGAATATGTTTCCACCAGGACTGCTTGGCATATGCCAACATTCCACAGGTGCCATCCTGTGGACATACAGTCCTTCACAAGTCATAGATGTGTTAATGCCCTCCTCCACACTGTTGAGGTGTGCAGCACTACTGGGGTTGCTATAACTCACTGGGTGTGGCTGTTGTGGACACAACCGTCATTATTGTAGTTATTATTGCATCTATCCCCCTACATAGCTGTCTGTAATAATGTACAGTGTGTGTAATCAGGTTGTTGTTTACACCATTCACAGTAGTTGAGCACCTCACACCCTTGTAAGGGTAGGACTATGCCACCAGCATTGGCACACACATGTTATTTAGGTGAGGATCACAGTAGAGTGGGGAGAGGGACATACACCCTGCTGTTAGCATGCTCAATATCATCCACATTCATCTTCTTCCTCTTTTGCTTTTCCCAGTTAGGGGTCGCCACGGCAGATCACCTGTCCGCTCATGATTGGCAGTGGAGTTTTACTGTGTCGAGTTGCCAGCCCGGCGCCCAACCTTCCACAGAAGGCACACACACACACACACACACACACACACACTTACACCTAGGGCCAATTTAGAGTGTCCAATCCACCTACAGCATGTCTTTGGGATGTGGGAGGAAACTGGAGCACCTGGAGGAAACCCATACTACCACAGGGAGGACATGCAGACTCTGCACAGAAGGCACCCCAGCCGAGGATCAAACCAGAGAACCTCTTGCTGTGAGGTGACAATGCTAACCACTGCACCATCGTGGCCACCCCTCAATGTCATCCACATTGCAGACTGTATATATAGCACTTTGTGGCTGTGTTTATCCTGTCTTTTTGGGATTACATGTGCAACAGATGTGTTACCTGCATGGGGACATACCTCCATGTGTCCAGTCTAGTACCTGTACTGCATCCAAACCAAAGGCTCTGTGTGTTGTACCCAGTCATGGCATGTGTACCACCCACTACACTTACTGGTGTCCACTGTAGAAGGCCTGCTGATGCCACTACACCCATCAGCCACGTGGCACATGGGACAAACACAACACAATCAGAAGAGATACTGGTGACAACAATACAACATTGTTAATTACAACTATGATGCATCATGGCTGCAAACTACACCTTCCAAGATATTAGCATTTCACTTTACTACTGACATGTTACACATCATTCCATTGCTACACTGTTGTACAGTCACCCTGTGCATCAGCACCATGTTATCCTGTCCCTGCATCGATGTTACGGATGTCAGGGAGTGGCACAGGTATCATCATATGCACAGGGTGTGTTCTTTGTTTGCCACAGGCCTAGGTTGAGCCATACAATTGACAACATGTGTGTGTGTGTGTGTGTGTGTGTGTGTGTGTGTGTGTGTGTGTGTGTGTGTGTGTGTGTGTGTGTGTGTGTGTGTGTGTGTGTGTGTGTGTGTGTGTGTGTGTGTGTGTGTGTGAGGGGGCTGAGTACTGTTATGGCCACTGGTTATGTTGTGTGTGCAGGTATGTGGTTGCCCTAGGTTCGTTGTTTATGTGTGTGTATCTGCATGCATACAGTTCCTCCATGTGGCTGCCCTATACAGGGATTTGTGAGACAGCTGCAGACTGTACCAGGCAGGGTTTGCAGTTCACCATCTCTGGCCATGGACACGGGACCTGTGCCTGGCAGGGCTGCTACAGGCAGTATCAGGTACAAAGCCAGACCGAGTACTGTCCCCCGAGTTTGACAGACGTCCACTGGATCTAGGTCCCTCCTGGGACTGGCCAGGGCCATGTGCATGTGGTCTGCTATGACGGTCTGTGGAAAGCACCCCCCACAGTGCTGGCGCTGGTACTGCCACTATGGAAGCGGCTGTGACTGGTTGGACATCAACGGTGACCTCCAGCTGCTGGTGTTGCTGGCATATACGTCCATGTGGCCATCGCAACCATCCCTCCCTGTCCTGATGCATGGGCATGACATTGTGGATGAGATCCAATGTCTCACCCCATCATCTATCCATGACCTCTGTGTAATTACTGATGGCACCTGCTCGGTCACGGATGCTGTCAGTTACAGAGGTGTGATGAGCCCTCTGCACCATTAGATCCTGCCTGGTGTACCGTTCCATTCGTGCCTGTGCCTCCATGACAGTCTGGAACATGCATGTGGTTGAAATAGATGAGGCACATCTGCCAGGGGCATGATGACCAGCAGTGCTCCGACGAGCACCCCTGAACTTCTGCCTATGTGATACCCCACCAGACATCTGGCTATGGCTGCTGTGTCTTCACACATGTGCCATAGATACCACACTGTCCTGGCCAATGCCAACCATAGGCTGTCCCTCAGCTAAGGCCTACGATGATGAGGTATGTAGAGGCAGTGTGACTGTATGCATGGATGGGGTAGGTACGTGTGGGTTGTCAATTGGTGGCCTAGTGGCAGCCCCTGACAACCCTTCCTGTGCCTCAACACACCTATCCTCATGGTCACTGTCTGTATCAGTGACATCAGATTCCCTGCAGGGTGGACCCAGCCCCACCTCGCCACCTGTGAAGGGAAAACAGGGAACAGACTGTAAGACCTGTACATCACCGCTAAACAGTACACACACATGCACACAAACACACACATACACACACACACACACACACACACACACACACACACACACACACACACACGTGTGTGTGTGCAGACATGGCCACACAGACATACACACATGCAGTTGACATACATGGCAACCCATACACTCCACCAGACAGTACCTACAGACAGCTCCTGCACCCCCATAACACACACAATAGCAGGTGATGGTGCAGTACAGTATCCTACACAAACCTGTAATTACTCACATGTCAGCATGCAGAACATGTGTCACTCAACAGCATGCAGTGCAACTGTTGTCAATGCCCGTTACCACCATTATACATGGCTCTGATGCATGGCTTCTGCTCATAGGTTCATAGGTTCATAGGTTCATACTAGGCTATCTGCCCTAGGGCATTTGTAAGCCTAGCCAGAGTGTGTTTGGCTTTCGCCACCCATTTTAAATTAATTTTGCTATGCCCTTTTTCGAGGTTAGTATACTGTGCCTCTGTCTAACAGCGACACAGAAGTGATACCCGGGGTAAACCTACGATCTCCCATCCACTCATCAAAATTCCTCTTGAAGAGAGTCAATAAGGGAGTCTGCCTAACCTGGACTGGGTTTTATTCCAGAGTGAAGGGAGCCTCTGGGTTATGAATCTGTCCCTCCAGCATGTCCTATTTATTTCAGTGCTGAGGTTCAAGTCTCTCGAGCGCGTGGCTCGATGAGATTTGGATTTTCTGAGGTGCAGCATGTCCATTAATTCCGGGTTAGACATGGCTTTATACATCAGGCACAGATCGCCTCTGAGCAGGCGGTATGCCACTGAGTAGAGCTGGAGTTTCTTTAACCGGGCAGCAAATGGCATCTGTTTGAGCCCTTTGATCCTCTTGTTGAGGTACATTTGGGGTCTTTCCAGTTGCTGCAGGTGTCTGGTAAGGTACATCCCAAAAGGGGCATTGTACTCAATTATCGGCCTGATGAGGGATGAGTAAAGAGGCACGATGACCTCCCCTGATCTAGATGTGAATCCCTTCATGATTAGGTGGGCTATATAAAATGTTTTTCTAACCACTTTGGCCACGTGGTTGTCAAATGAGAGATTGCTATCAACTGGGGTCCCCAGGTCCCTAATTACTTCTTCTGTATTTAATGGATTACCACCTATGTGGTAATTTGTGGGCACTTTGTTTTTGCCAAAGGGATGACTATACACTTTTTGGCGTTTAGCTTGAGGCCATGGCTCTGGCACCAGTTGTCTGTTTCTATGAGGCCCTTTTGGAGGATGCTTGTGTCGGCTGGAGAGTCGATTATGGTGCCCAGTTTGCAGTCATCTGTGAACTTGGTCAGCCACAGTCCTTCCGTGTTGGCCTGTACCTCCAAGAAATATATACCGAACAAGAGGTCCCAGGACTGAGCCTTGTGGGACGCCACTTTTAACTGGTTTGGAGTCTGACATGGCTCCAGCAATTCTAACCATGTGGGTTCTGTCCTTGAGCCAGTTTGCAACCCATCTAGTGACATAGGGGTTTATATTTAAGCTGGTGAGCTTATCTATAATGCCCGAGTAGGGTATTGTATCGAAGGCTTTTGTGAGGTCCAAGTAGGCTGTGTGGACCACCTTCCCCTCGTCAATGGCCTTGGTGACTGTTTCAAAGAAACCGACCAGGTTTAAGAGGCAGGATCTGCCCTTAACAAAGCCAAACTGGGTAGGATCCAGTGTCTGTAGGTCCCCAATATTTTTATTTATGAGGTCCATGATGATCCTTTCCATAGCTTTGCAGACCAAGCTAGTCAGGCTTATGGGGCGATAGTTTCCAGGATCCGTTGAGGGACCACCTTTGTGAAGAGGGACCACTGTTGCTGTACGCCACTCTTTGGGTACATATCCTGTAGTAAGGCTGAGATTGAACAGTAGTTTTATGTTTGGGTTTAGCTCTTCTTGGAGTTCATGTAGGACGCAGCCCGGGACACCGTCTGGTCCCATTGATGCTGTGATTTTTGCTTTGGAGAGGACGGCTCTTACCTGAGCATCTGATATGTCAGGGGGGCAGCACTCTGCTGGGATAGATATTTGCCCTTATGGTGGTGGGGGGCAGAAGTTTGCGCTGAACCTGTCAGCTAGCATGTTGGCAATGTCTGTGGGTTCGGTGTATTTTTTGTCATTTTGGACTAATTCTGAGCATATCTGGGAATTCCCACCCAGGTTACTAACATAACTAAAGAAAGCCTTGTGATTATCCTTAGTGTCCTGTGCAATTTTTCTCTCGAAGCTGGCCTTAGACGATTTTATGAGTGCCCGTAGTTCTTTGCTAATACTGATCAGAGATGCCTTCCCTTTTTGGGATTTTGCTCTATCATGTAGTAGCTACCTCCTTCTATTGTATAGTTTGTTTATGGCTGGGGTCCACCAGACAGGGCGTCTGCCTTTGGAGGATTGGGTCTTGGTTTTATTTGGGATTGCATGATCCATGCATTCCTGAAGGTGTTCATAGAATACATTTATAAAGGATTCTGCGGTCTGGGTATTTTCCACAGGCCGGGGCTTTGAAGGATTCCACCTCGGTTTTGAGCAGTGTGAAATTTGCTTTAGAGAAGTTTTTCACTGTGGTTTTCTGGGCAGGGGGTGGGGTCAGGATGTGAATATCCAGTGAGATTAGTTTATGGTCTGATCTTACCAGTGAGGGATACACTTCTGGTCTGGAGCATAAAGTCCACATGTTGGTGATGATCAGGTCCAGTATGTTTTCCCCTCTTGTGGGAGTGGTAACAAGTTGTTCCATAGCATTTGAGTTTATAAATTCTAGGAACCTTTGGGCTAGGGTGTTGGAGCTAGAGTAATGCTCCCAGTCTATGTTTGGGTAGTTGAAGTCGCCCAATATAATGGTGTTTGGAGAGACCTTCATATTTTCCAGTGTTCTCAGGAAGGCCGAGTGGGATTCCTGGGTTTGGGAGGGTGGTCTGTAGCAGGCTATAAACTGGAAGGCAGTTTTACCCACTGTTAGTTGCACATGGAAAGTCTCTGATGCTTCGTGCTGTGCCACCAACCTGGAGGTGTGGGTATCTTTGACAAATATTGATACTCCCCCTCCTTTTGTGGTTCGGTCCAAGTTTTGGGGCCGAAAAGCATGGTATGAGGTATAACCTGGTAGTGCTGGTGTGCTCTCAGGAGCCTTGAGCCAGGTTTCTGTTACTGCACACATATCGATGTTCTCCATGCTAAGGAGAGTCTCGAGTGCGTGCATCTTGAGGTTTAGACTTCTGGCATTGAGTAGCATTACTCTTAGTTTCTTATCCCTTGTGATACCTATGGAGGTGGGTTTGTCTTTTGAGCCTTGCCTAAAATAGGCACTATGGGGGTAGCAAGAGCCTTTGCCAATATCCGAAAGCCCAGGGGTGACAGGTGCAAGCCGTCCCTAGCGAAACATTGTGGCTTGTCGAGCATGTCATCCCAGGCTGACAGGCATTGGATCCCCTTTGAATGACACCAATACTTAAGCCAATTGTTGAAATTGATCATCTTGTCTTCATATTGTGGCATCATTCTTGGTGAGGGTAAGATGCTACTCAAGGTCAGGGTCATACCGGCCTGGGCTACATGCTCATAGTGCTCCCCTATGTCTCTTTTCATGTAGTCCAGGGAGGTACGTCTCAGGTCATTCACACCAGCATGGACAATGACTGAGTCATATTTGTACTTGCCTTGGTGTGGCCTGAGTGCTTGTGTTATGTGGCAGATCCTAGCACCTGACAGGCAGCTCACCATGACCTTCTCCTTGTTTAGCCTGGTGAGCGGGACGTCAGTGTGCCTGACGATAGAGTCACCTATTACAAGTGTATCAGGTGTGTTGTTTAGCCTTAGGGGCTGTGACTGTTCGGTACACTGGCTTTGTGAGCTATGTGTTGCACATGTTTTGTTTTGGGGTAGCGGTTGCTTGGGTGTCTGCTTTGGAGGTCTCTGCTGCTTAGGCAGATTTTTATTTAGAGCCTCAGTATGTTTTGTGTGTTTATGTGTTTGGTTTGCTGTCGTGGTAGGTCTATGTGAGACTGGAATTGTAGTGAGTGTGGTTTCCTTCTCCTCTTGACTGGTTACGCCAGTACTGAGTTGAGAGAGCTTAGCCACCAGTTTGGCTATATGGTTGCATCTCTCACATGTGTTGGAATTTGTTGGGAGGAGGAGAGGGTTGTCTGTGTACATGAGGCAGTTGTAACATTGCCTCAAGATTCCCAGATTCACCAGCTGGACCGGAGAGATTGACAACTGACCTTTGGACATGCTAGAATAGTATTGGGAATTCCTTTATAATTGAAAAAAGGGCCAATGGGGAACAAGGTACTCAAGGGGAGTTTGTGAGGGTGTAGTGCTTTTAATTTTTTAGTGCTGACTTATATAATTGCTTTAGTAAGCAAGTGCCAGGTAACTTAAATGCAATGTGTTACAGGTAACATAAATGCAAAAATGACAAACAGTAACTTTCTTTCAAGTGAAACAAGGAAATAAGTACAGTAAGCAATGCAGATATCACTAGGGATCCACAGAAGAGCTGAAAAGCCACGTTTTAGGTGGAATTAGCTTTTCAGGGAAATAACAAGCAAACAAACAACAAGCATACAAACAAAGCTAGATTCAGCAGGCCTGGATCTAGTCTATGCTACAGCAAACAAGGTGTACCAATTTCAGTAAGAAGCAGTTCAAATATGCAGGCACTATAAGCCTTTAACCAGAAATTCCCAGCTCAGAAGGGCAGAGTCCAGCCTCTCCTCCCACAAGAGTGCAGAACATGAACCCTCTTAATGTAAAATAACTGGCCTCAAGCCCAAGTGCTTAAAACAGAATTAATACACTTTTAGAATAACACACACTGAGCCCTCAATCAGCAGTTCCCAGCTTAGAAGGATGTAAGCTACCTGTTCTGCCACTACAGTGCAGACCACAAAGCTTCCTAATGTAAAACAACTGGTCTGTATCCCAAGTGCTTAAACTAAAAGGCTTAGAATGAGTTACACCAAGCAGTAATAAATACAACTGAGTACATATAAGATGACGCAAAAGCTAAATAACGTAGGAAGAAACACAAATACAGTAAAAGCAGATAATTTTTTTTTTTTTTTGTTTTTAGTGGAAAGAGAGAAAGGAAAGAGAGAAAGGAATAGCAGAAACTAAGCTGATTAGCCTTCTCAAATGTTCTCCCTGTACTGGGTAGAATGAGGTAATGACACTAGACTGGGAGGAGGGTCCCAGATCAAATTTACACTAGGGGCGGGCAACTGCAAAGCCACCAACTACGAAAACACTATACCAACTGGGAGGGAGGGTGGGAAACAAACTGCTGAAAAGCAGCAGTGAGCCTTTAAATGAAAGTTTTAAACAGCTAAAGGAGCCTCTAGAAAAAAACAGTTTAACTGCAACAAGTTATCAGAAATAAACAACCCAACAGATGCTTAACAAAAGTGGACAATTTCCAGTTAATACCTCACACACAGGGAAACTAGCTAGAAAAATACACAGTACACAAAGTGCTATAAATAACAAAGAAATAAAGAACAAAATAAACAAAAGCAGGATACTTAATGTTATATATTATAGCTCCGAGTTTCCTCAGTGTCCTTCCTTCGATCAGTTCAGTGTGAAATGGCAGAACACTCACAACTGAATTTCTTAGGTAACAGAAAGTTGAAACCTGAGACAGCTTTTAAAAAAAGAAATCTCAAAAGAACCAATGAGGTGCTTAGTCTAAGCTGTAGTCCAGGTGACCTCAGTCAGCCAATGACCTCAAACAATTCTCTCTCACTGAAATGCCTGATGGCTTTGGCTACACCAAGATGTCCCTGAATATGTGCTCAGATACACAGCCTCCACAAACACTAGGCCCAAATACAAGCCTGAATATGGAAATGCTACAAATATCCCCACTACTTGGAACAACTGCAGAAATGTATCTCACAGCTGAAAAGCAGCAGTGAGCCTTTAAATGAAAGTATTAAACAGCTAAAGGAGCCTCTAGAAAAAAGAGTTTAACTCCAACAAGTTATCAGAAATAAACAACCCAACAGATGCTTAACAAAAGTGGACAATTTCCAGTTAATACCTCACACACAGTGAAACTAGCTAGAAAAATACACAGTACACAAAGTGCTATAAATAACAAAGAAATAAAGAACAAAATAAACAAAAACAGGATACTTAATGTTATATATTATAGCTCCGAGTTTCCTCAGTGTCCTTCCTTCGATCAGTTCAGTGTGAAATGGCAGAACACTCACAACTGAATTTCTTAGGTAACAGAAAGTTGAAACCTGAGACAGCTTTTAAGAAAGAAATCTCAAAAGAACCAATGAGGTGCTTAGTCTAAGCTGTAGTCCAGGTGACCTCAGTCAGCCAATGACCTCAAACAATTCTCTCTCACTGAAATGCCTGATGGCTTTGGCTAAACCAAGATGTCCCTGAATATGTGCTCAGACACACAGCCTCCACAAACACTAGGCCCAAATACAAGCCTGAATATGGAAATGCTACAAATATCCCCACTACCTGGAACAACTGCAGAAATGTATCTCACAGCTGAAAAGCAGCAGTGAGCCTTTAAATGAAAGTTTTAAACAGCTAAAGGACCCTCTAGAAAAAAGAGTTTAACTGCAACAAGTTATCAGAAATAAACAACCCAACAGATGTTTAACAAAAGTGGACAATTTCCAGTTAATACCTCACACAGAGTGAAACTAGCTAGAAAAATACACAGTACACAAAGTGCTATAAATAACAAAGAAATAAAGAACAAAATAAACAAAAAACAGGATACTTAATGTTATATATTATAGCTCCGAGTTTCCTCAGTGTCCTTCCTTCGATCAGTTCAGTGTGAAAAAGTGTTAGGAGGTGATGGCCCTCCCCCTGGAACTAACTGCACCCATTTCCACAGCATTGCTGTTCTTCTGTTCAGCACCCCTACAAGTACTGTGCACCATACCTCACAGGTATACACACCATTGCAGGATGGATGTGTATCTGTGTGTCAATTGTATTTCCGCTGCTGCTCACAGCCTCTGTGTATTTCTGGATCACATGTGGACACATGTATTTAGTGAATGCTTGACGTGTATTCACAGATGTCATCATCAGTGTTGCATATATGAGCAATAGATTATCATTAGACTAACCACAGACACAATGTACTGTACCTATGGTGAGTGTAGAGTCCATTATTGACCATGATTGAGCCCTGGCTGATGTTGCCTGTGGTACACATAGGTTCATAGGTGAGTACTGGTCTATTGGTCCTGGGACCTCCATATGCCTAGCCATAGAGGTTCCCTGCCATGTACCACCCACTAATGTTATTCCCCTGCGCCCCTGTCAGGCTGTGGCACTGACATACTACCCAGGGTGAATTCCCCATTTCCCAACCAGTTTCCAAGTGTTTCTGTGAAGAGGCCAATGAGTAGCATTGCCTGACATGTATGTGTAGTCTGTTCCAAAGTGTGGGGATTCCCCAGAACAGGGTGCTATCCCTCCAGTATGTTCTGTATAATGTGTTGATGAGGTTTCGGACCATGGAGCATGTGTTAGCAGAGGGTGTGGGATGCCTTTATGTGTAACATGTTCAACTGCTCTGTGTATGACATAGTTGTGTATGTTGGGCAGATGTCAGCTTTGCCTGGGCAATGTGCACTGGAGTGTAGCCACAGTTGTCTGAGATGGACTGTGTATTGCATGTGTTTGAGGCTGGTAATCCCATTAGTGAGGGGTGTGCTCTGTCAGTGCACATGTACAGCATGCATTATGGGTAGGTGTGTTAGATGTGTACATGGCCTACACCTTAGCTATGACATGCACAGTGAATTGCCACGCATAACCTTAAACCATACTCGCTGGCATCTGGCCACTGCCTTGCTGGTATCCCAGAGGTACCTACATTGAGATGGGATAGCAGTTGATGTCAGTGGCCACAGCTGTGGCATTACTACAGGGTGGCTGCAATATTACAGTACAACAAAAGCTGAACTTCACAGTACTACAGATTATGCATTACTGCTTATCAGTACTACACATCAACAGACCCCACAGCTCACATATGCATGATCTACCTGTACAGATGCATACACTACAGTAGTCTGCTGATATGCCCTGGAACCTTACCTGCATGCTCCATGTCTGGTGTGTGTGTGTGTGTAGCACCCACCTCAATGACTGTATAAGTCTGTAGCTCTTGTGGGAGTGCAGGTGCTACCAGGCTCATGAGCAGCTCCTCCACTCTGGTGAGAGGGGGGTGGATGTTATGGCCCCCCCCCAGTTGCAATGTGGTCACCCTGCATGGCAGCGGCACAGTGACATACTTGCCAGAGCAGGTCACTACAATGGTGGCGGACCTGCTCATATGTATGGCTGTGCATTCTCACCTCATTCACCCTGCGGACCACATCATTCCACATGGCTGTTCTCTCCTGCTGGTCCTGGCTTGTCCGTGAGAACAACAGCAGGTAGTTGTGGATGATGCTGGTGATTATAATTTTTTCCTCAGCGGTGCTGTAAGTGGGATTCCTCGGGTGCGCCATACTCCCTGAAAGACATAATGATGGAAATATGTCTGAGCAATTCATATGTCAAGTTTATCATAATACAATACATATATCAATCTCCTGCCACCATATCAGCTCCAACATAATGTTCACACAACACTAGTAGTATGTGTCCGGTATGTGTACCATTGGGTCATATATTGTATTATACAGCACTTTCTGCTATGTGTTTATAGACATGCTCCCTGTGTGGACACTAGAGTTGTTGGGCTGTTACAGGGTATTTCACCTGCATGCCATTGTCACTGCCACTATGTTTCCACATATGCATGTGGTAGGACTGCTATGTGATCGCTACACATCTTCCATTCTGTGATATTGGGGATATCTATGCATGCTGTTGGACATGTTCTGGGATTGTGTGGACTATTACAGCCCACATATGTTCCATGGCAGTTACACACCAGTATGTGTAGGAGATATTTGCCAGCAGGAACACCACTCCAACCTAATGTGCGCATGTTACCAGTCCACATCACATACGTGACCCACCATGGAAACTCATTATCTACTGTTCCATCACTACCTTCATGTGGAACCACCTCAGGGGATGTTGTCCACCCCATGTAGCACACAAAGACATATGTCTGTCATCCAGTTAGGTCGAGGGTCTTGAGCACAGGTAGCTCCACAGAGACATGGGGTATGTGCTACATCACCTGAAGGCATGCAGTACACATACACAAGGTTCAAAATGCATGTCCCTCCTGCCCAGCATAAAGCCGAGGCACCTTTATGTCCATGTAGATGCTGTCATGACTGTCCATGGGTGGGCACCATGTTCCCTTTGTTCCCATATGGGGGCTCAATGGCCTCCACATTCCAAATGTAACTACCTGTCCACAGTGTTTAACCACCACATGTGCCATATACCAGCCCTGTATGCTGTCTTGTTTGTCACCCAACCAGACCTACATATCAATATGTGCCTAATACCCTTCACCAACATATATATCCTACCATCTCATACAATTGTGATGTGTTCCCAGCATGGGTTACATACCACATTCCACACTCCATCTTGTAGCCATGTACTGGTGTGTATGTATGTTGTGTATTGATGTGTGATGTTCTCTCACACATGTCATGGCAGGGGATATCTATCGACATATATATATATATATATATATATATATATATATATATATATATATATATATATGTAGACATACACCCACACACACACACACACACACACACACACACGCACACGCACACATATATAATATATATATATATATATATATATATATATATATATATATATATATATATATATGTCTGTATGTATATGTATATATATATATATATATATATATATATATATATATATATATATATATATATATATATATATATATATATATATATCTATATGTGTGTGTGTGTATATACATATGTGCATATATGTGTAGATATCATTTTGTGTTGTTTATATACCTATTACAAAAGTATAACTGTCCGAGGTTCTGTAAACATACACAGCTGTAAATATGTATCACACATATATGTATCTGTATGTGGGGTGCATACGAACATCTGCACCACACTCATGTACCCTCTTTACTTCATAGCTGAACTGTTCTGCCTTGCTGCAACACAGACAGGTGTCACATGTGAGCACAGACTAACATTAGGGGAGTATATATGGTGACAAACTTTAGATAAGCATATTATACTGCTATGGCAGTTGGGCACGCCATGCTACACTTTAAAATGACTGTCCTGCAGGTGGTGTGGTCTCACCCATATGTCTATTAAAGCAGTATTGATACCCCCACCAGCCGTTGGCCTCAGTAATTTACATAAACCGGATATCATGGGTCACATCTTTGCCATTCACTGCTGGTCTGCACATTTGACAGGTATGCCCCACTGCCCACAGAGACTGATACTACTGTCCAGTGCAGTTGTTGAGCAGAACATCATTACAGGAACAATTACTGATGGCACATATACATCCTTTCACAGTATAAATCCTATTATTCTATGACATATACTACATGCCAGTAAATGCATATCTCTGCTGTAACACAACCCTGAGCATCTCTCTCTCTCTCTCTTTCTCTCTCTTTCTCTCTTTCAGTCTCTCCAGTAGAGTGATTGAGCTGGTTTGAATAGATTGCAACATGCTTTTGTTGGTATTGCACATGATCAGGTGGTGGCCTCTGCACCAGTCAGTGTCCACCAGTTGCTAATTGCATGCAGCCTGCTGTGTAGTACTTCAGATAACGACTGTCATGGCAACCCTGTACTATAAATTGCTGCCTTCTGTGGGTATTGTCCCTTCACCTTTACAGTATGGATGATATCCTTCCTGTGTGTGGACATCAGTGTTACAGACAGCAGGTAGCAATACCTCTGACAGCAGAACCTGCAGACACAGGCCAAATCCACATTTGGGTAAGGTTCCAGACCTACAGACAGCGTGAGTAGTGCTGTTGTGTGCAATGTATCTTGCTGTTCTTACAGGGTTTCTGTGTACATGGTACTTTTTCATGGAATGTTGTCTGTCTGCAAAGCTCTTAACTGTGGGCCTATCGGTATGATACCAGGGGGATTGGCTGTTAGGTTTTGTCTGTGCACCACACAGGTATTGTCCCAGATATATCTGTAGCATTCTGTCTCTTGAGTGCTATCAGTACATGGCTACATCCATTTGTATTTCAATGTCGTATCCCTGCATAAGGGTATGCTGCAATGAATCCTGTAACAGCAGCAATTTCCAGTGTGTGTAACAGCAATAATGCAAATATGGCCCTATGTCTCTGCCTCTGTCCTCCACATATATGCCAGTCTTTGTCTTGTTGTGATACAGGAAGGGTTGTTAGGTAAAATCATTATTTACCACTAGCATTATTGCTGTCATCCCAGTCATGTCATGGACTCCCATACCAACTGTTGGGCCAAGTCCATATATATGGGAGCAACAGCTGGAGAACACATATGTGCCCTTGTACATTCCAGAGGTAAGTGTGTGGTACACAGTGTTCCTTGCCCTTGTACAGCCTTTTATGGGGGGGGGGGTTCTGTCCCATTAACCTAGGCTATGGCACCTTTTCAGGGATATAACTGTTAAGAGGAAGGTCATTCAGTATGACAGTAAGAAGTTAGGTTAAGCAATGTTATGTACAAGATAGTGTGACATTAAAACAAGTGCTACTTTTCCCCCTAGGGCTTGACTACAGGGTGTAATTGGAGGCTGCTGAACTACATCTGTAATTGTTGATTGTTATGTATCCTGAAGGCAAATCCTGTTTCTACTGTTGTACTAATTGAAGGCCTTGGCCTGGACAGCATAGTATGGTATATATACACATTGTTTGTATCTACTGTTTTTTGTGGGCCTTGCATTCATGACTGATTACATATTTCAAACCTTATGTGGTGTCAGCACTGGCATACATTATTGTATAGTACATGAATAAAGGTTATCTTTGTATGCATACCTGTGTGTCGTGTCATGTCCTTTGAATAGTGGGTGGGTATATTTTTAATGTCAGTATTCTCATTTGTGGGAATGGTTGCCACACTACCCATTGTGCCAGTTGAAGGGCTTTTGACTGAGGGATATACTTTGCACCCACACTACTTCTACATATGTATGGCTACTGATACCTTTTGTGTGTGTATATGTGTATGCACCTATATATATCTCATATGGCTATATAGATATATATATATATATATATATATATATATATATATATATATATACACACACACACACATATATATATGCACACATATGAACATATGCATGTATCTATATACAATTGATGTTATATGATTATTTGTGAGTCATACATTAATATATATATATATATATATATATATATATATATATATATCTACATATAGCTGTCTATCTGTCTACATTTA
The DNA here is from genome assembly GCF_019279795.1 of Protopterus annectens. NCBI lineage: Eukaryota > Metazoa > Chordata > Ceratodontiformes > Protopteridae > Protopterus > Protopterus annectens. Next base: position 1,652,656,763 of record NC_056737.1, on the reverse strand, counting down.
CAGATATATATCTGTACATATGTCCATGCATTTTCGGCTCATATTTTGGCCTGTTCCTCATTTCCTTGCCAATTGTCATGGATGATCGAAGCATTGAAGTCAATAACTAGTGGCAACACTTTGGTGTTTCAGACTTCATCACCTTCCACATATGTGTTCTAATACATATAACTGTGTAACTAGCAACATTTTCAGTGTATCAGAGCATTAGTTGACATATATCTCTATTTGTACCCACAGTGTGGCATACTTTGTCCAGACTTCTTGCATTAACAGGTTATGTGGTGTGATAATAATACATTTCCTGTACTGTTGACTGTGCTGCATGATATGTTTGTGAAAACTTCAGGTTATGTATATCTTCCATAGTTTAGTGGTAAAGCACTTTGTGTAGGGAGTGCAGGGTCCTGGGTTCGAGCCTTGGAAAGGCAGTTTCTTTTGTTGCTGGGCAGAACAAGGGACACTGGCTATAGAGTGATTAAGGCATTTTTAAGCAGTTGTAAGCGGGTTTGCATGGGTTTCCGCAATGGTAAGCACTGCCAACCTCCGCTTATGTTTTCTTACAGTCAGTTAGCTTCAAATCTCTCAACCTATGTAGGCATAGCTTACCCCCGTGCAAACCATTGCAAACCCACTTACCGCTGCTTAACAGTGCTTACTGCTGCTTACCCCCACTCTAATTCCTTTAAAAGATAAGAAAAAGGGGTTGATAGGACAGTGGTAAAAAATGGGGCACAAAGAGGGAAAGACAGTAGGGAAAATACCTAGGCATGTGCAGGAAAGGTATAGGAAAGGTCCATAGCTGCCCATTTCTTCTACAGCAACAGCTGTGCATATACACTATATTTGCAGGTACATTTGGACTCTCAAACCCCTGGGAGAGGGGTGAGGACAACATATATTCATTGTGATGCCAATTAGACCAGTTTACATGTGTCCAGTGGACATGTGTGCAAAATGGACAGCTATGTATGGGGCGAGATTTTTTTGTGGGAACAGATTGCCTTTTTTTTTTTCAGGTGAGAGTGGGATGTTGGGGAGGGGAAGTAGGTATATTTGGGGAGGTAGGTTGGGTAGGTTAACAGACAAGGCACTCAAGATCCATACATATGACACGTGTGGGGTAAACACCTTGGGTGGGGAGGGGTGTTTGGAAGTTGCAAGCCCATGAGCTCCCAACTGGAAATAGTGGGACTGAGCTCCCCACCCAATGGCAGTCACGACTGCACCTTTACGGCCCCGAAGGTGGCTAGGCTGGGGCCTGTGTAGGAGAGGCAGGCTCACCGTCTAATAATGCCACTTGGCTCTCAAGCTGGCGTAGCCACTCTCAATACTCCAAATCAAGCTCATTATGCACCACGGCCTGGACCTGTTGACGGGTGACAGGTTTTCCTCCATGCCTGTCTGAGGGGGGGGTGTGCCCCATCCCCTGCAGCGGTTCCACCTGAAGGTGGTGCAGGGCCCATGGAGGAGGAGGTCCCAGGCTGGTGCTGGTGCCCAGTGCCATGGCCGGCTGAGGTGGTACAGGTGGGTCCACTGGGACCTGCCTTCCAATATGACCTGTGTTGTCACAGGTTTATGACAGATATGGGTTAGTAACAGTCAACAGCATTCAGGATTAGTTATAACAACATGCATAGGTATTCCTACTAAACCAACACACCAGATTTAACACAGTAACAGAGGAAGTAGAACACATGCATATATGGAACAACAGTGGCCATTACAGGAGCATGCAGGTTTCATTGTTGGCAACAGGCCACCGATATGGGTGTATTTTTACATGGCACATGCATAGAAACAAATATGAATATTTATAAACCATTAGGACATATGTCCCAACAAAAGTTTGGAGTGTACACATACCAGTTGAGGAGTGTCATTGGGTTATTATGCACATACGGTAGGGGTGAGAGAGAGAGTTTAATTAACAACTAATATATCCTTGTAGTTTTCACAACATTCTTAGTTACTGCAGTGATCTTTCCCTTACATGTATTATTACACTACATAATGGCCTTATATTGTACATTGGTATGTTTATAAATTATTATATATGTGACCTGTGTCTTACATACAGGCGTGACAGGCTGCAGGTGTTAATGCAACATATGTTGAGAATTGCTGTGATACATTTTGGGTGAGGTGCTAGAATGACAGGTTTGTTTCCATATACATTCTCTGACTATGTACACGTTTGAATATCTGTTATATGTCATTGACAGCTGCCTACAGTTCTTGGAACATCACACTGGATTTTCAGGGGAACAGGGTACCAAGCTGGTGATATGGGCCATTTATCTGGACATGCTGGACAGATTGGAACAGTTGTGGGGTATGAATATGCATACAACTTACAATTTAAACATTCTAGCAAATTCTGTACTGTTGTTGGGTGTAAGTATGCATACAGCTTTCTATCTGAACATTGTATCAAAATCTATACAGTTGTGGGGTATGATTATGCATACAACTTAGTAGCACTCCCAGGATTCAAACCCCTGCTGTGTGTGACAAAATATTATAGCTAACATCACAGTACACTGTGCTATTAGGGAATTGATGTAAAGCTTTCGACTGTTTTCAAAGTCTCTTACTTGTACAATATAACTGACCTCTTGGCACTTCCAACATTGTTATGCAGGACTTCATGCCCATTGTATCTACATACCATGGTGTGGGTGACACTGCTTAAGATATAACAGTACTATTTATAGTATTGAACAGATTGCCAACATATGAGAGAAGAGAAAACAGAAGCACTCCAGGGGTTATACCTTTATTCACAGGCTATTACACATTTATTTCTACTGATATAACACTTTCTAAGGCTCTTATATTTATTTGTTATGACAGTATATGAACACTGATTACTAACCTGCCTCGCAACACAGCCTTTGCAGCCTAGCATCATGGGCTTGCTGGTTCACAGCCCACTCTTATGCGGTTATCAGAGAAATGCAGTGATATTTAGCCATACCTATCCATAGTATACACAAGCTAGGCAATTATTTACTACTTAGTAGAATGAGTACCTACTCAATCCTGGGGCATTGGGCATCTGCCGAGACTTCTGGAACAACTGTTCCAGTACATCCCCCCTCTGCCACTTCAGGTCAGCATGGTGGTGCCTAACCTGCTCACCAGTACGGGGGAAACCTGTGGCACTAGTGAGGTCACGGGTGAGACTGTCCCAGGCCTCCATTTTATACTGTGAGCCCTGGTACTGGCTCTGCAGTAGTCTATGATCATGGTGTTTTATCAGGAGCCATACCATGGCTTTTGACTCCTGGATACTCCAGCGTTTTGCTCTAAATTGAGTGTCTTCACCCACACCAGCCATTCTGCCTGCAGTAGGAAGCTGCAACCAGTTATGGGTAGTATTCCTACCTGTGGGGTTTAAATACGGCCATTTTCCCACACTTCCCCATGATTGGCCAGTTTTGAAAAGTCTAAGCTATGGACAGACCTGCTTACATGAGGTTGGCACTGCTTAAAGAGGTATACCACTAGGCAGAAAGAATTGGCTCCCCTACACATTGCTTACACTTACTAACTTAGGCTGTGCTGCGGTTAGCATTGCTTAATAGTTAATTAGCACTAAATTTGCCATTTGGCAATGATTTATTCTTCATTACAGGTTATATATGTGTCTGGTATCCATGATTCATGTGTATATACACTGTATGGGGACCTGGGGGCTTCTACACTTTATTACAATAACACCTCAAATCTATGCTTACTGCAGTACTCCAGTTCACATATTTATGTTCTGTGGCAGATTATCCATCATCACACTGTACATAGATTCAGTTCACGTATTTGGTTTGATTTTCCTTTGGTGAAGATTAGTTTGCTGATACCTCATTCATATCTATTGCTATGATGGCTTAGTGGTTAACTAATGTAACTATAGTGTGCAGGATCTTGAGTTTGAGCCTTGCAGAGGCAGTTTTTTTTTGCTATACAGAACAAGGGCCATTGGATACAGTGCAATTAAAGTACTTTTGAGTAGTTGTAAGTGGGTTTGCATGGGGTTAAGCACTGCCTACATAGGTTAAGCAATTTAGAGGCTTAATGGGTTTAGGACACTGTAACCGGAAATTAGCAGTGCTTACATTCGCGCAAACCCACGCACACAGCCTTAAACCTGCTTACTAGTGCTGACATATGCTTACTACTGCTTCTTGCTGCTTAACCTAACTACTGCTTTATGCATAATGATACTGACACCTCACATGTGCATTTCCTGTAGTACTCTAGGTCATATATGGATATATATATATATATATATATATATATATATATATATATATATATATATACATATGTGTTCTTTCGTGGCAGCAGTACTCCAGTTCATTTATATATATATATATATATATATATATATATATATATATATGTTATTCCATGGGTTAGGCAACATACGTATTACTCATAACGTGCTTTGCCATGAGAAATGGTATGTCTCAGTTACCTTCATGTTTCCTCTCCCTCCTTTCTTGCTTACATCCATGGGGTGGTCCCATTAGAATGGGTCTGTCCAACCCCGGCATGCCTCGGCCCATAATGTGTTACCTATCATTGCCTCCACCCCCTCCCTCCTCCACATCAATCATCCTTCCTACAGGTTCCATCTGATTCTCACCACACCACTACTCATTGCCCACTCTCCACTTCTCGGGACCCATCATGTAAGTTGTCTCACCCCATGGATCTTCAGGTTTACCACACATTTAGTCTGCGAACATACATATACTTCTTTGCTTACCTGTAAGGCATGGTATGTTACCCCGAGGGCTCTTTTTAGCAGAATTTTTGGGGTGGTCCCACTAGGGACGAGCATGCGTTTGTTTAAGATTAGACTTTGCAGGTTGACACTGTTTCTCCAACTGGTAGTATCCTGCCAGTAGTCTGGCTAGCAGAGCTGTGCAACACTTAGCGGTGCTTAATGTTCGATTTGCATAATATTTGCCTTTTGGTATTGATGTCTTCTTCATTACATGTTATATATGTGTCTTGTATCCTTGATTCATGTGTATGTACGCTGTACCTGGGAACTTCAAAACTTTATTGCAATAACACCTCCCATCTGGCCTTACTGCTGTACTCCAGTTCACATATTTATGCTATGTAGCAGGTTATACCACTTCACACTGTACATAGATTCAGTTCACATGTTTGGTTTGATTTTCCTGTGGTGAGAATTAGTTTGCTGATACCTCATGCATATCTATTGCTATGATGGCTTAGTGGTTAACTACTGTGACAATAGTGTACAGAGTCCTGAGTTTGAGCATTGCAGAGGCAGTTTATTTTGTTGCTGGGCAGAACATGGGCCGTTGGATCCAGAGTGATTAAGGCACTTTAAAGCAGTTGTAAGTGGGTATGCATGGGTTTGTGCTATCTTCGGTTACAGTTTCTTACACTCAGTTGGCTTCTACTTTGCTTAATCTGTGTAGGCAATGCTTACCCCCACGCAAACACACTTAGGCATGTTTACTACTGCTTATTTGTGCTTAAACCTGCTTACTAGTCCCTTATTCATTATGACACTGACACTTCAGATGTGCATTTCATGCAGTACTCCAGTTCACATTTAAATGTTATTATGTCGGTTATATGGCAAAAAGATGCAAATATATGTTCATATTCAGTTTTCACGTGGAAAATGATATGTGCTGCAGTGGGACATGAACTGGGAATCTCTGTTTGTTAGGCAGATGCTCTGACCACTACACTATTGCTGTGCTGCTTCATTTGCATATATATTCCTTGTTATCCTCTTCAGACTTTTCAGCTGCTTTAACTGTAGCTAAGTGATGGGCAAACCCACGCACCTATGGTTAGCTGTACTCAGGGTTTTAAAAAAAATAAATACAAGGGTTTCTTCATTTTATTTCAATATACTGCTGCTGTTGAACACATGGCGACTGTTGGTGGGGATATGTGGACACCTATGAGTGGTTTTTCTCATTTATTTACACTTTCGTCTGTTCTACTTTGCAGTGGCGTGTTTATTCTGAGAGCTCTGCTCTCAGACACACCCCCTGCACTCATCCACACTCAGTGTAGGATTTGCAGCTCGTGCAGCGCACCTTCATTAAAATGCATGGCGCGCTGCCATTCTCCTCTTAAACTTAAACTACTAGTTTAGTCCTGCACAACAGAATAGTAAATCCGGGGGAATATTTTATCAGCCCTTTAATAGTATCTCTTATCTGTGTCTGAACATCCATTCCTTAGACACTATATTTTTTCATGATATTATTACCTTGTTGTTACCACTCCTTTATAGATGTCAGTGCAAACAGTCCATGTATATGTACATAGATAGCTAGACAGATAGATAGATAGATATAGATAGATATAGATAGATAGATAGATAGATAGATAGATAGATAGATAGATAGATAGATAGATAGATAGAGATAGACAGAGATAGACAGAGATAGATAGAGAGATAGATGCATATAGATGATAGAAAGAGATAGATAGATAGATAGATAGATAGATAGATAGATAGATAGATAGATAGATAGATAGATAGATAGATAGATACTAAGGATTTGGTTTTGGGTATTTTTCATAGTAATATTTTCAGGAAAGCAACTTTGTCAATAATTATCTTGCTTCTAGCAGTCAGCACCCTGAATTTATGAAAAGAAATGTTGTTAGGGGTCAGTTTGTTAGAATAAGTTGTCTTATTAGTATGGACGGTAAATATGAGAGTGAAGCTTTGTATCTTATTCAATTATTTCTAGATATTGGTTATACTGACCCATTTTTGCACAACATTATTGGAGAGGTCAAAAGCCTTGGGAGTAGAAGATAGCCTCCCATTTTGCTCAGTATTTTTTTTCCATTCTAATATCTCTAGTCAACAGTGTTTATAAGGTGTTGAACAGGGTTTGATGTCAACATGGTTGTCTGTGCCTATTTTATCTGATGTCCATAGCATTAGGATGATCTTGACTTCAAATTGGAAAGTTATTATGGGCAATAGGGATCTTAGTGATGTGCTATGTGTGGCACCAAAATTTAGTTATAAGAAGAATTTTGATCTCAAAAGTTATTTGAGACTGTCCCTATTACTGGTAATGTTAATAAAAGGGGCATGTTCCATTTCAATGCATGCAAACAATGTAGAATTATTTACGAAGGATCTAATGTTGTCCTTAGACATACTGACTTGCAGTTATGTGCTAAAGTCAGGTTTACATGCTAATCAACATTTGTGGTATATTTGGCTACCTAAGATTCTTGTCCATGTTTTTTACATAGGAAAAATTATTAGGAAACTGTGCACATGTACTTCTGAGCATCTATTAGCTATTAAAAATAAGGATATATGAATGTTCTAGCCAAGCATTCATTAGTTTACACCAAATTTAGAAAGTTTTTATTTTTTGTATTGAATTTTCTGACACTTTCTCCCTTTAGTGGTGATTTCAAAACTCTTTTAGAAGGAAAAGAACTGAAATGGCAGATATTCTTGCAGGCTGAGAAGGTGCCAGGTTTAAATGAAGCATTTGATATTAAATGTCTCTTAAAATGTGATTTTTGCTTTTTTAAGTGGTATCTTTTATGCTAATTTAAGAAACATTTAGTATTTAAAGTATTCATAAATATTATACTTTATATATATATATATATATATATATATATATATATATATATATATATATATATATATCTTGTGTAGGATTATGCGTGTTAGTATTTCTTTACAAATTTGAATTCATTGATCAATTAAGTGTTTGTAGTCACATAATTTAATTTCTGTATAAAATAGTTTATTTTTTACTTTGCATTGAAGCACTGAAGAAGTTCAAGAAAATAAATGAACAAATGCGCTTAGCTTTATTTTATGCAGTGTATTATGTTTCTTTTCACCATCTTGCAGTCTCCAGTGAAACTACAGTTTACCGGTTTTCTTTTTAAGGTTTCTGTTTTCATGTATATACATCTCTCTCTCTCTCTCTCTCTCTCTCTCAACACACACACACACACACACACACACACACACACACACACACACACACACACAGATATATATGTGTGAGTGTGTGTGTGTGTGTGTGTGTGTGTGTGTGTGTGTGTGTGTGTGTGTGTGTGTGTGTGTGTGCGTGTGTGGATCTAGTGGCATACATAAAATCAGTATTAAGTTTTTGTGGCTAAAAATGACATATCATATTAAAGTCAGTGCATCTACCAAGGTTACTCTTTATAACATTCCGAGTTAAAAAAAAAAAACAGTTGGGGGGGGGGGGGGGGCAAGGCAAGACTTGACAGTCCTTAGGGGAGGAGCATATTCCCAAACCCTGGGGATTGTCCGTTATTGAGCAATTGTCATCCATCTGCATTGTTTACCAAATTATATTGACAAAGCATAGGCCAATTTTACCTACACTCAAATAATAATATTTAAACCATGTATATATATATATATATATATATATATATATATATATATATATATATATATATAGATATATATATATATATAGAGAGAGAGAGAGAGAGGAAGAAAATGTACCTTTGCAGTCTGTCATGAATAATATTCTCTCTATTCATTGGATTTAATCTATTTCCCTAACAGCATTTAAAAATATGCTCTCTGGTATCATACTAGTTTATTGATGGGCATATGCCCATGATGGATGTATATTATTTAGAAAGCTACAACGATTTTCCTCCTTAACCCTCTGCATTAGGCCTCCCCAACACTATTGAGCTATACATTCTCCATCCAAGAAGAGATCCAGCTAATTCTTTTTCCAGCCAATGAGAGAGCTGTGCGTCCCATTCATTCTCATCTGGGGAGAACTAATCAGCCATTCATTCCCCTTCTAAAGTAAGAGTCAGAAACTGGTAGACCTTCAGTCATGTGTGTGTTACTACCTGCGTGCTTAACTGTCTTTCCATGGTAGCTGGTGCCTTTTACTAAGCCACTGCCTAAGAAGTCCTTCATGTGCCTCTGTGCACACCTAGGAAAGTCTTTATAGCTAAATTTTATTTTATTTCCCTTTATTTACAGGGTAAGGGAACAAGTCAATGGATCCTATTCAGCCAAGACATGGATGCAGTTGTACAATTTGCTATACAGATAACAAGTAAATGTTAGACAGATAAAGTAAACTGACTGTTACACAGATAATTTTATATGATTGTAGAAGTGTTAATTTACATCTTATGAACTGTTACATAGATAATTTAGAAATGATTATGACCAAAATATTAATATCGCACAATGACAGAGATTATATATATTAAAAAGAACTACATAGCATAAGTACCATCTTACAGGGTTACAGAGATTTAATATTTCATACAATTTATATTGCTAACAAGTTCAGTAGAGTAATCACATTTTACATACTTGTTTATGACGTTTCCATGTGCATTGCTAACAATTCATTAGATCAATGGAGTTTTACATTCTTATTCATGACATGTTTTTATGAAGACAGTTATCAAGTTTAATTTATAATCTACTTAATAAGGTAATAAAGGTTATAGTACAGGATCATATGGATTTCCATTTTAAACTAGGTGATGTTTGGTAGTTTCTTAATTTTAAATTGGGAAAAAAGCTGAGAAGATAGAGAAACTGATATTAGTAAAGAAGCTGAGAAGGTGTAGGGAACGACTCTTGCAGGGAAGGAAGTTGATAACTTGGGGACTTTCCCTGTCTTAAATGTAGAAGTACCAGGTAGGTTAAATTTATTCAGGGGTTAACTATAACTTTGCATTTATATTTACATATTTGCAGAGACTGACTAACCATTTGAGCAGTTCTAGACCTGTTAAATGCAGAGATGAGTTGCTAATTTACAGAAGAAGTTAATTATTGTGGACAGGGAATGAAGGAAGAAATCTAGCCATTGTCCAGGAAACAGGAGCATTTGTCGATTTTCCATCTTACAGAAAATTGTTGTACTTGGTTCTAGTTAGAAAAGGTTGTTTTAATGTAGTCCCTTTCCCTAGTTGAGGTTCCAAAGGTTGGATTATGTGAGACCAAACCATTATTTTCCAAATTCTTGAGTGAGTATAAAGAGGTTTTGACCAGTAGGTTGCTTCCAATAGATTGAAAGAAATGATTATGTAAAAGTTTAAGGGTAAGTCAGCATTAAAGAAGAATTGATTGAGCTGTTACAGGGAAACAGTTGTCAGTTCTCAGTTAGACAGGAAACCAGTTGTTAATTCTCAGTTAGACATGCATACTGAACAATTTTTAGAATGAGTATACCATAAAAGTGAAATTAGTGATACAAATAACATGGTAATGAAGGACAAGACTACTGTTTTTATCCCTGTATTTTCAGACTAAAAGTTGCCTCACAGCAAGAGGTTCTCCGGTTCGTTCCTTGGCTGGGGTGCATACTCTGTGGAGTCTGCATGTCCTCTCTGTGGTCACGTGGGTTTCCTCCAGGTGCTCCGGTTTCCTCCCACATCACAAAGACATGCTGTAGGTGGACTGGACACTCTAAATTTTCCCTAGATGTGAGTGGTGCATATATGTGTCATCTGTGGAAGGTTGGGCACCGGGCTGTCAACTCGACACTGTAAAACTCCACTGCCAATCATGAGCGGACAGGTGATCCACTGTGGCGACCCCTAACCGGTAAAATCTGAAAGAAGAAGAAGAAGAAGATTTTCAGACTAAAAGTGAACAGCTGCTGGTAGAAGCAATAGTAAGGGGAGTATTAGATACATTTAAGCATGTAATAACTATACTAGAGAAGAAGAGAAAGTGATGAAAAACATTGGCATATACTTGAAAAATTAAGAGAACCAGGACTGGACTATATAAATACTCCCAAATTTAGGTATTAAATGAAGATAAATCTGAGAAACAAAATCTGTTATAAAGAACAGAAGAATTTGGTAACAACAGATAAGCCAGAAAGCTGGCACTTTTAAATGCTTAAAATGTACCTTCTGTAAATATATTTTTTCAGCTAAGAGCCCTGTCCACATTGCTAATAAAAATAACATTTATTTCACATTTGTTGACTGTGATTCAGAAAATATTATTTATATCGCTATTTGTGATAAATGCCAAGCATTCCATATGGGCAAGACAAATAGAACACTGAAGGAAAGAATATGTGAACATTTATAAGAAGAGGGGTAGAAACAAACATATTACTTAAACATATAAGAGAAACAGATGACACACATTCTTATAAGTTTGCTGTTTTACATATTCTTCAATATAATAAGAGAGGAAGTGACTTAAAGTCCAGAACAGAATTTAATTAATATATCGGGATATCTAATTTTAGAGCTGATACATTTCTGGGATTAAATGGGAGTGTCTCATTAAAACATGAATTAAAGTTGAGGCAATATAGAAGGTAATGAGTGGCTAATAGGAAGCATATAACTGATCTTAGAAAACTTTTTAAAACTGATTTTGATGCTGTTCTTTTGTTATGCCTGATGAAGCCCTGTTTGTGTGAAAACCTGGCTATCATTTAATAAATATGTTATTGTTGTTGTCTTGAGCCAGAATGTTTTTCTTGTTTTTAGCAGGTGGGCAGTTTCCAGCAATTACTCTATATTTCTGCTTGTGTCAGTGGTTCTGTGAAGTAGAGTAGTTCCATTCTTCCAGAATGGGTGAGCTGTCTCAGTCCTATTGACAGCTGAACTGCTTGTCAGTCCTTCTGTATCTGAGCTGTGATCATCAGGTATGCAACTCTGTACACCACAAGGCCAAGGCTGAAAAGAAGCAGCCATACATATATATATATATATATATATATATATATATATAGATATATATATATATATATATGTGTGTGTGTATACACACACATACACATATATATATATATATATATATATATCTATATATATCTATATATATATATATATATATATATATATATATATATATATATATATATATATAGACACACACACACACACACACACATATATATATGTATATATATATATATATATATATATATATATATATATATATATATATATATATATATATATATGTTGTTATTGTGTCTTTTGGCTTATCCCGGTTAGGGGTCGCCACAACAGACCTCCGGTCCGCTAATGTTTGTTAGTGGATTTTTACGTGCCGAATTACCAGCTCTGACGCACGCCCATTCCCGTATGCCACCACACAGAAGACGCTCTAGCTGTGAATCGAACGGAACAACGTCTTGCTGTGAGGCAACAATGCTACCGCAGCACCACTACCACAGGTCATATATATATATATATATATATATAGGTAAATACATATATATATATCTGTATGGATACCCTTCAGAAGTTTGAAGTTTCAAAACTTCAAAAGGCTGAGGATTGCAATTTTGAAACTTCGAACATTTTGAATGGAGATCACCATACAGCATGGAATGGGATATTTACTGTTCTCCTCACTGTAGTGTGATCTTGAAGTTGGTATAGTAGGTGTGGGGGTGTGCAGAGGGGCTTGACGCCCTGCAAAAACATAAACTTTTTTTGTTTGTTTTTATTTATTAACTTATTTGTTTTTTTTTTTTGAAGTTTCCAAACTTTGATCTTCTGTTCTCGGCCATTTGAAGTTTGAAGTTTTGAAACTTTGAGCTTTAGAAGGAGATCCATGTGTATATATATATATATATATATATATATATATATATATATATACATACATAAATTTATGGATAGTTAATAAGCTATTGGCCCAATAGGGTCTTTATCACTTCGAAGCAACGGCAGAAGTTCGAACACCATATGTTCGAACTTCTAACCTCGAAGTGCAAATCCATTGAAGGCTTAGAACAGCGATTTTTTTCACAGGGAAAAAAATCGCTGTTCCAAGAAACCCACACAACACAAGCACACCAAAAAATTGCAATCCGCACACATACACTTACAATCCTACATCTAATCCTACACTAAATTGTACATACACTACTATCTATCCACTTACCTTAACCCAAACCCTAACCTTAAGGTCTGTCACTATCGCACACCCACCTCACCCGTGCCCTAACCCTAACTCACCTAACCTGCGTCCTAAGCCTAACATCCGCACAATTGCACAATTATCTGAACCCGACACATAACTTTCTACCACAGTGATGAAAATAGCAAAGCCACAGAAACGGCCCACCGAATTGAATTCGGTGTTCCGCGGCTTCGTGACAATAATTTTTCGAACTTCACAGTTCGAACATATGGTGTTCGAACTGCTGAAGTTTCAATGAACTGATAGGAACCCGGCCCAATTTCTATTTGACATCTAGCCAAGCTTACCCCAAATTTACCAAAATATTTCTGACTTGTGTCATGTGTCAAGACCACAAGGAATTTTATTGTTATGATGTAGACTTTACACATCAAACTTTCACAAGCTAAATATGTCTATATTCATATATATATATATATATATATATATATATCTATATATATATATATATATATATATAAAAATATACTAAAATTAATCTAGACTTCATTAGAGTGACACTAAAACATTAACCGCAGAAGGTTAAAAAAAAACAGACTGTCACTCTTATGCTCATTCTTCAAGCCTCTACATCAGACCATGAAATAGCAATCTTTTTTTTTTTTTTTTTTATACAGAGAGGCAAACCCCCCCCCCCCCCCAGCATTCCCGAATTCCATGGCATGTTGTTCTTGTACATCTGTTGAACATTTTTTTTGTTTTATCGATCAAAGTATGACAACAAAAGAGATATCAACATTTGGGAAAAAGTCCTCCTATAAAAACAAGTCAACCAAGTGGACCTCGAGTATAAACAGGTTTTATAACAAAAGGAAGAAACTGATATCTATGAAGAAGAGGGAACTTAGCCAGTAGAGAAAGAATACCCTCCACAGCTTGAACAAGCAAATCAGATATCTGATAAAGTTCTCTAAGTCTAGTTATGAGGCTAAATTAGCTTCCCTAGCTAAAGACAATCATAAAGCATTCTTTAGCTATGTCCAAAATCTAAAAGGGAATATCTAGCAGCTATGTGCCAAACTCATAGTGGATGATAGCACTCGCAATGATCCTAAAGAAATTGGCAACCTGTTAGCTGACAGATTTTGGTGCAAACCTCACCCCTCTTTCCCTACCAGCCATACCCCAAGGCATAACTGACACATGTCCTCTCCCCAGTATCTTCAATGAGCAGAGCATATCCATGCTCTCAAATTCCAAAAACATAGCCATTATGGGACCAGATACCATTCTAGACTGCTTACTAAACAACCTAAAACATGACCTATCAGATCCACTTGGCACTATCTTTAACCATAGCCTAAGCTTTGTTACATCGGAGTGGAGAACAACAACTGTAATCCCCTTGCACAAAGGGGGTCCATCAACCTACCCTGGGAACTATACACCCATAAGCCTAACCAGCCTTATTTGCAAGGCTGTAGAAAGAATCATGAACATTATCAACAAGGACATAGGCAACCTTTAAACTATAAACCCGAACCAGTTTGGGTTCATTAAGGGTAGATCATGCTGACTTAACCCAGTAGACTTCTTTGAGAATACCACCAAAGCCCTTGACAAAGGCAAAGCAGTAAATGCCATCTATCTTGATTAGCCAAGGCTTTTGACACATGTATGAGCGAGAAACTCTCCCAGCTGGGGATTAACCTATATGTCTCTAGATGGTTAGCCATCAGGCTCACCGACAGAACCATACTGTCAAAGTTGGGGATTCAACTTCTACCAGTAGAACATTTACCAATAGGGTACCCCAAGGTTCTGTGCTGGGCCCTCTACTGTTTGGAAACTATTTCTCAGAAGTCCAGGCTTACCAAGTTCACAGATCACTTCAGATTGGGAGCAGTCATTGAGTTCCCTAAAGATATTAGCATATTACAGGTGGGGTTAACACAGACAAATGATTGATGCCAAAACCACAGTTTAAACGTAAATGCAAAAAAGTGCATCATTGTCACCTTTGACAAAGAGGTAGCCCTTGCAAATTGCAATATAAGCAGCACCCCGAAGCTTGAACCCACTGGTGCATGATTTGGGAACACAAGTTGATAGCAGTCTAAACTTCGATCACCATGTTTCCACAGTAGTAAGGAAAGCCTTTTACATTGCACCCCTCATATGTAAGGGCATTGCATCCAAGACCGAGTATGTTATAAGTCCTCTGAACTCCACACTCATCAGACCACTAATACAGTACAATGCTCCCTTTTGCATGTACCTCACCAGACACTTGCAGCAGCTGGAGAGACCACAGAGGTTCCTGACCACAAGAATTCAGGGACCCCAAAATATGACCTACATTAAAAGACTGAATGCCCTGTGACTGTAATCTCTGTCCTACAGGCTGCTGAGAGGTGACCTGTGCCTGGTCTACAGAGCAGTCTCTGACCCTGCCCTAATGAAAATTCTGCATGTTTGCAAATCAAATGGAACAGGAGTCAATTGCTCAAGAGATCTCAACCTAGCCTGAGACTTAAATAAAACATGTCGAAGAGACAGATATGTCGCCCAGAGACTGCTGCTACTCTGGAATAATTCTCAAGTCAAGTTAAGCAGAGCTCCTCAATGACCCTTTTTAAGAGTAACCTGGACTACTGGATGGGAAACTGCAAATTCACGCTTGGTGTAGCACCTATGTCCCTCATGGACAGGAGCAGATAGTACTGATCATAGATTTCCTCTGCATGTAATCAAACCATCTGACAATGGTCAGTTAGGGAACCATCTAACAAGAGTCAGTAAGGGAACACAGGTGTTACATGGCTAGGCTTGTAAAGGCCCTAGTGCCATTAGCCTAGAAACCTCCTATGAATCTATTACTAACAAAAGTGCTCCCATATATACATGCACATTCCCTGTTCATGCACCATTTACAAACCTGGAAAAACTCTTGCATGCGCTGGGTCTTGTGGTAAAAGCTATAGCATTTCAGCAGCATAGCAACAAGCAGTGTAACAACTGTGACTTCTGAAATCTCCCTCCATTGGTGTATGTTACACAGCGGGCAGTGCTAAAGCACATATTAGGGCTAACAAAATGTAAACCCTGTCCACCTCTATTGCATTTAAAGAAAATCTTTAACAGTAGTGTGGTCCAATACAGTCCAAAGAAATCTGATACCATACACTGCCATATTTATTTATTCATTTATTATTTATTTTACATTTGTTGACCGGGATAGTCCTACTGGATACATGCCCATTTTCAGCGAAGGCCTGGGGAGAAAAGCTCCAAACTTCTTACAACATACATACTACAGAATACTATTTAATAGATACATATAAATCAGGATTTTTACAATTTTGAAACAGAATTACTTTCATTAAAAGGATCATAACATAACTCGGTCACACCAGTTAATACAAAGTAATTAGGTTATTAACCAAATAACTAGGACATAGTGACTTAGAGGCATTTACAGGGAGGAAGTCCTAATTAGGCACATAGTTGAGGGAGTAAAAGTTAATCAAGGGTAAAGCAAGGACATATCCACCATGTTTTAAAGTATAGTATAAGATTTTTCTTGAATTAGGATAAAGAGGGTTCTGATGTTAGGTCAGCAGGGAGTATGTTCCATGTTGTGCCTACAGAGCTGGCAAACAGAGCATCCCCAGCTGCGTTGTTAGTTTTAAGTGTGTGAACTAACATTTTGTTAAGAGGATTGGAGCATTTTGAAGTTCTGGTAGGGGATGATAAGGCTTTCAAGAACAGGTGTGTATTCAGACTGGTAGTGAATCTTATGGGCAATTGCTAGTTGGTTGACCTTTAGTAGATTAGGTAGTTCAAGCCACCCTAGAAGATTAAGGTTAATACAGTGGTGGGTTCTATAGGCTGAACCAGTGGCAAATCAAGCAGTGAGATTATAGCAGCTAGCAAGTTTGTTCAAGTTGATTTTCCTCAAGTTTGTGAGTAAGGGGAGGTATAGAGGAGGGTAGAGAGTAGATGTGTGCGGGCAATAGCAGTCCTAGCTAGGGGAGTCAGGAAGGGTTTAATCTTGTATAGAGAAGAGAGCCAAGTTTTTTATTAACTGTTTTAATTGTATGTTTAATATGCAAGTCAAACTTAAGTTTGTTGTAAACTATTACACCTAGGAGCTTAGTTGTGGGGTCTGGTGAAATAATGGTGCCGTTGTTAGATTTTATGGACAAGGTCGGTACGGACCTTTGAGATGGAGAGAAAAGCAACAGCTTAGTTTTGTTGGGATTTAACATGAGAAGGAGATTAAGAAGCCGATTTTCAACTGTGTTACAAATTTTTTGGGATAAAGACTGCAGTTCTGTTGGGGATGTGGCCGAGCATATTAAAGTCGAGTTGTCCATGTATTGAATGCAGGTAGCCTCTGGAATGACTTTATGCAGGTCATTTATAAATCTAGAAAATAGGAGGGACCTAAGATGGAGCCCTGGAGGACTCCTAGGGAGATGGGCAGCAGGGTGGATAGGTTGTCCTTCCAAAGGACTGTCTGTTGTCTATCACTCAGGTAAGATTAGAACCATTGGATAGCCTGGGTGTCTAGGGAAATGGTTTCCAGTGTTTGTATAAGTATTTGGTGGTTTACCATGTCGAAGGCTTAGGAAAGGTCTAAGAAAATGGCTGAGGAAAGTTTATTAATGTTTCGGTTTAGACTTATAACGTTAATGAAGGAGATAACAGCAGTGGTGGTACTATGGTATGGTCTAAACCCATGTTGGGAGTTTGTAAGGAAATTCTTCATGAGAAAATAGTTTAGGGGTTGTCTGTGTATGCTTTTCTCTCTAATTTTGGCAAGTAGAGACAGGATAGCTATGGGGTCTATAATTAGAGTGCTCAGAGGAGCTGCATCCTTTATGGAGTGGGATAACATGGCCTGTCTTCCAGATGGAGGGGATGGAAGCTTCCGATATAATTCTATTGATCAGGATGGATATTGGGTAAGCTACAGCATATCCCACCACCAGAGATGCATGGGATAACCAGCCAGGCAAACATCACACAACACAAAAGTTTTTTCATTATCATGATATGGCAGTGATCTTGATACCACATGCATATTGAATGACTGTGATTTATTCAAAAATTACAGTCATTTATGCAGGCAGCCTACAGCAGTACTATGTAAGATGTATTAGGCTACCAATGACTATACATCATTCCTTAACCTGCTGCTTCTTTTTGTTAAGGCATACCATAGAGAAAGTAACATCACACAGTGCTGCCAGGCTATGTAGAATTGCATTCAGTCACAGGAAGAGGAGTGCCTGGCATGCAGTAGTGTACAAGGGACTCTTGTGCACCATTCAGAAAAATTACACAGTGACTGTGTACCCTGGAAGTACTGCATTTCAGTTCCTTCTGTCATGATAATGTATGGAAATATTGTAAAAGTAGTGCACAAAATGCATTTATTGTATTACATATCTTTGTGACTGCCAGGGCTTGGTCCTTCCATAACTTCTGACTTACATTTGTTACACTTTTTTTCATTTTCTTTACTCTGATGGCCATATCTACTGAAAATAATTACATTTAATAGACAGCATTGTTTTGTTCCTTTTTCTATCTTTATTTCTTTGACTATACACATTAATTAAGTATTGATTTGTATGTGGAATATTCTTTAACCGTTTATACCACTGTATATATACACACACGGTTCTACCTGACATAATCGAAACCACACAACACCGACAACCACATCACCGACACCACATATTCGACAGTCCATAAACACGAAACCACACAAAACCGACAACGAGCTAGCCGGCGGTACACAAACCACGAAACCCCATACAAAACAAAACACATCCCCATTCCACAAACCACACACACAACACAAGCACACCAAAATCCTTACAAGCCCACACTAAACCTTACCCTAACCCTAAGGTCCGTCACTATCGCACACTTACCTACCCGCTCCTAACCTAACTCACTTAACCCGCCCTATCGCCCTAACCCTAACTCACTTAACCCGCCCTATCGCTCCTAACCTAACTCACTTAACCCACCCCTATCGCTCCTAACCCTAACTCACTTAACCCACCCCTATCGCTCCCTAACCCTAACTCACTTAACCCCTATCCCCACAGACCGTCAATCTCCACACTTACCTGCCTCGCACCCTAACGTCCGTCACTACCGCATACTCACACAGCCTTTCCCCATGTCGGCATCCTCGGCGTTGGTGTTGTCATCCGTCGTGTCGGTCTTCTGCATTGTCGATGTTCTGCAACCCGCGATTCGCGTCGGTCTTCTTCGCTTTCGATCTTCTGGAGCTCCGGATTCCGATGTCGGTCTTCTGCGCTGTCGACGAAGTCAGGTAGAACCACACACACACACACACACACACACACACACACACACACACACACACACACACACACACACACACACACACACACACACACACACACACACGCACACACACACACACACACACATATATATATATATATATATATATATATATATATATATATATATATGGGTCTACTATAGATGACTGAAATTTTAAGAAGCCGATTCCCATATGGCTGAAACCATATGATCGACTTTTGAAATTTTAACACTGTTAAAAAACTTACTTACACATTGCTAGCAGGGATGAAAGCCCCCTATGCCCCCACCCCCTGCAATTTAAATATACCAACTCTGAGATCGCACTACAGTGTGAAAGATGGAAATCTTCCATTCCACACAATCTGAAGATGCCGTTCTACACTTTCAAAATTGCAAAAGTCGATCATATGGTCTCTGCCATACGGAATCAGCTTTTGGAATTTTGATCATGTATCTGAGACCCATATATATATATATATATATATATATATATATATATATATATATATATATATATATATATATATATATATATATGTGTGTGTGTGTGTGTGTGTGTGTGTATCCTGCTTTGTTACTACAGAATCCTTTCCATAATGCTCTCTGACTGCCTATATCAAATTCATTTTGCAACATTTATTCTTATGCTAACAGTGTTCCACTTACTCATTGAATGTAACACTTCAATTATATCCATACATTCTCTCCCTCTCTCTTACATATTTTCTCCCATTTCTCTCTTTCTTTATTGTATTTCCTTGTTAACACTCGTCTTAACTCATTCACACCAGTAGTGCTCATCACACTGTGTCTCACACCACACCTATTTTACTAGTTGTGTGGGCTGCTCAAAATGTATGCCTCATAGTGTTACAATGCATCTTAACAGTGGTACTGAATTTGCTATAGTTAATGGCAGAATTAAGTTAATCTAACAAAGTCAAGCTGCCTTGTTTGTTTCATTCCATACGGTGTTCTTACCTTTACACTTAATTTATGAGTCAGAGTTTCAGAAAATTTTTGTCTATTATGCTCGCCCTTCAAACTTTGATAAAAACTGTATTTTGTTCATAGTGATGTGTGCTTGTGTGTTTATTGATATTTTCAAATATACTTATGTTATGCCTTTATCCACTGCAGTATGTCTCCACTCTTTTTAACACTTTCTTGTGGCTTACCAAGAACAGCAGTTTTTGGGAAGGCATGTTACATAGTGCTTTCCTGTGACTCTCTTCTTTCTTTCTCATATTTCTGCCTTAAGCACTGTTCTATCATGTTTAGCTTGACTTTGTCTAGATACACCTTTTTACCCTTTCCTATTCTGCAGTTCATTCACTTGACCATTTTCCTATTTCAGTCAATATATGTTAAAAAAATGATCTCCTTCCCCCCTTTCACAGTGCTCTACTTCTAAAACCAGCCATGTGTCCTTGTCTTACTGAGCTCAAACAGTTCTAAGTACTCTGTTTGATTTTTCCTCTTATTATCTGAACCGAGATGTAGAAATAAATGTTGCAATGTGAAAGGTGAAATCGTATGATGAATGGCAGCATGCAAAATGAAGGTGATTCACAAATGCATCTAACATAGTTGTGCAAGGCTGTAAAATAAATGCAAAGGAGTGTTTTATGAGGTGGACATGAACAATATCACTGTAATGAGGGTGATATTGAATGTCAATGTGGGTGAACAATATGATAAAGCAACTGAGAAATGGATAAAGTATAGTCTGCCATGTCACATCACAAAATGATCTAACCTCACCTAACATCTCCTTCCCTTCATGACGAATTGGAAACAGTCACACACCTCATTGCTGTTTGTGACATACTAATGGCAGAAGGACTATATTCTGAAAGGCATAATAATTTGGCAAGATTGATGCGCTGGGGATTGTGAAAACATTATAGTACTGAAATGGCTGAAAAACACTGGAAACATGAGCAACAAAGCATCATAGGAAATGATGAAGTTTACATCGCATGGGATCATCCATTACCAACAGTTCAAAAGATAGATGCTAGAAATCCAGATATAGTGGTCCATGAAAAGAAGACAAAAGTAGCATTGATCACTGAAACTGCCACATCCAGTGACTACACAGCGGCAGTGCTAAAGCACATATTAGGGCTAACAAAATGTAAACCCTGTCCACCTCTATTGCATTTAAAGAAAATCTTTAACAGTAGTGTGGTCCAATACAGTCCAAAGAAATCTGATACCATACACTGCCATATTTATTTATTCATTTATTATTTATTTTACATTTGTTGACCGGGATAGTCCTACTGGATACATGCCCATTTTCAGCGAAGGCCTGGGGAGAAAAGCTCCAAACTTCTTACAACATACATACTACAGAATACTATTTAATAGATACATATAAATCAGGATTTTTACAATTTTGAAACAGAATTACTTTCATTAAAAGGATCATAACATAACTCGGTCACACCAGTTAATACAAAGTAATTAGGTTATTAACCAAATAACTAGGACATAGTGACTTAGAGGCATTTACAGGGAGGAAGTCCTAATTAGGCACATAGTTGAGGGAGTAAAAGTTAATCAAGGGTAAAGCAAGGACATATCCACCATGTTTTAAAGTATAGTATAAGATTTTTCTTGAATTAGGATAAAGAGGGTTCTGATGTTAGGTCAGCAGGGAGTATGTTCCATGTTGTGCCTACAGAGCTGGCAAACAGAGCATCCCCAGCTGCGTTGTTAGTTTTAAGTGTGTGAACTAACATTTTGTTAAGAGGATTGGAGCATTTTGAAGTTCTGGTAGGGGATGATAAGGCTTTCAAGAACAGGTGTGTATTCAGACTGGTAGTGAATCTTATGGGCAATTGCTAGTTGGTTGACCTTTAGTAGATTAGGTAGTTCAAGCCACCCTAGAAGATTAAGGTTAATACAGTGGTGGGTTCTATAGGCTGAACCAGTGGCAAATCAAGCAGTGAGATTATAGCAGCTAGCAAGTTTGTTCAAGTTGATTTTCCTCAAGTTTGTGAGTAAGGGGGAGGTATAGAGGAGGGTAGAGAGTAGATGTGTGCGGGCAATAGCAGTCCTAGCTAGGGGAGTCAGGAAGGGTTTAATCTTGTATAGAGAAGAGAGCCAAGTTTTTTATTAACTGTTTTAATTGTATGTTTAATATGCAAGTCAAACTTAAGTTTGTTGTAAACTATTACACCTAGGAGCTTAGTTGTGGGGTCTGGTGAAATAATGGTGCCGTTGTTAGATTTTATGGAGAAGGTCGGTACGGCGGACCTTTGAGATGGAGAGAAAAGCAACAGCTTAGTTTTGTTGGGATTTAACATGAGAAGGAGATTAAGAAGCCGATTTTCAACTGTGTTACAAATTTTTTGGGATAAAGACTGCAGTTCTGTTGGGGATGTGGCCGAGCATATTAAAGTCGAGTTGTCCATGTATTGAATGCAGGTAGCCTCTGGAATGACTTTATGCAGGTCATTTATAAATCTAGAAAATAGGAGGGGACCTAAGATGGAGCCCTGGAGGACTCCTAGGGAGATGGGCAGCAGGGTGGATAGGTTGTCCTTCCAAAGGACTGTCTGTTGTCTATCACTCAGGTAAGATTAGAACCATTGGATAGCCTGGGTGTCTAGGGAAATGGTTTCCAGTGTTTGTATAAGTATTTGGTGGTTTACCATGTCGAAGGCTTAGGAAAGGTCTAAGAAAATGGCTGAGGAAAGTTTATTAATGTTTCGGTTTAGACTTATAACGTTAATGAAGGAGATAACAGCAGTGGTGGTACTATGGTATGGTCTAAACCCATGTTGGGAGTTTGTAAGGAAATTCTTCATGAGAAAATAGTTTAGGGGTTGTCTGTGTATGCTTTTCTCTCTAATTTTGGCAAGTAGAGACAGGATAGCTATGGGGTCTATAATTAGAGTGCTCAGAGGAGCTGCATCCTTTATGGAGTGGGATAACATGGCCTGTCTTCCAGATGGAGGGGATGGAAGCTTCGATATAATTCTATTGATCAGGATGGATATTGGGTAAGCTACAGCATATCCCACCACCAGAGATGCATGGGATAACCAGCCAGGCAAACATCACACAACACAAAAGTTTTTTCATTATCATGATATGGCAGTGATCTTGATACCACATGCATATTGAATGACTGTGATTTATTCAAAAATTACAGTCATTTATGCAGGCAGCCTACAGCAGTACTATGTAAGATGTATTAGGCTACCAATGACTATACATCATTCCTTAACCTGCTGCTTCTTTTTGTTAAGGCATACCATAGAGAAAGTAACATCACACAGTGCTGCCAGGCTATGTAGAATTGCATTCAGTCACAGGAAGAGGAGTGCCTGGCATGCAGTAGTGTACAAGGGACTCTTGTGCACCATTCAGAAAAATTACACAGTGACTGTGTACCCTGGAAGTACTGCATTTCAGTTCCTTCTGTCATGATAATGTATGGAAATATTGTAAAAGTAGTGCACAAAATGCATTTATTGTATTACATATCTTTGTGACTGCCAGTGGGCTTGGTCCTTCCATAACTTCTGACTTACATTTGTTACACTTTTTTTCATTTTCTTTACTCTGATGGCCATATCTACTGAAAATAATTACATTTAATAGACAGCATTGTTTTGTTCCTTTTTCTATCTTTATTTCTTTGACTATACACATTAATTAAGTATTGATTTGTATGTGGAATATTCTTTAACCGTTTATACCACTGTATATATATACACACGGTTCTACCTGACATAATCGAAACCACACAACACCGACAACCACATCACCGACACCACATATTCGACAGTCCATAAACACGAAACCACACATAACCGACAACGAAATAACCGACGGTACACAAACACGAAACCCCATACAAAACAAAACACATCCCCATTCCACAAACCACACACACAACACAAGCACACCAAAATCCTTACAAGACCACACTAAACCTTACACTAATCCTAAGATCCGTCACTATCGCACACTTACCTACCCGCTCCCTAACCTAACTCACTTAACCCGCCTATCGCTCCTAACCTAACTCACTTAACCCGCCCTATCGGCTCCCTAACCCTAACTCACTTAACGCACCCCTATCGCTCCCTAACCCTAACTCCCTTAACCCACCCCTATCGCTCCCTAACCCTAACTCACTTAACCCACCCCTATCCCCACAGACCGTCAATCTCCACACTTACCTGCCTCGCACCCTAACGTCCGTCACTACCGCATACTCACACAGCCTTTCCCCATGTCGGCATCCTCGGCGTTGGTGTTGTCATCCGTCGTGTCGGTCTTCTGCATTGTCGATGTTCTGCAACCCGCGATTCGCGTCGGTCTTCTTCGCTTTCGATCTTCTGGAGCTCCGGATTCCGATGTCGGTCTTCTCAGCTGTCGACGAAGTCAGGTAGAACCACACACACACACACACACACACACACACACACACACACACACACACACACACACACACACACACACACACACACACACACACACACACACACGCACACACACACACACACACACATATATATATATATATATATATATATATATATATATATATATATGGGTCTACTATAGATGACTGAAATTTTAAGAAGCCGATTCCCATATGGCTGAAACCATATGATCGACTTTTGAAATTTTTAACACTGTTAAAAAAAAAAAAACTTACTTACACATTGCTAGCAGGGATGAAAGCCCCCCTATGCCCCCCCCTCCCCCTGCAATTTAAATATACCAACTCTGAGATCGCACTACAGTGTGAAAGATGGAAATCTTCCCATTCCACACAATACGAAGATGCCCGTTCTACACTTTCAAAATTGCAAAAGTCGATCATATGGTCTCTGCCATACGGGAATCAGCTTTTTGGAATTTTGATCATGTGTACGAGACCCATATATATATATATATATATATATATATATATATATATATATATATATATATATATATATATATATATATATATATGTGTGTGTGTGTGTGTGTGTGTGTATCCTGCTTTGTTACTACAGAATCCTTTCCATAATGCTCTCTGACTGCCTATATCAAATTCATTTTGCAACATTTATTCTTATGCTAACAGTGTTCCACTTACTCATTGAATGTAACACTTCAATTATATCCATACATTCTCTCCCTCTCTCTTACATATTTTCTCCCATTTCTCTCTTTCTTTATTGTATTTCCTTGTTAACACTCGTCTTAACTCATTCACACCAGTAGTGCTCATCACACTGTGTCTCACACCACACCTATTTTACTAGTTGTGTGGGCTGCTCAAAATGTATGCCTCATAGTGTTACAATGCATCTTAACAGTGGTACTGAATTTGCTATAGTTAATGGCAGAATTAAGTTAATCTAACAAAGTCAAGCTGCCTTGTTTGTTTCATTCCATACGGTGTTCTTACCTTTACACTTAATTTATGAGTCAGAGTTTCAGAAAATTTTTGTCTATTATGCTCGCCCTTCAAACTTTGATAAAAACTGTATTTTGTTCATAGTGATGTGTGCTTGTGTGTTTATTGATATTTTCAAATATACTTATGTTATGCCTTTATCCACTGCAGTATGTCTCCACTCTTTTTAACACTTTCTTGTGGCTTACCAAGAACAGCAGTTTTTGGGAAGGCATGTTACATAGTGCTTTCCTGTGACTCTCTTCTTTCTTTCTCATATTTCTGCCTTAAGCACTGTTCTATCATGTTTAGCTTGACTTTGTCTAGATACACCTTTTTACCCTTTCCTATTCTGCAGTTCATTCACTTGACCATTTTCCTATTTCAGTCAATATATGTTAAAAAAATGATCTCCTTCCCCCCTTTCACAGTGCTCTACTTCTAAAACCAGCCATGTGTCCTTGTCTTACTGAGCTCAAACAGTTCTAAGTACTCTGTTTGATTTTTCCTCTTATTATCTGAACCGAGATGTAGAAATAAATGTTGCAATGTGAAAGGTGAAATCGTATGATGAATGGCAGCATGCAAAATGAAGGTGATTCACAAATGCATCTAACATAGTTGTGCAAGGCTGTAAAATAAATGCAAAGGAGTGTTTTATGAGGTGGACATGAACAATATCACTGTAATGAGGGTGATATTGAATGTCAATGTGGGTGAACAATATGATAAAGCAACTGAGAAATGGATAAAGTATAGTCTGCCATGTCACATCACAAAATGATCTAACCTCACCTAACATCTCCTTCCCTTCATGACGAATTGGAAACAGTCACACACCTCATTGCTGTTTGTGACATACTAATGGCAGAAGGACTATATTCTGAAAGGCATAATAATTTGGCAAGATTGATGCGCTGGGGATTGTGAAAACATTATAGTACTGAAATGGCTGAAAAACACTGGAAACATGAGCAACAAAGCATCATAGGAAATGATGAAGTTTACATCGCATGGGATCATCCATTACCAACAGTTCAAAAGATAGATGCTAGAAATCCAGATATAGTGGTCCATGAAAAGAAGACAAAAGTAGCATTGATCACTGAAACTGCCACATCCAGTGACTACAGTGTCTTACGTGCAGAAGGAGTCATTACTGGGCATACTGCGGTTGCTGCCAAGAGCACTTCTGGCTGACATCAAATATTGAAACAATACTAATTTTACGAACTTTAATTGTACTTTGACTTAGGACTGGGGTACATTCCCATCATGGTATTAGGAAACCCAAAAGACTTGGAGAAATTAAAAAAAAACACAGAGTAACAGTAAACTGCTATGGTGTTGACAAAGACACCATGCAGGAGTTGGTACAGATGTGTTACCTTCACATACAAGCTCACAGGATACTTGGAATAGCCATTACTATGGACACTAAAGTATGCATGACACAGAAATCATTGGCTATAGTAAAGTTCCAGCAGCCAGCATGGGATGCAGTAGCTGTATCCCACTCATCTGCATCACAGATACTACACCAATTTCTTGATGTCATGATACAACGTATAAAAGAGAATATGTGGTTGTCATGCACAGCAGAAAAGAGAAACAATATCATGAAGCATTTTATTAAATAATTTCTTGAAGGTACTGTGATCTATCAGTTGAACATGTATTGCCTTCAATCCCCTACCTGGAAAAATTGGGGCAGTAGCATATTTGCCAAAAGGGATTTTACTGCTTCAAATGCTAGGTCTTCTGCAATTGGCAGGGTATAATATACAATGTTTCAGTGCTGCAGCCAGACAAGGTCCATAATTCCCAAAACTGAAACACATCAGACATATCAATAATTTATGCTGGGTGATTTTTCTCCCCAGGGGCATCATATTGGAGAGACTAGATAGGCCCTGAAGTATGACTGATGACAACAGTAAAAATTACACACAACATGACAGATAATGCCTAACCATGTCATAGATCCAAAACATTGTCAACTGTTCATGTTCAACTGTGTACTTTACAGATTAGATGGAAAAAGGTTATCAATGATGCATGCACTACTAGTACCAGCCTATGTTTTATCATTTATGGACTGGCCATATGTTGCATCAAACACAGGCTAGCCTGGGAGCAGATGATTAAGGACATGGCACAGTTGTCATCAAAAGCACTGGTGGGGAATGCCATGATGACAGGTATCTGCAAACAAGCATTGTAAGTGGGCCTATCTCTGTGTTGTGAGTAAGTGAGCTGTGGCCTATTGATTGTGTTGAGCTGCAAAGACTGGTGAGTGGAGGTGCCTCAGGTGTGGTGCAATTTGCAGAGGTGGGTGGTCTTGATGGATGTGTGGGTGTGTGTTTGAGACACAGCTACTGCAGACGTCACTGTGCTGTGCATGTGTTTTTATGACAGGTGAATGGCATCCTCAAGAGCTATATCCCCTGACCATGCAAGTCCTTGTCAACAGGGATGATCCCTTCAAGAAATATAAAATGGCAGTATTCAGAGCTGTAACAAAGGATAGTGTGTTCCATGAATGTGAATGGTGGGATGGGGCACAGGTAGGTTCAGGACATGCACCCTATCCATCTTTATCCTATGTGTGCCTCAGGCCATTCAACAAATGGCAGGCATGGAAGAAGTGGCATGACAGGCCCTGCACTATCTCCTGACCATCTTATCATGGGCTTCCTCACCAGAAGTGAAAGAAGATTGGTCACATGAATGATGATGTCCACAATGTGTAACGGAAAAATAAAATAAGAAGAAAACAGAGGGAAAAACAGAGTGGAGAGCAAAATCTGACCAAATAAAGCTAAAAACCAATAGTTCTACCTGTTAAAAGCAGACACCGTCTCCAGAAAGGAAGACAAACACCACTGAAGTAGGGGTGTGTGACTGCACACAAGCACCCAGAGGATACAGACTCACCTTGGCTCATTTAAAAAATGCTTTGCAAATGGGCAAAGCCTTCCCTGTGATTTTTACTCAGGCGACATACCATACCAATCATTCTGCAATGACTGTGGTGTTATTGCTCTGTGCCTGTATGACAGCACTGCTCATTCATTGCATAATTGTCATGGAAATATGCAGCTTAGATGTGAGGTAGGAACTATAGCTTCAATGACTGCTGATACACTAGCTCCTACATTTCTCTCTATGCTTATGACAGCTGCTATCACCCAATGATATCTGCATCACAGGGGAAGGGGATGTACACTGTGCTGCTATGTTGGCCAACTCCTTTCCTCAATACCAGTATCTGACAGTGCTACCTTGGCTTAAGAGCATGCCATGCTGTGGCAGCCATCATCACCACCATGGTCAGACAGTTTCCAAACATTAGACCTGCCAACATCCTTCTTTGCTGGTGACAAAGGAGCATCTTCAACACTGATAGCAATCCCATGATTAATCAACCTCCACCTCAAACCAACCAAAACCACAAGCAAGTGGACTTAAACTCAGGCATTTGATATAAAAGATATGCTGGAGATAGTTGAGGCTGATCAGACCTCAGAGAGTGGATATGAAATGAATAAAATCCGGTCCATCCATGTGAAGCTGCTGACTCGCTTCTGTTCCGAGAAAGACCTGGATGGGAGGATGGGAGATCGAGGTTACTGGAATCATCTCTGTGTGTGCTGCTGGACAGAGGCACAACAAACTAATGGGCAGTATTTTCATATAAGGGTGGTGGCGAACAAAACTTTGGGCTAGGCTTATAAATGCTTTAGGGCAGATAGCCTAGTATAAACCTATGAAACTATGATGTATTTCTTGCATATCACATGCTGTACGACATTGAACACACTCCTTCCTCCATGCATGAATACAGAATTATCTCAAATATTTGCCCCATTACTAAAATCTTTGAACAGCTCCTCTACAAACCACTTCTTAAACTCCTTATAACCACCAATTGCTTGCTCTGGGGCTAGTAGTGTGGTGTTCAGATTGCATTCAGCACTACCATAACTCTTCTTACTGTCACCTATTACCATCTACACCAGCATTAATGAAGGCCTTCTCACAGCTGGTGTTTTCATCAACTTAGCCAGGGCCTTTGAAAGAGTTATTAATGACCTCCTATGTGATAAATTAGCTAAACATTGGTGACAATACCATTTCCTTGTTTGTATAAAAGACCCTTTCAAATACTTGCTAATGGCATCCTCTCTGAAATTAGTGCTTTTAATACTGGAATACTGCAAGGGTAAGTACTGGGCCCCTATTTAATTCTCTATGTTCATTAAAGACCTCACACTACTAATCTTAAAGTAATCATGTATGCAGATGATATCTTGTTATAGAAAGCAGTAGCATGACAGACAATCTACAGAAAATGCTACAATATGTTTCCCTCCTTTGTTCTTGTGCTACTAAAAACAAACTGTTGATTATCCCTATTAAAAAATGAAGTCATGCTCTTCACTACTACATGCAGATTACCACAACTAAATCAGATTTCTCTGAAAGACAACAATAACCCCATCCTCAGCATTACCAAATAAAAATATCTAGGCCTAACCCAGATACATCCCTAAATTTTAACACACATACAGAATTAATGACTAAGAAAGTGCTAACCTAGTTTAAACTTTATTACAGGATCTCACAGCTCCTACCCCTCCTCAAGGACTGCCATTGCTAGAAATATCCAGACTCTGAAATTTGAATATGTGTCTCCCAATCATGTGTCACCACTCCTCATACAACACACATGAACTTCAAAGACTCACACCGTTGCCATGTCTAACCAAAATGAAAATGGCTCCCTATCCTCAGTTAGGAAGCTCTCCTTCTTGTTTCCCTCATTTTCAAAATCCTAAACTTAAGCTACTGCCCACAACTGAGGCAGAAACTTCCAATTAGGGCACCAAACGACTCCTTCAGACATAAGACAAACCAACAATATCACCTTACTCAGACCTCCCTTCAAAACTGTTGCAGGAGAAAGAGGATTCTCAAGGTTTTGCTACCTGGAACCACCTAACTGTTGAGGTATGAAATCATCAGACATTATTGGAATTCAAAAAGGCCCTTAAAGATAACCAACATAAGGAAGCAAAGTGCACATGCTTTAGATAAGCACGCTATCGTGGAAAATACATTTTGCTCCTTCCCATTGTAACTCTGACTTCCTAATATGTCCTTGTTTATTTCATTCATAGAAAGTTTTTCCTGTTTATCACCCTCATTCAAACTACTGCTAATGTTTAATACTACTGTATATAGCTGTGTATATTGTAAGACTATTTGTTATTTTCCTTTTGCCTTAATACATTTGTCTACTTGCGCCCGGATCCTAACTGAAAGGTATCAGAAGGCCAGCTCACATATCTGGCTATCAAAAGTATAACTTATTAAATAAACAAACAAATAAATGGTGGAGAACCTATGCACCAAGCCATCAGTGAAAACAGGTAAACACAGAGGTGTATTAATCTTATATTGTGAGACTCTCAGATCAAAATCAGGCTACAGTTATAAAACAGAATGACATGAAAAAACTAGAAGCCACTTACCTTGTGCAGACTAAAACAGATGCTGCATCTGAAGGTCTGTTTTGCCTGCAGTGACAAAATTACCATACTCAGAATGGTATAGTTCTGTCTCCAGTACATTGCACTCAATTATATATATTTAATAGAATGCATTCCTGGTCCTTCTCCAACAGACACCCATGGTGCTCTGTGAAGCTTTGCACCAATGTTAAGTCCTCCACTGCATATGAGGGAGCGTTTGTGCCCTCCCCCCCAACAGAGATGCCAAGAATTCCTCCACCTCAATTAAAGATATCTGTGTAAGCAGACCCCCATCATTTGCCGTCGACTCCTCTGCAAGGCAGGTTGCCTTGTTGCTGGTAAAATAGATCATGTTAGTGGCCCTCCGTTGCACCGGATCTTGTGTCCATTTACAGCCATTGATACCTGCATAGAAAGGTCATGCTGCACATCCTGTTGGAAGGCCCAGTCACTGTTGTCTTTAGGCAAGATTCACTAGTCATCCTCATAGAGGAAGAGCAGCACAATCTCATTCTCTGTCTGGGAAAACCTTCTTCCTCTGCTTTTGAGCTATCCTACTCTATAAATATGAGGATAGACATACGTTAATGTTTTGACCTGTGCTGTCAGTGAAACAATCATCACACTATCCACCCAAACAGTACATGAGTACCATGGACCATGCTACACTTAACATACTGATCCACATTGAGGCACAGTGTCACACAGCAGCAGACAGTGGCCAGTTGTTGGTGTTCTTCTAACATATACTACATAGCAGCATGTATTTGTGCAATATGCTTTCATTATATCAGACTTGATTTCTGTCGCATGACATGTGTTTTGTCTGTCATGTCCCCAGAAAATTGCATACATGCTCTCAACCACACATCTTGATGGCTATAGCTGCAGTCTTTTCTACCCTGTCTACCCCCTTTTGTGATGAATTTCCATATGGATTATTGATATGCCTGCTTGCCTTTTTATGTCACCCACCTAGACCAGGGCATACAGCATCAATCACAAAACAGTTATGTGAGCAGCATGGTGATATTCAATTGTGTTGAACTCCCTGACCTCTGTAGATGTACACCACAACATTAGATTCACTTCTACTGTAAGCCATCTACAATAACATCATTAACAACCCCAACTGATGATCCCAAGGTTTAGAGGGTATGCAACATAAAATGGCACTGAAATGGAGTGGTACATGCGCATTTCATTACTGCCACATGGTCCTATGTTGCTGATACATTATAGCATATCCAAAATAAGCACCACAGGGCTTTCTATCTCCATCTAAATAAACACACAAAGACACATTTTGAAAAGGTGTCCCCCACCCCAACAACGATCATCACAGAAGCGCAGCTGGACATCTAACCCCTTCCCAACAACAGCAGAGGTAACCATTGCTAAAAGCAAATCCTCCCTACCCTTCAAACAACATCAAAACAGACTGAAAACATACTGAAATATATAATCACCAAAACTAATACAACAGGAAGGCAAAACTTAATAGGCATATCCTGCCCTTGCAACCCCATCTGAGGACACACTTTTTTAAATACTATTACCCCCAAACAGCCACAGAATAAGATGATGCAGATACTCTGTTAACTTCCAAACCATCCACACAAAATACTTATAACAGAGAGAGAGAGAGAGAGAGAGAGAGAAACAGTATGAAAATTGCCTGCACTGACACAATAAACAAAAAGATAAAAGGTAGCTGACAATGTACAACCTCAAATTCCTGGCCTCCTTCAAAGACCTGTGCATCCTTCCTCCTGCAAACATACCTTATGCTGACAACAATAAAGAAGTGTGGCAGTAAACTTCATGGCCTAATAACAACCCCTCATGCATCCACTTCCCTCAGGCAGTAACAATTGTTAACAACTTCAGACACCCAGACAACTATAATAACGCCAAGAAGAAAAGAAGCTGATTCATCAGAACAGTTCCCCAGCATGTGCAGGTGCTATCGTCTAACACCTTCACTGTAATGCTTGGAAACTGCCCTAAACAGTCCTCTTCTGCATGCCTTTTTCTTTGCACAATCAATGATTGCAGATTCTGAAGTAACTTTAACACCTCGGCGGCAGCAGCTGCATTTGCCATGCAGCTTTGAAGCTATTAACATGCAAGCTATGCTAATTCGTCAATTATGGGACAATATTTATGAATCACACTTTTTCACAGTTTTGGGGGGTGTGAGTTTCGGGATGTTCACAGAAACTGGCTTGCACATGGATAAAGTAAAAATATTTTTAACAGCTAGAGGTTCTAAAGAGTAAAAATGGAACATGTTTTAATCCATGTTGACAAAGCCTTTGTAGTTCATTTAAGTCATATATATTTTTCTTCCCTCTGATGTCTATGATTCTAAAGTTTGTAGCACCATAATGTACATTTTGCTTCTGCCTGGTGATACTACTTAGTTCTTGTATCATATTTGAATGACATTTCTTCTTCAGACACGTTCCCTTAATTCTCACTTTATTTAACTCTTCTGTGAATATATTTTCTCCCAGTATTGAATTCTTTATATTCCACTGTAGACATTTTAGCAGCAAAACCTAATTTCTGACCCCTCTGAAGTACTTCAATATATTTGAGTCACAATAAGATCAAAGTCCATATAGTGCCGATTGCCTCAGTTTGCAACTTAAACAGAATATTCTATCTGAAACTTTGCACCTTAATCAACTAATTATTTTCTGGCTCATTGTTCTCATTTTCTGCCTCTAACTCAGTATTTGTGGATTAGTTTCATTTTTTTAAATTTGTATTACAATGAGTTGAATAAACACAGAATACTATTGTGTTTACACTGACCTCTGTGTCAGTGTGCTCTGACATGGACTTCCCAACTCTACTGAAAATTATTTAAACCCAGTTTGCTTTTTAAATTTCCCTTATTTAGTATGAATACCACTTCTGGTTTCCCTTGAAAATAGTCTTTGTCTAGTGAAAGCAACTCAGACAAGAAAACAAAAGAAACAAACAAATCAAAATTAATTAATTAATTATTAAAGTATATTTGTTTCATCCCACAACACAGAATTCATGGTACAGTAAAACACTGCAAACTTCTAAGTCTTGCATAATCAGGATTTTAAGAAGCACTGTCAAGTGATGCAAAATAATTTGTTGAGAGTCTCCACGTCCTCTCTAGGAGAATCTAATATGAAATAAGGGGAAAAAATCCATCCTTGTCTGTGAGAAAAAAAAATGAAGATGTGAGGATTTATAGTTTCTTGGAAAGGAAGATTAGCTATCAAAGCTCAGTCAAGCTGCCACAGTGCAAAGTTCCTCCAAATATCCTTATTGGTCGGACAACCGATCTCTAATACACCCTCTTAGGCTGTCCAAACATAGCTTATGCACAACATTCTATTCACCCTAAAATCACAACTAGTTGTTTTAGTTCCCCCTCAGCTGATGCTAAGAATAAGTTATCATATTGGTTAGGACCATATACATATATACTGACTGGTATCTGGCTTGTGTTATTTAAACAAGTGCCAAAGTCATTCATCCTTCCATTTCTATCATGACCTTCCATTTCTGTCATGACGTTTAGACACAGATAAGAACATAGAACTCTACTATGAACCAGACTTATGAGTGCTTCACTACATTAAATCCATCTTATTAGATATCAGCCTATTAACCACAATGACAGTGGTACAGTTCTCTTGAAGGAAACAGATGTGAGCAAAGGACAATTAAGATGCAGCCAAGAATTAATCCTTTTTACCTTACTATGCATTCCAATAGCATTCCATGTCAAAAAGCAGAGATACCTCAGCCAAAACAGATGCAGATTTGATATATTTCAACACTGACAAAAACGTAAGGTCAGGATCACAATTATGAGCCATGACACAGGCAGTGCAGAATAAAAGGATGTGTGTGGTTTCACAGCCAAGCTATGAAGAGCAATGCATAAACTAGTCATAGTGTGCATCAGGCATAGCCATTCCTACACAGATTAAGGGCCGGGAAGGACACAGTTATCATCACTTGCACAGATGGGGGGGGGGTGCTCTGACAGGTCACTGTAACACTATAATATATGATGAGGTCATGGGAAGTGAACATGGTAACCACATACTTTGGGAGGTTGTGCAGAGTCTGGGATCATATCTTCCAGTGATGAGTTTGGGTCTGGCCGTTGGTTTAGAGGAATAAGGAGCTATTAGCAAAAAGCAGTTTCCTTTAGTCCAGAGACGTAAGGTTTTATTCTCTCAGCTGCTGTTGCCTAACTGTATGACTATGAGCAAATCACATAACCAGACACTGGTCCTGGGCTGTGTTTGAATAAGGTTCCTGGAGATCAGTGCTCTACTGCAGAAAACAAATTAAAAAAGAAATAAAGCTGGAGAGAGTAAGAATTCCTACTGTGCTGCACAAGAACTTTATGGAGTACCTTCTTGGCCATTGAGATAGCCCTTTGACGAATGCAGATGCCTCCAATGAGTTGACAAGAATGTTGTGCAATGCCACTTGTATCACTTATTTTCTTTGTTATGAATGCATCTCTACCTTGACCTTAAGAAGCATCACCTTGACCTGCTTCACCTATGAGAGGCAAGGTATCGAGAGAGAGAGAGACAGAAATGTACCATTAGCATTTTTTCCCAATAGGATTGTATTCTATAATATTGACTGCTTTATGTATATATTTAATAGTATGCACTTTGTTTTCTAGCAGTGTATGACTGCCATCTGAAAATGTATGGCTGCAGCAGAAGCCAGTAGCATCTCTCCAGAATGTTTTATATCGATGTTCTCTGCTGTATGGTGGTTCAGTCGACTTCTGTATCAGTAAATATTTTTTTCATTCTGTCATCCTTCTGCAAGTCCAATTTTTAAAAGAGGTTCAGTAGGCTAGACCACTATTTAAAAAGGGCTTCTCTTTTGTCTATTATTTCTAGTTGAGGTTTTGTAGGGAGATGTGTCCTAGAGTCCATTTTACTTTTGTAGCCAAAGAATATGCTAAACAGCCTAAATACTACATAGTTAAGCAACATGTGCACACATTTCATGCTATGTTTTACAGCTTCCCACCACCCCAGCCAGACAAAGATTTTCTACACTATATTTTAGCAGACCACAACTCGAGAACCTGGTGATTCGCCATGGCTTCCAAGGGCATTGTTTGTGGGTGTCTCACCAGTGGTGCATGAAAGAAACAAGATCTTCTTTTATCTTATTGGGAAACTTGTATGAAAATCCTCAGTATAAACTGGAAGCCTGTCATAGTCTTTTCAGAGTGGTGTCTGATATAGCTGGTGTGCCCTGCCATGATGAGCAGAGCAGGCACCACCAAGGTGACTTAAGGAGGTGTCATCCTAACCTTCTTAGCCAGTAGGAAAAAGAGGTCAGAGTAAGGGCTACAGAGGCACAGAGATAGGTCGTCTGATTACAGCTAAAGAGACAGCAATTATAACATAGCAATCCTGTTTACATCTGCAATACTATACCTTTTCTGTTTTCTGCATCTAGCAGGTATGCAAAAAATAAGCTGCATCAGAGGAGAATGGAGAGAACTTCTAGGTGAAGGGTTGCATATTGTTTTATTTCATTTGGTAAATATAATTGTCTTAAGGGTCTATTACTGCATTTGCTGTCTGCCAGCAGCATACTTGTGTGTGAATCTGTACAGGTAATAAATGCCTAGGCTAAGGGGTACAGGTTATATGTGCAGCACATTTGCCGGTATTCTGAATATGAGCACTGAGCTGCACAGGACTATCTGTAGGCTAGACCTTTGCAGCTTGTTTTCTGTATTCCTGCTAGATTTACAGAACAGAATAGGTATAGTATGGCAGATGTACACAGGATCACCATGTTATAACTGCTGTCGCTAGCCACATCACTATTCTTTCCCACAATTTACTAAGCCACATTTGCATACATCTGCACTGCTACCAGTGCTCTCCTTTTTTCAGATAGCATATCTCAGCATAAATGGGAAAAAACATTATGGTTAAATTAAGGGGCTCATCGGCAGTCCTTCCCCAAATTTTCAACTAGCTGCTCTCTGGCACTCTGGATATTTGGAGTGTTAGGTGTGATAATCCCCATCGCCTGGATGCATATATTGGAGGAACATTTTATCACAGCCTAACAAATAATTAGTAGTATGGTATTGTATAACAGATAATTATGAATT
This sequence comes from Protopterus annectens, assembly GCF_019279795.1. NCBI lineage: Eukaryota > Metazoa > Chordata > Ceratodontiformes > Protopteridae > Protopterus > Protopterus annectens. The sequence goes on along the minus strand of NC_056737.1, from coordinate 1,652,619,330 downwards.
ACCTGCAATTTGCTTCTCTTGTGGTTTGCAGCAAGCTTAAAATGCATTTATTTATTCATTCATTTATTTATTTTTATATATACTTTGTTCACCAAGTTAATCCCACTAGGCCAATGTCCTCTTTTCTGGGAGAAGACGTGAGGTGGATGTCATACTAATTTCTACCCCATAATGTACTGAGTTTGATGGCTCGTTTTCTTACCATGCAGTGTCCTGCATTTGGTCATCCCATTGAATAATGTATTTAACTTTGATACTTCACTATTTTCCTGAAAACCACTTGCTGTCAGGCACATGTTATCTTTGGAGTGCTAGGATATCCTCAAAGATAAGGAATCGTTGGCATCCAGTCAAGAGATTCATAGGCATCCCTTCCCCATTGAGTCATTTACTTTCTGCTCAGCACTTAGAATCTTTAGAATGCAGGTGCTTCCCACTAGGCCAATGTCCTCTTTTCTGGGAGAAGACGTGAGGTGGAAGTCATACTAATTTCTACCCCTTAATGTACTGAGTTTGATGGCTCGTTCTCTTACAATGCAGTGTCCTGCATTTGGTCATCCCATTGAATAATGTATTTAACTTTGATACTTCACTATTTTCCTGAAAACATTGTTGGAGGTTAAACTCAGCCTTACTGCTGCACTGGCTGTGGAGTTGGTCTGTAGCACCACTGGCTGAGTGCCTGTGGCTGGTACACAAGGTCAGATGAGCTTAGGTTTTCATGTCAACTCATTCTAATCAGTCTCTGGATACTTCTTATTGCACATGTTAACTTATTCTTAGACATTACCCATATTGTTGGATCCCCAGTCTTCTACTGATAAATAACCAATAAACACAGTTACACAGGCTGTACACAGCAGAGGTTGCAGCTGAATTGTAGAGACGGCACTTGGTTTTGAGATGCTTTTCTTGTGGTACTAAACATCAGAAGAGTTTAGTTACTCTTTATTTAACTGGTTCAGCTTTTGCACAATTTACTTGCATTGTAGTTAAAAGCATGATGGTCACTGTCTCCTACTTAGGATGCCTGACAACTTGTTCCCCCAACACAAACTGCCCTGGTTCAAGTAGTCCTATCAGATAGCATAGTTTACATTTATATTTGATTATTTCCAGAAAACAACATTGTGGAAACAAATCTCCCCATTCTGTTTGGACATGTGTGCCCCACTTTGCTTTTCCTCGACACCCAACCACAGCTCACTTTACAGTCCCTTTTACACATTAGCCAACACAATGGCCAATTACAAATAGCAATACAAAAGTTGCCACTCACATTCAGTGCAGAAAAAAATATTACACATAAATGCAATTAACAACAACAAACCAATAACTGAATATCACAGTACTATTAGCTTTCCTATGATGCCACTGTAGAAGGTAGCAAGGATTGGAAAGGGGAGGGTTACCTTCCTCATCTTTCTCAGGAATTGTAGGCACTGCTGTGCTTTTTTTACAATTGCAGTAGTATTAATGCCCCATGTTAGGTCATCTGTGATTTGTACCTGCAGGAATGTTGTCCTTTCTACTCTCTCCACTATTTCATTCTGGATTATTAGTGGAGAGTATGTTTTATGCCTTCTTCGGAAATCGACAATGATCTCTTTGGTCTTGTTCATGTTTAGCGCAAGGCAGTTGTTGTCACACTACATGATGAGTTGACTAACTTCCTCACTGTAGGCTGATTCATTATCATTGCTAATGAGATCAACGACAGTCGTGTCATCTGAAAACTTGATGATATGGTTTGAGATAAGGTTGGCTGTGCAGTCCTAAGTCAACAAGGTGAACAAAAGTGGACTCAGAACATAGGCCTGGGTAGCCCGCATGTTGACAGAAATGCACTCAGAGGTGTTAATGCCAATGCATACTGTCTGTGGTCTGTCTGTGAGGAAGTCCAGAATCCAGTTACATTGGGGAGTGCTTATTCCCAGTTGGTCAAGTTTCCTTATCAGATGTTCGGAGATTACTGTGCTGAAAGCAGAGCTAATGTCTATAAACAACATTCGCACATAACAGTTCTTGTTTTCTAGGATAAGTGAAGGGCCATTGATATTGTGTCTTCTGTGGAGAGGTTTGGTCAATATGCAAACTGTATTGGATCTAAGGATGCAGGAAGGTTGTATGCTATATGGTCCTTGATCAGCTTCTCAAAACACTTTGTTAATACTGAAGTGAGTGCTATGGGGTGGTAGTCCTTTAAGGTTCATGGTGGGGGCATCTTAGGTATAAGTATTATGGTTGTAATTTGGAAGCATTTGGGTACGATAGCTTAACTTTAGATGTTGTAGATATCTGTAAGAACTTGTGTCATTTAGTCAGTGCATTCTCTGAGCATCCATCCCAGGATATTTTCAGGTCCATCCACCTTCCTTGGATTTAGTTTGTGCAGGATTCTTCTGACATCAGCAAGGTTGAGGCAGAGTACTTCATCAATTTGGTTTGTAGGGGCTATCATTGCAGTTGTGTTACTTCTTTCCTCAAATCTATTGAAGAAGGTGTTGAGCTTGTTGAGGAAGTTGATATTGTCATCGAACTGTGCTGACATGCACCTTGTAGTCTGTGATGGATTGTATGCTTTGCCACAGTCACCTTGAATCTCTGAGATCCATCAAGTGGCTGTGGATCTTCTGACCATATGCCTTTTTTGCAGTTCTTATTCCCTTGCTGAGGTTCACTCTGGCTGACCTAAGGGTGGCCTTATCCCCAGACTTGAAGGAGTGTTTTGTGCCCTCAAGAGCTCATTCACTTCACTTATGAGCTAGGGTTTCTGGTTGGCTCTTGTGGTGATTCTCTTGGTGACTGTCACATCATCCACATAATTTGATATGTATCTTATTACCAACTCAGTGTACTCTTCCAGGTTGGTGTGCTGATCTACAGTGGTAGCTTCTTTTAACATGTTCCAGTCTGTGCATTCAAAACAATTCTGAAGTGCAGAGATTGCTCCTCCTGGCCAAACCCTTTTTTGCTTCTTGGATGGTTTCTGTCTGATTAGTAATGGTCTGTAGGCTGGAATCAGCATAATGGATAGATGATCCAAGTTACCAATGTGCGGGAGGGGCTTTGCCCTGAATGCCTGTTTGACATTGGTGTAGACCTGATCTAGTATGCTGGAACCTCTGGTGGAAAAGTCTATATGTCGGCATTAATATGGTAGAACAGATTTCAGATTAGCCTGGTTAAAGTCACCCACTATGATACAGACACGACCAGGGTTTTTGTTCTACATTTCGCTGATTGACTAGTAAAGTGTTGCCAGTGTTTCATTTGTGTTTGTACTTGGAGGAATATAAACAGCTGAGATGATTATAGCTGAGAATTCCCTCAGCAGGTAAAAGGTACTGTTCTAGATTCTACTAAAACCTCTACCAGTGCTGGTCTTTAGTTTAGGACCCCACTATTTGTGTCTTTTTGCCTATACTCTAATATCAATCTTTGATAGGGAAGGCAAAAGCATGCAAGTTCTTGTCTTCTTTATTATTATCTTCTTTACCTTTATATAGCCCCGAGGCAATCATTTCCAAATAATTCTTATTGATTCAAGTTATTTTTCTATATTCTATTATTTCTGCTGCCATGCAGCAACATCTTTAACCTTCTTACTTCCAATAAAAATGTAACACTAAAGAATTCACATGCCTTACATCACAGATCCTTTCTGTGAGAATCTATACTCTTCAAAAAAACTGTTCCAGAAAAATATTTGGCTTCCTACAAATGGACAGAATTCTTAGGATATCTCCATTTATATTAATATTTTTTCCACAGACACTGAAATAAACCCTAATGCTATTCCTCTTCCAAGATTCTGAAAAACCTACAGACACCACAACTTAATGCTATTTGATCAACACAGGACACATGGAAATAAATTAGAACAAATAGATGCTTTCCTGATATTACTGCTTATACAGAATCATGGCTCAAAAATAATTCATAATCTGTATACCTCTTCTTCCCCATTTGTAGCTATGTCGTTAACAACAAGCTTGCGGCAGAGACCCGGAAGGAGTTGAGTAAATCAGTTCATATACTAAATACTCTCAAGTACATGTGCTGAAACTACGCTTAGCTTTAAGTTTGACCCAAACTAGGTAGTAGCATGAATTCAAGAACAAGCAGTTCCTGAATATTCATTAGCTGCCTGTCTGCTACCACCATCCTCCCAAACCAAGGTCAGGCAACTAATTTCTACAATTCTTTCTTTAATTGTTTTATATGTTATTCTGTTTTTATTCAAAATGCTACAAGTTTATTTCTCTCCATTTTCCTTGCACTCCAGATGACCATCAACTATGTGGCTGCTCTATTTTTACTTTTAGTGTCCCCTGTACTATTACCAAGGACTGGGACCATAGATGTGGTGGGGTGAAAAGGGATAGTAGACTGGAGTGGTCGGCACCATCACATATACTGCCATGCATGTTTCTCCTCTACTTCTTTTCTTTGCACATTGCCTGCAGTGCTTGAGCTCAAGTACTACTTGAATTAAATCACCACTGAGAAACAACGTTTGTTGATGAGTCACAGTGTTCTTAGGTAGTGCCCACTGTTGGTGGGATTATTTTTTTCTTTGCCAGATATCCAAATTGACAGGAATCTTTTATCCAGCTCACACATTGCTATATGTTTCCACTCTGGGTAACAGCAATGTCTGATAATCTACTATATTATTGCCATGCAATAGTTAGTATGGCATGATTATGTTCCTTGCAAAATTTCCTGTCACTAGAAGGAGAAGAATCCTTTGTTTCACTTTCAAATAATTACGCATATTCCCACTGAAGCTGTCATATTTGGTAAAATCATTATTCCTCTCTGTTCTTCAGCAGTGCCTATTGCTGTTATAAATCATATTTTATTTATTTAGTTTTCTATTCATTTATTTGCATAATTATTTTACCTATAGGAACCATTTATCAATGTTTGCTCCTTGCTATGATTATAATACTGTGCATAGAAAGTGCTACTTTGTTGTGAGTAATCCAAATGACTGTACTCACTCCAATGTAGAACACCATCTTACCTGTAAGAGCACATATGGTGTATTGAAGTGACTGCAACTTAATGGCTGAGAATCAGCCATAACCACAGATGTCAGCTGTTTCTAGGCAAATCGTATCAATTTTTATGATCATACCTCTCAGCTGTTAGTGATTTCATAGAAAATTCCCAATTTTGCCTCGCATTTTTGTTTCATTCCTTGTAAATCTTTTTGATTTTTCACTATATCACTGAGGATTACAGTCAATTAATAATAATAATAATAATAATAATAATAATAATAATAATAGTTCATGTTGCTCAAAAAATGCATGCTGCTCCAAAACCTGCTTTTGTATTGCCATTTTAGCATCAGTCAGGGTAATATTTAAAAAGTGCCCCTGACTTTTGGCCTTTATTCCCATATTATTCATAGCTTTGTCCAGAATTTATGAGCAAAGAAGTTGAGAAGTGTGCCTATGTCACTGTAAATTGTGATTGGAATATACATAACCTCTTGTGATTTCTCCTGTCCACCTGGTGAATCTGGGCATACTGGGGCAATGCGGCAACTGCCTCATGTACACAGACAATCCTCTCCTCCTACCACCCAACACTACAACCTGCGAGAGATGCACTTACATAGCCAAACTGGAAGCAAAGCTCTCTCTGGCCAAGATTGTGCTAGACAGTCAAGAGGAGAAGGTTAACACCTTCATCACACCTCAAGCAACTCATAGCCCTTCAAAACCCACACCATCAACACCCACACATAGCAACACTAAACCCACATATGCGGAGGCCCTTAACATTAACCTGCCCAAGCAACAAGGACCTCTGAATCCAAAACGCAAACAAACACCAGTCACAACCAAAGTGACACATAGCTCACAACACCAGTGTGCCACCCAACAACAGCCCCTAAGGCAAGACAATGTACCCAGCACTTTAGTCATAGGTGACTCTATAGTCAGGCACACTGATGTCCCACTCACCAGACTGAACAAGGAGAAAATTACAGTCAGCTGCCTGTCGGGTGCCAGGATCCACCACATAACGCATGCACTCAAGTCACTCCACAACAAGTACAAATATGACTCTGTCATTGTCCATGCTGGAGTGAATGACTTGAGACTTCCTCCCTGGACTACATGAAAAGAGATATGGAAGAGCTTTTGGATCATGTGACCCAGGCAGGTATAACCCTAGCCCTGAGTAGCATCCTGCCTTCACCCAGAATGATGCCACAGTATAAGGACAAAATGATGGACTTCAACAATTGGGTAAGCTTCTGGTGTCATTCAAAGGGGATCCAGTATTTGTCTGCCTGGGACGACATGATCGACAAACCACAATGCTTTGCCAGAGATGGTCTGCACCTGTCACCCCTGAGATTCAGGTTACTGGCTAAAGCTCCTGCCACCCCTATAGTGCCTTTTTTAGGCAAGGTTCAAAGGACAAAACCACCACTGTAACAGGCACAAGCATGCAAAATCTGAAGGTAATGCTACTCAATGCTAGAAGTCTAAACCTCAAAATGCACTCTCTCGAGGCACTCCTAAAAATGGAGAACATCGATATCTGTGCAGTAACTGAGACCTGGTTCAAGCCTCCAGAGAGCACCCCTGCAATACCAGGCTACAATTCTTATCACACTTTTCGGCCACAAAACCAGGACCAAAACACTAAAGGTGGAGGAGTGTCCATATTCACCAAGGATATTCACACCTGCAGGCTAGTTGTCCAACACAATGCATCTGAAATTCTCCAGGTGCATCTAACACTAGGTAAGACTGCAATCCAAATTGTAGCTTGCTACAGATCCCCAACCATGCCCCAAGATTCTCACTACACCTTTCTAAACATACTGGAAAATATTAAGATACAACCAAACACCCTAATACTGGGTGATTTCAACTACCCTGCCATTAATTGGGAAAACTACTCAGGTACCAACTCCTTTTCCCAATAGTTCTTGGAATTCATAAATTCCAACTCCCTGGATCAACTAATCCATTGTCCCACCAGGGGCTCCAATATCCTAGACCTGGTCATTACCAACATGGGAGATAGATGCTCCACACCAGTGGTCAACCCCTCATTGGTCAGGTCTGACCATAAGCAAATCACCCTTGACATCCACATCCCACCCCCACCCCCAGTAAGGAAAGCTACTTAAAAAACTTCTCCAAAGTCAACTTCAAGCTACTGAAGTCAGAAGTGACAAACTTCACAACACCCACGCAGACGGGATCTGGAAATTCGACTACAGAATCTTATACTAAGGCACTGTACGAGCACATCCACCCGTGCATGAATCGTGCCATCCCAAATAGAACCAAGATGCTCTTCTCCAAAAAAAGGAAGCCAATCTGGTGGTCCCCTGCTATAAACACACTATACAACAAAAGGAAGAAACTGTTGCAAAAAAGAGGAAAATCCCAGGATGCAAAAAACTCCCTCACCAGCCTCAGTAAGAAGCTGAGATCCCTCATAAAATCATCAAAAGCTAGTTACGAAAATAAAATTGCCAAAGATTCCAAAGACAACCACAAGGCATTCTATAGTTATGTCAAGAATCTAAATGGCAATGCTCAGATCTGCTCTGAGTTACAACAAATGGCATTAAATATACTGATCCCAAGGATATTGCCAATATCCTGGCAGATCGATTTAGTGCCAACTTCACCCCACTCTCACCCCCTAAAGGGCCCATCTCAATACCAAAAGATTGCCAAATTCCGATAATCACGGCCACACAGGTAGAAACCGCACTCTCCAAAGCTAAGAATACAGCATCCATGGGACCAGATGACATCTCAGGCTGTGTACTACATGAACTACAAAATGAACTGGCACCTCATCTAAGTGTCATGTTTATTCATAGCCTCACCTCAGGCTTCGTGCCCACTGAGTGGCGCACAGCTACCGTTATCCCACTCCACAAGGGAGGACCCACCTTGGATCCCAGGAACTACTGTCCCATCTGTCTGACAAGCCTGATTTGCAAGGGCATGGAACACAATATCATGGAACTTATAAACAAAGACATTGGCAACCTTCAAACACTGGACCCCACCCAGTTTGGGTTTGTGAAGGGCAGATCTTGTCTCCTGCATCTGATTGACTTCTTCGAATCAGTCTCCAGAGCTGTGGATGAGGGTAAGGCAGTCCACACAGCCTATCTGGACCTCGCCAAGGACTTTGACACCATCCCCCCCTCTGGAATCATAGATAAACTTACTAAGCTGAGCATAAATCCCTATGTCACTCGATGGGTTGCTAACTGGCTTACTGACAGAACCCAGACAGTAAAAGTAGCCGACTCCAAATCCAGCTCCAGACAAGTGACAAGTGGAGTACCTCAGGGTTCAATCCTGGGACCACTCTTGTTTGGCATCTACTTCTCTGAAGTACAGGCCAACACTAAGGGACTCTGGCTAACAAAGTTTGCAGATGACTGCAAACTGGGAGCCATTACTGAATCCCCAAATTATGTGGATATTCTACAAAAGGGCCTTACAGAAACAGATGCCTGGTGCCATAGCCATGGGCTCAAGCTTAATGCCAAGAAATGTATAGTTATCCCCTTTGGGAAAAAAACATGTACCCATGAATTACCACATAGGTGGCAGTACACTAAACATCGAAAGTGTGATGAGAGACTTAGGGACACAGGTAGACAGTGGTCTCAGTTTTGATAGCCACATCGCCACAACAGTCAGGAAATCCTTCTATGTGGCATACCTCATCACTAAGGGCTTTTCATCCAGAAAAAGGAGGTCATTGTCCCACTGTACTCATCCCTCATTAGACCCATTATAGAGTATAATGCCCCATTTGGTATGTACCTCACAAGACATCTGCAACAGCTGGGAAGGCCACAGAAATACCTCACTAAAAGAATCACAGGCCTAAAGCAGATGCCATATACTGACCATCTAAAAAAACTCCAGCTATACTCTGTGGCATATCGTCTACTCAGAGGTGATCTCTGCTTAACATACAAGGCCATGTCAAACCCTGAGCTGTTGGACATGCTCCACTTAAAGAAATATCAATCCCTCAGAGCCACATGCTCCAGGGATCTAAAATTTGTCATCATAATGAACAAAACATGCTGGAGGGATAGGTTCCTAACCCAGAGACTCCCCATACTCTGGAATAGACTGCCCATACATATCAAGCAGAGCGCCTCATTGACTCTCTTCAAAAGGAACCTTGATGATTGGATGGGAGATAGGAAATTCACCCCGGGGATCATGTCAGTCGCCCTGCTAGATAGGGGCCTGGAGAAGTAAATATTGTGGGAAGAAATATCCAGGGAATTGTTATGGCTAGGCTTGCATAGGCCCTAGGGCCGATAGCCTAGTACCAGCCTATGAACCTATGAACCTATGTTGTGTGTAAGTAGATGGGACATGGCATTGGGTCTGTGTTCGGCCATAGAACAACAGAACATCAAACAATAAGTATCGAAAGTTCACACAGCGAACTTTCATTTCTTCGACAGGGTAAGTAACTGCGTGTCCCACACTTCCCTGTCTCATACACAGAAGTGTTTCAAACCCATCAAGGTGGGGATCTTTGCCCCCATTCCCCCTTACTATATATACCAACTCCAAGATTGCACTACAGTAGAGAAAAGGGGTTTGAAATAATTCCATGTGTGAGATGGAGAAGTGTTGGACAAGTAGTTACTTACCCTGTTAATGAAATAACATTTTTCTCGGTGAACTTTCGATGCTTATTGTTCGATGTTCAGCCATTCAATGGTTAGCCCATCTGATGGCCAACAATAGACCCCATGGCATCTGAAGGGTAGCATGTGATCTCTGTTCAATTTATTGTCATTTTTTTCTTTAAACCTATGACCTTTATATTAACTGTACTTATGAAGTATTTACATCTAAAATGCTGCTGAACTGAATTTTCTTTTTTGATGTTAGTCATAATTCTTAAATTTTAAAATTAAAATTTAAAATGAAATATGAAAACATTGCTGTTTTTTAACACCTAGCGATTACACATTGCTGTCATTTGCCGAGATAAACCACCACTATTAGTAAAGATGTTAAACTGTTACACTAAACACAGGTGTTCACTACCTGTCCTACATACTGTCAATAGTTTCTGCACTACTGTCATGTGTCAGATAAACTACCATCTATAGTAAAGATGTTGTGACATGAAGAAAAGGTATTTACTATCTGTCTCACATTTTTACTTCAGTAATGAAACATTTAGCTAGGTATATAACAGAAACTCCTAAAACAGAAGGTAACAAAAGAAAATTATCATCATGATATAATTGCAATACACAGAAAATATAACTATTAATTACTAAACCTGCAATATAATTTATATGTTAATTAATGTGCTATTTCTCATTGCCAGAAATAGCATCAGCTAATTCCAACCCTTAATGACCAAAGAGTTTAATGGAAATGCCTGCCAGGTCCTGGAAGTTTTTTGATAACATTAAATTTCTATTCCATGCTTTAATGAAATGCTAATAGCTAACAAACTGTATAAGCTACCAAAAAACTTAAAACACAGTTATTCAGTAGAAATAGAACTTATAGTTAAATTAATTAAAAGACTCCAGACTTAACCTTGATTTTATATTTTGTTTCCAGTATAAAACATTATGGGGGCGATTCAGTAATTTTCCACCATGTGTGTTGCAGTGGGGTTTGTACATGGATGTGAATATATTTAGATTCGGTAAACTTCATGTAACAGTTCACAGTCGCCTGCAAACAAGGTAAATGTCATGGCATGCTAATTACAGCATAAGTAGCTGAATTGTATGCTAGCCAAGCAAACCAACATGGTGGAGCAATTCAACAAGCTCTAAAGCAACCATATAGACTCCATGCTGGTGTTCCCCCTGTATTCAAAAACTCTTCAAATACAGCCATAGAAAGGAAAGACAGAAAAACAAGAAAAATTTGTTAGATTTGTACAGAACTGGCCTCAACATGTGACAGCAGACACATAATTTCAGTTCTATACAGGGTAAATGCAACACACAGAGAGTAACAATAGCAACATATTATTTTTAAGTGCCATGATATAAATGCAGGTTCACTCCCCACCCCAAATGAAGAATACACTTGTAATTAATGCAGACAGCAGAAAGTGGAAACCCCGTGAAACAGACTAGTCAATGTGGCATGTAAGCATATGCAGTATGTAGCTGATGTAATATAGGCATATTTTTTCTCAAAAGGAGCACTCCTCTGTGCAGATATGTGGCAAACTGATACCCTTCCTTGTGTGTTCAACATTCGGCTCACCTTAAGTTTCCCTAGCTACACGGTTGCCAACCATGTAGATTCAGGGCTGTCAGCAAGCTGAAGATGCAAATGAGGTCTGAACTCATAACGGCTGAATCCCAATAAATTGGAACCATGTAGGAATGTTAACATTGTGTAGGGATTCCCTCAGTGCTTGTTTTCAGTGAATGGCAACACTGAATGATGACATCAGGAGAGTGTGTCAGGTTAGACTTATAGAGGTGTATGTGTAGGATTGTAAAGGGTAAAAATGCATATAAAAAGTACACACTTCACAAGTTCTGTTTCATTAAGATGCAACCTCCTCTTAATTTGTTGGTAAAATGTGTCATCTCTGCTTTAAGTATTTTTTTATTATTTTGGTCATTGTTTACATGATACAGCACTTAGCACAATCACAGTAAATGGAGGAATGAATGGCAGGTTTCCCTGTGCTTGTCATGTAACTATGCCTGTAGCAGCATGTGTAAATGTAGGGCTGAAGTATAGATAGTCCTGTGTTCTAGTACAAGGTGTGCAAACTTTCCTTCCTTTTTTGTGCATCATGATTGCATAATATCATGGGAACTGTGGGAGGTAATGCAGTTTTGCCTGTGCTTACTTTATTTAAATGGATGTGCATGAAGATGAGTGTAAGTGTGCATAGTGCACTAATGAGCAAGCAGTAGGTGTGTTTAATAGACACAAATTTCAGCATAAGTGGGTGAATTGCATGTTAATGAGCCAATCCAACATGGTGGAACTATTCAACAAGCTACAAAGCATCCAAGTAGACTCCATACACTTTTTCCTGCATACTTCCATACTACTGGAGTACAGACAATGGAAGATTTACATGGACACAATGCTAGGGGATGCTACTGCTTTGATCCATCTGTATGTGCTATAGGCTGAAGCCAGTGGTGCTGTTGCTGGTGCTAATGGGCCTAGGCTGAGAAGGAGAAGAGTTTTCAGGCCCATGGTAACCTTCGAGGTGCTACATGACCTGGAGATTGTAGAGCACTACAGGTTGGACAGGGACACACTACAAGAAGTCAGTGACTTCTGCCTCCCTCAACTCAGAGCCAGAGCCAACTGACGGGAACCCATCGCAGTGGAAACTAAGGTATGCATAGCTCTTATAATCTTATCTACAGGTACCTTTCAAAGATCAACTGGGGACATGATGGGTGTGTCACAGACATCAGCATCCAGGATCCTCCACCAGTTCCTGGATGCTATGCTTAAACATGCCAGTGAGCAAATACATTTTCCCCATAGTTCTGAGGAGAGGGTCAACAATATGTAACAGTTCTACCATGTTGCACACTACCCAGAAGTACAGGGTGCCATACATTGCACTTATGTACACATTAAGGCACCACCTGGGGAGCAAGGTAGAATCTACATTAAATGCAAGGCATACCACTCTATCAATTGTCAAGTCATGTGTAATGCCTAGGGAATTATCATGAATGTGTGTGCTAGCAACCCTGGCAGTTATCTTGACTCCCATGTCTGGCACAAATCACAGCTGTACCAGATGCTTGCTTGGGGGGGGGGCATCCCACTGGGCCAAGTGGACACACAGCCACAAATGAATGGCATAATGAGGCACACACTCAAACCAGAAACATCATAGAGCATGTGTTTGGGCTCCTGAACTCACAGTCCTGGTGCGTAGATATATCTGGTCCAGCTCTGCAGTATAATCCATCTACATGTACACAGATCTTTACAATGTGTCCTATGCTACACAATCTGATCCTGTGGAAAGAGCTGCATCAGGATCAGTAAGGGGAAGGGACACACATCCTCCACCAATGCCTAGGTCACCACAGCCACAGTCAGAGGAGGACTCTGAGGGTGAACCACCAGCTCCCGTGGCTGGAGGCAGACATCAGCATACTAAGTATGCCCTTGCTTTGGCTAAGAGGCAACACATAGTGCATTCACTGACCACCTAGCTGCCTAATTCCTCTCTCCTACTCACATACATTTAGTAAAATTAATGCCAGGCAACTTACACAACCTTTACCTCCCCATGTATTATTGGCTGTATACTGCTTGCATCAGTTAGAGTAATTTCTGAACTAAAGCTGTGTCAACTGCTGAATTTGCAAGGTAAGTCCAGAACCTTGAATATATTCTTTAATAATATTATGGCGTGTCCTTGTATTTCTTAACTTGGTTCAGTAATCATGTAAATAGTTTTGGATTTGTACAGAAAGTATTTTAACGTATGACAGCAGAGACTTATTTTACTTATATGTGTCCATTAGTAAGTAATAGGCATCAGACATCAAATATTCACACAGTCATACCTCTCAAAAGTACTGATGATCACTGTGTGCCCTCAGTTTAGCACCATACCTTTCTACTGGTAAATCACTGAAGAGAAAAGTTAGAAAGTAATGATACACATTGCATTTTCTGACTTCACAACCCTTTCCAAGATCAAACAACAGGCAGGATGACAAACAAGGATAGAAATAAGAGCAAGGAGAGAAATAAGAGCATCATATCCTTTTTTGTGCCATAGCAGTAAGTCACCTTTGCTCCCCCACTAAAGAACAGGCTATGCTTGCTTGTGCTATAACAGTAACTGAGCTTTGTTCTCCCCCAAAGAGCAGTGTACCCTTGTTGGTGCCATAACAGTAACTCACCTATGCTCCCCCAAAAGAACAGTATATGCTTGTTTGTGCCATCCAACCTGGTCTTCAGTTGCTGACAGCTGTATATCATATTACTCCCAGTTAACATCATCACACATTTTAAGACCAATGATATAGAATGGTTTACACACTGCATATATCACACTACTGGTCAGATAATTGATGAATTTCCAAGAAACGCAGAAATGTAAGACAGAGCTGTATATTTGTAAGCATAATCATAACAGGTCATGTGATCACTAAGTGCACTAAGTCCAAATATAATAAAAATAATCAAATGTACAAATAACAGGTGATGGTTTGATAGCAGTGTGTATTCTGCTGCAGCTGGTTTTGTGAAGATACCTTCAGTTCTTTGCTGCAAAGTTGTCTGTGTGGCAAAGAAGAATAAAGTATCCATCCTGTTTTCTGAAGCTACATTGGTGTGAGACTTCAAATCCTGAACTATGTAGACATATCTCATGTGTGCTATAATTTTCTACTGTGTATGTCATAGATTGCTTTTCCTCATTTCATGTGTCTCCTTTTTTATTTTCTTATTTTTATTGTTTTTAATTCCACTTTTTGTGTGCTGCATTGCACAGTGCGAACAGTCGAACCGGAGAACAAATAAATTTCAGGTTTGGCTGTGCTTATCTGGTTTGTGAGAAGTGTGGTATTGTGGAAACAGGAACAATTGGACCACCTAGGAAGCAGACAGCTAAAAATAGAAACTGGATACATTTAATTAATGTTCTTGGCCATTGCAAAAATCTGGCTTCGAGTACAGATGGTACTGGGTTCTAGTACAGTGTGTGCAACCTTTGTTTTACTGCTGTGACATTGCAGTTTACAGCAATGAAGTACAACATAAGCAACAGTTTCCTCAACTTTCTTGTGGCAATAGGTGTAAGTATAGGACTGTAATACACATGGTCCTGGGGTTGAATACATCATATTCCATACACTATTACTTTTATTGATTTACTAATCTATGTATTATCACATTTATGATCAAATGTATGACTGTGGGTATACTATGTACTATAGTCCTGTAAATGTATTCCTGCTATCTGGACCAGCCTTCACTTATGCCAACAACACATACACAACTGCCTGTACACGCAATAACACTGAAACTACATTGCTTGCCGCTTTTCTGCTTTGCTTACCATTGTGCAGACAATGTGCTGATAACCAGCAGGTATGTTTTAGATACTCAAGACTAACGGTCAAATATCAATGCAGCTCACATTTGCACACTGCTTACCTATGCGCACACATATGTATCTCACATACATGTACACTTCATTAAGCTGCACTATGGAACTGTATATATGATGCTTTATTATTGGTGTTTATTATCCATTTCCTTTGTTTGACATAAAACTACATGTGGAAACATTACAAACTAAGGGCTTGATCTAACTATCCATCATATATTTATGATACATCCATGTGTTGCCCCCCCCCCCCCCCCCCCCGCCAAGCACTACAACCTTGGAGTCTCAGTACTTTTTCAACACATATATCGACCACACTACAAGGTGTAATATGCAATGTTGTGTGTTCCCTCATGGACAGGGCCTGCTGGTGGTGCTCAAAACCTCACTCTGTTAAACTAAAACATCTAATTATGCTCAATAAGGGAACCTGTGTTGTTACACAGCTAGGCTTTTAAACAGCCATGTGCTATTAGGCTAAGAGCATCAGATGATGCTACAAAGTTATGTGCCTATGCAGGCCTCCCAATCCTTTATTCTCAATGTGGTCTGCACTCTTGTATAAATCAAACTTGTGTCATGGTTCTTACATTAAGTACATAGGTTCATAGATTAGTACTAGGCTAACTGCCTTTATGGGCCATTTTAAAATTAGTCAATTTCTCAAACCCTGCATCTTGTGCCTGTAAGGTAAACACCTTAACCATTATGCCAACCTCCCACTCAGCACTACATAGGTTTTCTGTACTGTGTTCTGTAGTCTGTTCACTTAGATAGGTAGGGGTTCTGTTCTCACTACAGTTGACTGTGTATGTTTAGTCAGCAGATTCGACTTGGTAGCCTATAATTACTTCTCCAATGGTATGGATTGCCAGTATTTTGATACTTACGCACAAGTCTACACATCCATTACATGCAGCCTTCCCAACATGTTGTCTTCCATATGGCCTGTTGGTGTCATCTAGTATAAGTTCACCTGCACTTGTATATAAATCAGACTTGTGTGCTATGGTGTTTGCATTAAGTACTGTGTTTTGTAGTCTGTATACTTAGATAGGTAGGGGTTCTATTCTCACTGCAGTCGTGTGTGTGTGTGTGTGTGTGTGTGTGTGTGTGTGTGTGTGTGTGTGTGTGTGTGTGTGTGTGTGTGTGTGTGTGTGTGTGTGTGTGTGTGTGTCTGAGAGCTGTTGCTTGACATTGCTGAGAGCATTTTACACCAGCATGTGGAACACTCATCCTGCCTTTAACAGATACCGCTGATATCATCAGCTAGAAAAAGTTGCCTGACACACTCCAAGTCAGAGATGAGCTGTGGCACTTGTGTAAAGTACTGCGTTCTGTAGTCTGTGAACTTAGGTAAGGGTTCTGTTCTAGCTGCAGTCAACTGTGTGTGTGTGTGAGCTGTTGCTTGACATTACCGAGAGCATTTTACACTAGCACATGGCATGCTTATTCTGGCCTCAATGGACTTTGCTGATGTCATCAGCTATATGATAGTTTTGCATATGCAGTAGTTCCACCTGGGTATGATCAGACAGTGGTCTGGAAGCCAAGAAAAAGTGACCGGCATCCTATACCAGCAGATTACAGTGACATAGCGTTAACTCTATCCACATACTTCAGGGCATGTTTTGTAACCTCTATGTTATGTTGATGAGAAAGGCCTGTGTTCTCTCCAGAGAGACTTTCTTGAACTAAGCTGACACACCCAGTGAAAGAAAGGCAGCCTGCAGCACTGCTGTGATTTCCTTCTCCCAAAGGTAATCACTTACAGCTGCAATCCATTAATAATCCTCACCATATAAAAAGACAAGCCTGTAGTTAGGAAAATGTTGGGGAAAGTTCTATATGTTTAGAACAGGAAAAATAATTTTCTTCAGGATATCTGTACATAGGAGTATTGAATCTCAGAAGGTATGGTTCCATTTGTCACTTACATACTGCATATGCTGGGATGTATTTAATAATAATGTGAACACAAGCATTTACACTGTTATCTGTATACATTAATTAGAACTGTACTGCTGGCATGGCCATGATTGTCAAACCATTTTAGAGATAGCCATGATTGGCAAGACATGAAAATACATGGAAAAGAATTCTGTGTGATAAATATGAACA
Source organism: Protopterus annectens (assembly GCF_019279795.1). Lineage (NCBI taxonomy): Eukaryota > Metazoa > Chordata > Ceratodontiformes > Protopteridae > Protopterus > Protopterus annectens. Next base: position 1,652,602,062 of record NC_056737.1, on the reverse strand, counting down.
ACTGTTTCTGGGACAGGTCCTTTGACAGCACTTTTAGCATTTCAAAAATGTTTTGTTGCAAAAAAGTATAATTTGCCTGTTCTTTTGTGAGGGGGTGGGCTAAGGTGAGTTACTCTTATGGCACTATGAAGGATATGTTGCTCTAGTTACTCTCCTTGTTTTGCATCCTGCCTGTTAGGATTTCACATCTCTAGACTGTTTAATGTTTCTCCAGTGGGTAATACTGACTGGCTACTTTTTATGTTGTATCTGTAAACACTTATTTTGTAGTTATGTAATACTTATGTGTTTTATATGTGTTTTATATGTCTATTTTTAGGGCACCTATAAAAATGCCTATAAAAATGCCAGTGGGAATGGTTGAGTTCATGTCAATGACCTGAGGCACAGTCAGAGGGTTGAGAGGTTGAATCTGACACAGAAGTTGATGTAGAACCATCCCCTGCATTTACATTTGACACAGCCAGTAGGCCTACACTTACGCAGTCCAATGAGCCCACAGATATTGGACAGATGGAGAGCGAGGATATTGATCATGGAAGTGTGGCTACTGCCTGTTGTACCTGGCTGTAGCCAAGGTGTGGATGAGGTGCCATGCTGGAGGATTGATATGGGGTGCTTGGAGGGAGCCTGCTGTTTCTCCTCCTCCTAGTGCAGGTGTCACTTCCTGTGCCCCTCAAAGTATATTTAGGGCCGGCATGGAGACACAGACACATTCCCATATTTGCTTCAGACAAATACGTGACTGCTTGGGCCATGTTGCTGATTCACTGAGTAGGATGAATGACATGTTGGACTGAGGGGGTGTCGCTCATGGAACAAGCAATGTCTGTGATGGAATGTCTGCTGGGAGCAGGATGACATCATTGTGGGCATATGTCAGCCACATTCTCTGCTGTAAGCCAATGTGGCCATGCCCAATCAAACTTCCATAGTGGCAGTACTTCCACTGCTCCATCAGTGAGTGTGCTGTCCACACACATACATAGCAGGCCATGGAATCATGGTCCTGGGCATTCCTCTGAAAGGAGCTCATCTAGCAGACATCAGTCACATTCAGGTAGCAGTACTGCATGTGAGCATAGGGAGCTCATCTAGCAGACATCCGTCACATTCAGGTAGCAGTACTGCATGTGAGCATGGTCCTGGATGTCACCATTCCAGTACAACTCCTGGCACAGCCAGTTCTCATTACTGAGGCTGACAATGATAAACTTCTACCTCTACCATGCACAGCCCACACCTGTCAAACACACCATGATGTAGAGCTAGCACTCAGCTTGGCTGTTTTCATGCACACACACTCATGCACCAATCTCACCTGGGGGATCCCTACAGACACACAGACAACAGTTACTCATTTTGTCTCACTGTCCATTTGTTGTTTTATCCAAATGTCTGACTACTTCTCATTATTAATCATGCACACTCACCAGCCTTTTGTGTCAGTCTAGGCTTCCTGCTCCCCCGCTCCCCACAACACCTGGTGTAAGTGATGATAACTGTGCTACATCCCTGTGTTCTACCTTTCTGATTCAGGGATACAAATTTGTGTCTGATGCTCAAGGTGCATAGCTAACTTACTGCTTAGTATATCTGCATGTGTGGTGTTTAACTGGTCTTTGTACATTTAACTTATATTGGCCTTGGAAAGTCTGACAGTTGATTGCATCAAAATGTCACAGCTTTATAGTTAATGCTCTTGTGATGGTTGTTAAGTAAGAAATTGCAGTATGTATAATTGCTTTCTAACATGTCTCTTACAGGACTTTCCAGTCAAAACATATGGTGCACATCAAGGGTCATGCCATGATATTCAGATCTAAGGACTGTATAACAGCAGAGCATTTCTTTTCCCGTTTCTTAGTTTTCTTCAATTAAATTTCTTTTTTTTTTTTTTTTTTTTTTTGCCATTTGCACAATGTTCTACATAGCACAAACACTAGAACTGGAGAACCCGGACCAGTCAGGAAGCAGACAACCAAAAATACAAAATATACTGCATACTATATTCCTGCCAGTGTATTGCTGCTATGTGGACTGGCATGGCCTTCACTTTTGCCTAAAACACATACACAAAGGTCTGTACATTCAACAAACCCGAAATTGCATTGCTTGTCAATGTTACACTCTGCTTACGATTATGCATTGCTGAGCACCATCTTTGTGCAATGGTAAGCATCATGCAACATGTTCAAACAGTGTGAACACTTCCAGTAAGCACGATAACTGCAATTAGTGGGAAACCATCATTCTACATTGGTCTTGATCATTGGTAGATACACCAGACATTCATGGAGAGGGAGTGAGATTCTGTGCTCAAAGATGGGGTTTCCAGGAGTCCAAAATGTTTGATGGACTCATAGTGAAGGAATATGGGCCCAGGCAGAGGGACTATTCTGACTCGGAGTACAAGTCAATGGCAGGGGATAGTCTTGCTGGGCTGTGATCAGTGCTACTAGCATCCCCTGCAATGGTGAGCAAAGTAAACACCACTAAACAACCTCTGGAGGAGGACGGAGGCATGTAGGACTGGAGACACCTCACAGATGTGTAAGTATCAATTACCGAGACTATTTGTAAGAGTCAAAAGCTGAATATAGTTAGGACTGGTATTCATAATGGTATTCTGCTCTGTTCTGTTTTTTTTTTTCCACAGGTGTCACAGAAAGAGAACTGAATGTTAATACCCATGCCACTAGATTGGACTGGATGACAGAAGCTTGTGGTATGTGTGCAACAGAACAGTAATGTTACTGTAGCATTAAATGTTTAAGATAGTTTTTGGAAGTATCTTATAGAGTTGTATCAAAGTTAGCACACATATCTCAACTGCAAAATCAAGTATGTATGCATTACTGTGAAGCACTAGCCAACAATCCAATATTCTAATAACAAAGTGAGCCGGCATCTTTCAACTGTAAAAGCAAACTATGCATGCATTAGTCTGTAGGTCAAACCAACAGTACAGCATTAGACAGTAGTCAGATGTTGTGGGTTCACATAGAACACTTCCCAGCTATACAGTACTGTTAATTTGTCATCAATATTTAAGGTAAATTCAAACCTCTATACCAGTGGCACAAATGGCCTGCTGTAAACTGTAATCTGTTTAATTGGAACATACATATGTGCAAAATATGCACACATAAAGGATTGCTTTCTGCAATCTATAGTGTAGTGTGCATCTGTTATGAACTGGGTAGTCTTAAAAATAAAAATGTTATTTGTTAGGAGTTGGTAGTCTTAAAAGTAAACAGAACAGAGTCAAATAATTGTATCAGTGCTTTGTATTTCCCATATAAAGTTACTAATGTTATCCCTTTTTCTGTCACTCCAACCCTTATCTTTTCTTTTTTCTTTCCACACCACAGTGTAGTAGGCCTGACCCAAAGCATCCTCCTGCCCTCACTCCACCTGCTATGGCACCTAGGCCCAGCATGTCTGGAATGTAACCTGGCAGCACCCCCTCTGCCTCTCCTGCACTACCTGGCCCTTCAGGTAGTTCTGCCCCAAAGGAGAGGCCAGTGGTTCCCTCTGGGAGCAGTGGCGTAGGTGATGATTTTATCACCTGCGATGAAGTCCCAGGGCTAGTGTGTAGGATTATGCACTGCACTGTTGTTGTATGCCCATGCTGGATAGAGATGCTGCTCTCCATCATTGTACTTAATAACATGAGAAGAAGATGCAGACATCAGGCACTTCAGCCATCAGCACAGTGAGGCGATAGTGATGATATTCCAGTGGGGATGAGGACTCAGTTCTCACTGTCACCCAGCTTGACAACCATGAGTTCTCGATGTCCCCACCCTCACCCCAACCATGATGTTCACCAACCTCTTGCATCCTTCACCATCCCTGTGTCTTGTCTTGTTTGTCCTGTCTGTCTATGATTGCTTCCTCACCTATCCAATCTACCTGACCCAGACATACCCACGTCCCTTCCCCAACATTCCCCTCTCTCTTTCTCTCTCTTTCTCAAAAAAAAAAAAAAATGGGCACCTGTCATAACAAAAGAAAAATTGTCCCATTTATAGCTCTCCATTTTGAACATGTTCCTTCTTGACACACTTGATTCGGTACAATTGCTTATACAACATGATTGTGCTGTGTTCACCTCTCTCTGGAGGTGACAGTAAAGAGTCAGCTAATATTCTGCACATACAATCATTTTTTACAGTTGATGAAATGGATAGTTATAATTCTTTCCTACCTCCCTCCTGCACATTTCTTCCCTCCTACCTCCCTCCTGCACATTCCTTCCCTCCCTTCACATTGTTCTTAGCCCTGCTTGCTCCCCATTAAAAAAAAAATCTGCCAGGTAGCTCCAAAACAGTAAGGCATGTTACAAAAAGCAGCTTGCCATGTCAGATATGTCTGCTCCTCCAATCATGAGGTTAAGGTGTTGCTGAAATGGGTCAAGACAGCAGTGTGCATATCTTTTTTAAGTTCTGTGTTACAACACACAATGCCATTATATAAATCTTATTATGGAGAACTGGTAAAGCATTATTTGATAATGCCATTTCAACTGTTACAATATCTCCTTTGCTCAGTTCTGTATTATACAGTGTATGACCAGCTTTGACTGAACAAGCATGAGAGAGAAGATAAGCATGTCTTTGGCAAGTGCTGGGAATAAGAGAACTGATCTGTGCATGAAGTCATTTGAGGAGAAGAGTCATTCTATAATGAACAATAAGCAGGCTATCCAGTGATTCTGCAAAGCAACATACACTTAGACAGCCATTGTGTAGTACATATTGTGTTTATCAATGCTTGATTTATTGACTGATAGTTAACACTGAGTATTCAGGCAATGAACTGTTAACAAGCTGTTTCCTGTAGTCCAAACATTGATTTTCTCAGCCTGCAATCGATAACTGTATGATTCTGTGTAGCTAACTTAACCATGAAAGTGGGCCTGCACTGACATTTAAAAGGTTCTGTGTGGATCTGTGCTGTAGCATGGCTGACACTTACAAATAAAGGATTAGATAAAACAAGAACACTAAACATATACTTAGGGACAATGATGCTGGCATTCTTTTATGAACTGTGCTTCACTACAACTTAATGAACACTATCACCATTTGGAACATCTCCTGACTATTCACCTATGGATTATATCACAATGCCATGCACTCACGGAACAGATTATCTGACAAATACTGCCAAAGTTAAAAGCACTGCATGCTGGAAAATTAGCAAATGAACTCAAAGTTGCTTCTCTCAATCTCATCTTCCTATCAGTGCACATTTGTATGCCTGAAGACAAATTGCACAGCCAATGGTAACTGTACATTTTAATGAATTTCCTCCAGCAAAGCTGAATGAAGACGGTAAGGGCATGGTTCTAGAGCAGCTAAGCAGTAGGGGCAGATGTTGTGATCGTAACCTGTACTGAGCTGAGCCATGGGGAGTCATGGGGAAATCAAGTCTATTAGAAGAGCTCCTTTATACTCTGTCTTTTCTATTCATGTTTACCTATCAGTTATTGTCTTCCTTTTATGTAATAGTATATTACTGTTCATATTTGCACATGTACTAGTGTTCATTTTATATTCTTTATTTGTTTTCTTGTTCAGTTATTGATGATTAAAGTTTTACAAAAATGTTTTGAGTTTTACAGGCAAAGAGATATTTATTGGAAGGGATGGGTAAGAGTGTAGGACAGATATGAAGTTACAGGAAACAAACTAAAAAGAATCTATATCTAGCAGAAGGAATATGTGGTGCCGAGATTAACTGGTATAAGTGAGGGCCAGGATAAGAAAGAGAACATTAAGCTTTATAGGGCCACAGGAATTGAGACCAAGTGTCTGTGTTAAGAAGAGAGCAGATATATAGGGCCAGTGTGATTTAACAAATCTGTATGGTTTATATGTTGCAGGCAGCCCCCTGCAATAACTTTTTTGTTTCAGTTTACATTGCTACTCCATCTGTCTTTGCTGATTAAAAACTACCATCCATAATTCCACTATCTGTTTCATTACTTCTTTCATTGTTCTACTCCACTTCTAAAAATAGTTCTTCTTTATATCTACTCTGAATTTCTTAAAATTTAACAATTTATTTACTTATTAAAAACTGTAATCAAGTTTAGAATAGACCCTGACCTAATACAGCCTCATCACAATCCATTTTCAGTATATGAAGTCAACAGCTGTCCGTGAGTTTCTTTCAACAACCCTCACCATTTTCCACCTCTCTGTCTACAAAACAATTATTCCCGCACATCTGCTTTGAGTTTTTTCAAATAAAAAAACTATTTATTTAAAGATATAAATATACTGAATGCTTATCCTGCCATAATATAGCCTCACCATATTGAAGTCTGCTCCATTCATTCATTTGAGTCCTCTGACCCCCCCCCCCCCAATTGTTTTGATGTTATCATCCACCTCTGGGGTTTGGTGAACATTTGGCAATATTATTTTTTCTAAAACACTCTGATATAGAAATACAGACAGGGAAATGTCAAGTATAAGCAAAAGGTTTTTGTTAGGATGTGGATGACAATGACTGAGGGGAAGATTTGTACAGAAATATCTACTGTATATCTGAACATATCACATACACATTGTTTTAGGCTATATGCAAGTCGGTGAATGAGACACTTCAGTAATTATAGAAACAGGCAAACCTTTCCATGACATGGGAATATGAAAATCTGTGATTTAGCTGTGTGTTTAAATAAGTCCTTCCTCATTAAGGGCGTTAAATAAATCAGCTACAGATGTCATCAGTGAAAATAATATTTCTGATAGTATAATCGTAAATCCATCTGCCATGACAGAAACATAGGCATTTCTTCCCTGCCTTTTATTTCTGCTCAAGCACTAGATAAAGAATTGGTCATATTGCATTGTGATGTATTTCATTCCTATTAGTCCATTTAAGATATATTTTGAAACCTTACTTCTCAATGAGCCATTTACTAACTGCAAACCAATACACTGCTCCTTTGTGTGTGTGCGTGTGTGTGTGTGTGTGTGTGTGTGTGTGTGTGTGTGTGTGTGTGTGTGTGTGTGTGTGTGTGTGTGTGTGTGTGTGAGTGTGCGCGTGTGAGTGTGTGGTCATTCTTTTACTTTTAAACTTTTGGAATCTTTAATATAAAGTGACTCCACAATAGCTCTAATGGTGCAATATGATACATTACAGTTAAAGCCATGTTAAAAGCCATGCTTTATTCTTTGCTTTGCATCTTCAGTAGAGAGAAGTAATACACATAATTCAGGTGCCTGTGCAATTTATGCTACTATGCATGAACCTGCCAAGCTTTAATGTGTACAGCTGTTCACCAGATCTTTTCACTTTAATGACAGTCAAGCAAGACTTTTTTTCCCCAGCTGAAATAAATAACATAACTTTTGCAGTACAGTAGTAAACCTGAGGCAGTTATGCTTTCCAGAACAGATTTGTAGTAATTAAAGCCAATTCATCATTATAAGACATTACAGAATTATCAAGTACACCTGCTATGCTTTCTCAAGGACAGAAACATAGAATATTCTTCATATTTACAGTATTACATCACATGAATATATGCCAATGTACTTCACTAAAGTGGGCCTCCCAAAACATTGATAGGTGGCCTGATCTCAATATTTTCAGTGGTGTTAAATACTTTCAGCACGGTCTGTTAGTTAGAGAGAGCTTTATCAAAGGTCAGACGTTATTCAGAATATATGTCTTAAGAGATAACCAACATATATAGCACTGCATTGCATGTGCATCTTCAGATATTTCGTAGAAGTGTTATGCGCACTTTGTTTAATAAGACTGGCAGACTGCTGTTGTCTAAGAAAATTACTGAGTGTAAGTCTGCTGAGAGGTTCAGTTAGGCCTTTGGCAGATAAGAGAGAGAGAATAGTTTGGTGTCATGGGAGTGCTGAATCATGCAGATGTTAAGAGGAAGCTATAATTATCATTTGGGTTTGGTATTCTACAGGTGTTTTTCCATCGGCATTGCCATATGTTTTTATTCACAAAGACAATTACAGGGCAAATTATTTTGCTCTCTGAACCTGTTAATGAGTAATTATTACACTATTGTGTGTTTTTGGAAAGAAGGAAGTCACAGGCATGAAAATAATATTTGGTTATTTAATTTTACTGTTTTATTTTTAATGTTTTTTGAAGAGGCAATTTCAGTAAGATACCACATCAGCATGTTTGTTCCACACATTCAAAAAGAATGTATGCCACAAAACTTTATATTCGATGTATGAGTACAGACCATGTTCATGAATAATAATCCTTGTGACATTTTCAAGTTGTTTTAGATTGCAACGAGATGTAGTTTCTTAGCTAGTTTCATAGCAATTCAGAAACAAAGGCAGATTATTGACATTTCTAAAGGTTGTCCTTTCTCTTCTTGGTAATATTATATAACAATATGCTACACACCTTTCAGTATCAGAAACAACTTTATAATGCTTTTAAGCATCATTACAAAATCCAGTGATTGTTGTATGTTCACATAAGTGAGTATAAAGGAATGTCATGTGCCTAATAAATGAAAGGCATTTACTTTTCCATGTTTCAAACAGTAGTTACGTACTGAGACATGTCCAGCTACAGGATGAGTGTGATCCTTCTTCTACTGCCAAAATATTTGAGGCAATTATTCCGTGTTTTTAATGATGGGCTGCACAGTTTCAGGTCTGATATGCTAAGGATATGGGTTTACTAGTGCAGTGAGAAAGTCAGTGCGTGGAGTTAAAAATGGTTGGATTACTGGAGCTATATTCTTGAATTTCTCAAAATAATTTAGGACTTATAGGAACTAGGTATTAGCAGAGCTGTAACTTGGGTAGCATTAAAGGAACATCTGCTATTGTTGCAATCTGTAAGGGGGTAAAAAGCAATTGCCAATGGAGTGCAAGCAGAGTTGGAGACACAGTTATTGTCCTTCAGTGAGAGGTATTAGTGACTGTCTTGGTCAAGGTGAAAATATGCTATAGGGAAACACAGGTAATGTGCTTTGAGGTTAAACCAAGCAGGAGTGCTAAGGTTCACGTTAGGCTCTCTTACCTATTTAGTATGTATAAATGACACATGAGGATCATGTGATCTTTATTGTTAAATCTTCCTTATTATTTTTTTTTCTTTTGAATCAATGCTGAAAGCATTAGCCGCACTACAGGATAACATTGTTACATTACATACCCGGATATTTCAACAAATAAAGCACTCCCACTAACAAGAGAGCCAGGCATCTCATCTTACTTCAGAGAATAAAATGTGGTGGAGGCAGATTTGTAACACAATGCTTACAACTTCTCTTGAACAAATATCCACTCCAAATTAAGCAATGTAACACACTTTCTTCCTTCAAAAAGGAATTAGACAACTGGATGGGTATTCACAAATACTGCTCAGGTATGACAGGCCTGTTGCTCCTTGATAAAGGAGGTAAGATCTAAAAGTGGGTACTGGCAAGTCATAGATGTCCACTGGGTCAATTTGTCTTATATATTCTATGACTTTTTGAGCTTATGATCTTGATCAGGGTTTTGCTAACCACTATGGCAATCACACATATCACTTTCACTCTTAGTTTTACATTATGTAAAACAGAAAGCAAGTAGAGTCAGTGAAATGAAACATGATAATACCTAGATGAATGAAGCATACCTCTTAATTGTCCAGATTTATGTGGGATGTCCTCAATGTTACCTCATAGTTTTGTTGTGTTCCATCCAAAATTTAGATTTTTTGGTAAATCACTGATCATTACAGTCAGTAATACTAGACATTAGAGTTTCGTATTTCTTATTGCTGAGAAAATGCACATTGATGCAAAGCCTGTTGTTTTATTAACTTTTTAAGTAAGTTAGAGTAATAATTAAAAATGTCCCAGGTTTTGGTGGTAGATCACTACTTTTGGCTTTGACCAGAATTCTTGAGCAACAAAGTTGAGAGGTATCAAAAAACATCAGATTTTATTAAAATATTTCCCAGAATTCCCAGAAAGTAAATCTAGTAAAGAAAAGCAAGAAGTCATGTGTAGTGTAACATGCATATGTCATCTCTATGCTATTAATTTAATGCCACCTTATGACACTTTTTGATTTTCTTTGTAAGGAGGCTAGCACTCATGTTAACTCTACCAAAGAGCACATATTTGTAGAGCTACATAAGGAGATGCAAATGTATGTGTGTGTGTATGTGGGGGGGGAGTGGTAATGTACTCAGAGTTGGATATAGCACTAGGTGACCTAGGCAGTTGCATACACCAATTGGCTGGGGGGGGGGGGGCTGCCACAATGTTTAATTCTTAATAAAATATTTAAAAAATAATTTATTCTTTAAGGACACACTCTGCATCTTTGCACGGCAATATGGATTTATACATTGGAACTTCCTGCTACTTCCAAGTATGGTTTGCTGCTACCTCAAAATAGAAGTGTTTACTGCTGTTGAGCACAGGATGGCTAGCTAGACTGGGAAAGACAACAGAGCCTTAGGTAGGTGTGCCGGCAATGACCTAGTTAAGGAAGGTAGGCTAGTTAATTAACTTGCTCAGACTCAAACCCTTTACCTTGGTTGTAGGCAAAAGACTTAATCCTCTACACTAACTGTCAGACTAGCCAGTAGGGTGCATTTCAAAGAATTTGAGTTTCAGTGAATTTTCAAGGAAAGTGAGCTTCAAAGGAAAAGAAGTTTACTGTTGCTCATGCTAAATTTGTTTTCAGTATGTCACTGTTTTGTTTAGCAAATGGCTGTCAGTGTTTGAGCTCAATTGTTTGCAAGCCATGTTAGTAGCACAACAGGGAGCATACTTTCATTTCATGTGGCAAACTGTGGGTTCTACTCCCACATCATATTGATGGATTACTGATACTTAGGGTGGGTATTACACTCTTGAGCGTGTTGATCTTTGGATGAGATGTTAGATTTAAGCCCTATGTGCATGCGTTATTGGCAGATGATATGCAATCTTTTACATCCACCTAACCTATTGGAAAGAGTAGGGGGAAGTTCTCCAGTACCCTGGCCAAATTTCTCCTAGTAATATATAAATACCACCAAGGATGTCCAGTGAAGATATTCTACTAGCTTAGTGAGATTAGTCTGGTCACCAAAGGATAATTAAATTAAAAGTTTTAAATTAAATCCATATGTCTACATTCATTTCAAAAGTAAAGGTGAAAATAGCATGCATGCTGACATATTTAAGCAGTGTCTATAGTGACTGGGGGGGATAAGTAATGGGACACCAGAATGGCTGTGAGTGGGCAGTTCTGGTCCATTCATATCCCTAGGGCCCCATCCGACCATGATCCACTTCTAAATGTAATTACAAAGGAGAAGTCACAGCAAGGAAAAAGTTTAAAATATTGCTATTATAACGGTAGAAAGTTAGTAGAAATGTGTTTTGTGATAATACTTCATGTGTACGTAAATAGCATGAATGCACATTTTTTTGTGTTAGTTTTTTGAAAATACTTCATCGTTTTTAATGTCAGGGTTCATGTTTTACTATTCATGCACATTTACGTTTGCCAGAGGCCTAGGTTGGGCCATACAGTTGAAATCGTGTGTGTGTTTGGAGGGGTATCCACTAGATGGGCTGTGCAGAGCTGATGTGTGTGTCTGGAGGTGACCTGCCTGTGATACAGATGTGTGTGTGTGTGTGTGTGTGTGTGTGTGTGTGTGTGTGTGTGTGTGTGTGTGTTTGTGTGTATGTATGCACAGAGTCACGCCATGTGGCTGCCCTACACAAGGGTATGTTGCACAGCTGTGTACCATACATGGCAGGGTGTCCAGGTCACCATCTCTGGCCATGAACATGGGAACTGGTCCTGCCAGGGGTATCACTGGCACCATCAGGCCCAGGGCTAGCTGCAGTACTCCTTCCTGATGGTGACTGCTGTATGTTGGATCTGTGCCCCTGACCGAACTGGACATGACCATGTGGCCATGGCCTGCTCCAGTGTGATGTGGACAGCAACGCCCCCTTTTGGTAGTGCTGATGCCACTGCTACTAAGGAAGTGTGAAGGGACATGGCCCCATAGACTCCTAGCTGTTGTTGGTGATGACCTATGTCCATGTGGCCAACGCTCATCCACACCACATGCTCTAGCACAGACATGCCACAGTCGAGGATTGCCAAGGTCTCAGCCCACCATCTATTCATCGCCCCAGTATTTTGACATGTGGCCGCAACAAGGTCATGTATGTCACCACGTAAATCAGGGAGAGTTGCATCCACCACCCTGATTATTTGTATGTTGTGCTGTTCCCTATGTCCCTGTGCATCCATGACAGCCTGGAACATGTGTTTTGTGACTCCTTCTGTGGCACTTGTGAAAGTGGCCCAATGAGCAGAGTTGCACCTGCAAGCATCCCTGTCCATCTACCTGTGTGGGACCTCGTCTGCACTCTGGCTTTGGCCAGTGAGCACACTCACACCTGCCATAGTCACTACACTAGCCTGTTCAATGCCACCATCTGCCAACTGTCCATTTGAGGTCACTGGTAATGGGGTATATGTGGACATTGTCATTGTGTGCAGGGATGGTGTGGACAAGAGTGGGATGCCAATCAATGGCACAGATTCATCCCCAGACAACCCACCTGTACCTCATTATTCCTATCATCATTGTCAAAGTCTGCAGAGATAATGACATCAGTTTCCAAAAGTGGGACCCCAAACCCCATCGCCACCTATGAGGGAAAAACAATATATGTACAATAATACCTGCACTTTGATGTTGGCTGGTACACACACACACACACACACACACACACACACACACACACACACACACACACACACACACACACACACACACACACACACACACATACACACACACACACACACACACACACACACACACACACTTACAGATGAGGTGGCACAAATCTGTTACACAGACCACACATCACCTAAGTTGTGACATGCATGACACATAGCCTTTAACATCATGCATTGCAGTCAGTTTTACTACATGTAATTAACAATATAGATCTCTGGGATACGTAATTAATGTTAGTATGTGATGGACTTTCCCCAGCACAGACTGCACCCATGTACACATCATTGCTGTTCACCTTTATAGCACAGTGGCAAGTACTACAGAACAGACCTCACAACTTTACAGATCCTCGCAGGATGTGTAGAAGTCTGGCTCATATGTTTGCTCTATTTCTCATAACCTATGTGTTTCTCTGATACATAAGTGGGATGATCTGAGGAGTGACATCACTGATTAATGGCATACATTTGGGTGTCAGACCTCCAAACCAGCAGTGAATGTATGGTCACACAGTTCCTGCTACACCACCAACCTTCTAAGCTTACAGTGGATATGATAAGTGTACACAACCCTGTTAACATGTCATGTTCTTGTAATATACAAGATAAGACTGCAATAATACATTCAAATATGTTACACACCATTCATGTGACATATGACCTGTGCAATCCAATCAATAAACACATGTGTTATATGTAAAATATAATGACTGCAATATGTACAATATGGTGATTGCATAAGTGTGCATACCCTTAAAACTATACTTTGTTGAAGCACCTTGTAAGTGACTTACAGCATTCACTCTTCTTTTGAAGGTGTCTATCAGCATGACGCATCTTGACTTGGCATTATTTGGCCACTCTTCCAAGCATAGGTCACACAACTCTGTCAGATTGCAAGGGCAGCTCATGTGCACAGCCCTCGTCAGGACACACTTGTTTTTTTTTTCTATTTGGTGTAGGTCTAGGCTCTGGCTGGGCCAATCCATAACCATGAGTGTGTTCAGGTGGAGACATTCTTAGGTAGCTTTGGATGTATGCTTTGGGTCTTTGTCATGTTGTAGGCTTATATACATCCCCATCCTCAGTATTCTTGCAGATGTCTGAAGAATGTTTGGCAGATGTGGGCATTATTTGAAAATGTTCAGAATTCCCAGCACCATGATTAAAGGCCCTATCCTGGCTTTGGAATAGCATCCCCACAGCGGTCCACTGCCATCAGTGTGATTCACCGTGGGGATGTTGGTCTTCAGGTTATGAGAGGTGTTGCTTGTGCACCACACATACCTTTGGTATTGTGGCTGTGAGGTCGATCCATAGTCTCATTGCACCATAACACATTTTAACACATGCCTTTGGGAGATATGATGTGCTGTATTGCATTTTGTATCTACCCCTGGATGTTCTTTGGTGTGGGGAAATGCGTACATCTTCTGACCCAACCCCATAGGCCAGATGTATGCAGAATATGGGAGAGTATTCCCATAGGTAGTACACAACACCAATACTAGCAAGAGATTCCTGCAATTCCCTCAGTGTTGCTGTATGTCCCCTGGCAGCCTCCCTGACTGGGTCTTGACATGTCTTGTTATCATTTTTGGAGGAACGCCAGGTTCCTTTCAACAGCACTGTTGTCCCATATTCAATCCACCTTTTGACAACTGTCTCCACTGTGTTCCAGAAACAGTGTACACACTCCTGTTATGATGCCAGGTGTTTGTGATATATATATATATATATATATATATATATATATATATATATATATATATATATATATGTATATATAAATTGAGACACATGTCCTTACCTTAGGCCGTATGTTCCCCCATTTTGTTGGCCTCTGTCCAGAAGTCTTGCACTAACAGGTTGTGAGGCATGCTACAGGGATATTATATTCTCATCAGGTAGGCCCCTGTGGTGACCAATGTGATGCAATGATGTGGTAATGTTGTTGTACCCTACTCTTGACTGATACCTTTCAAATATGATATTCTTTTGCTGCTTTGTAAACTGTCTGCAAGCCATGGCTGATGCTGTTGCAGGCAACTGAGCAAATGTCATGATTATCCCACTTGGACAGCTGACTGTTATTTGGTGTTACTCAGAGTGCCTTTACTTGAAGGCAGGTGTGTACTCAAGCAGACTGTATGCTGTCAGTAAATCACAAGCTGCTGCAATAATATATAATTTGAAGGGTGTGCACACATATGCATCCAGCTTATTGTCAGGTTTATATATGCCATATTTGGTGCCCAACAGATTGATTGGTTTTACAGGTGAATTGTTCATGTCATAGGTCACATTACAGTTTGGAAAAGGTGTTGACTGCCATATTGTGGTCTCAATTTATATATATATATATATATATATATATATATATATATATATATATATATATATATATATATATATATCACAAACACCTGGCATCTTAACAGGAGTATGTACACTGTTTATATCAACTATATGACAGTAATGTTTCACACATGTCCCTACCTTAGGCTGTTTGTCCCCCCATTTTGTTGATCTCTGTCCAGAAGTCCTGCACTAACAGGTTGTGAGGCATGCTACAGGGATATTACATTCTCATCAGATAGGCCCCTGTGGTGTCCACTGTGATGCAAAGCAATTAACCCCAACACAAATGAACATGCACATAAAGTAGTATGGCTATGAGTGACAGTTGTGTGCATGGTACACTGCATGGCCTTCACATGCCTGGTGTATTGGCAAACCACAACAGAAGAACTGCATACTCACCAGCTGCAGGTTGCTATCCCACATGCAGACCGGAGGGACTTAGCTAGTTGTGGGAGGGAAGTATTGTCAGCAGACCCAGATTTGGCATTGGTACAGGATGGATGCAGCATGTTTGCACATTTACAGTACAACCCCCAATACTACACAAGTTGCTGTCCTTCACCATAGATATGCATGTCTGTCCATTAGAAAACCCCATCCACCAATGCAATATGACCTGACACATGCACGTAAATACTCTGCAATTATAAGCATGTCTGCTACACTAGTCTAGTAATCTACACTGGGGCCTTACCTGCATACTCCTCATCTATTGTCTGGGTGCCACCCACCGCCAGTATGTGGGGGGACTGTACTCTAATGTTGTACTGGGATGGGTGCCCCAAGGTACCTGAGGAGCTCCTTGGTGGGTGTGAGTGGGGCTGCATGGCCAGACTCACATCTGTGGTTGTGCGGTCTTTGGCTACTGTAGCAGTCTTTTGCCGGGCATGGTGTATGAGGTCACTTTCACGATGCCAGACCTGCTCGTATTATGTACATGCGTGCAGGCCAACATCATTTACCCTGTGGACAAGGTCATCCGACAGGCCGGTCTTCTCCTGCAGATGCTGCTGGCTTCAGACAAGCATTATGGTATGGATCTGTAGTATGGCTTCTATGATTATATTTGTCTCAGTTGCTGAGAAAGTTGACCTTTGCTGATGCAACATTGCACCTGGAAGACATAAACACAGAGACACATCACAGGACCTCATACATTTGGCAACAGTATGCACAGAACCTGCACAGCTACACTGAATACCAGTACCAACCACACACGACCATACCATAATGTATCAGCACTGTATCTGCTTGCAGTGCACTGCTGGTCCTGAAGTGTCATATTCCCTCCAATGAGGGCTAGTTAATTTTGTAATCCTGTGCTCCTCATTCATGTCTGTGTAGAGGGATGACATTGGCCATCTTCCATGTGGATGGGGTGTGGATGGTGTCAAAACTTGGTGTGACTACAGTGTGTAATGGAGCTGGGAGAATATGCCTGAGTTCATGTAGGATGCAGACAGGGATGTTAGTAGGTCCCATGGATACATACATGTGTTGCTTTTCAGTAGGCAATATGTACCTGCTCACTGGTGATGATGGGAGGGGTGTAAGCACGGTGCATATACACCTATAGTGATGCTGAGCCATGGGGTGATGTTTGCCCTAAACCCATCTGCAGCAGGTTGGCTATAGCTATGTTGTGTGTGTATGTGGTCTGAATGGCCACCATTGCAAGGTGGGCTGGTTTGTTGCCTCAGAGGTTGCAGACATATGTGAAGATGACCTTGTGATTGGCCTTGGTAGATGTGTCCAATTTGTACTCATAGTTAGCCTTACAGTACGCCACCTGCGACTTTATATGCTTGATCAGACAAAAGCTGACTTGATGCCAAGTTGGTGCATTCTCCTGATTTGCCCTGTACACCCAATATAGGAACCATGTCTGTGGTTTGTGTATTGCTTCTGTCCACCACATGCATTCAGCCTACCTTGAGGGCGGTGATGTACTGTCGGGTATTGCTGAGGCCATAAAGCTATGTAGATGCTCACATAGTATTGTGTTGTGGGCCTGGACACAGCTGCTAGTTCCAACATATGGGATGCCCTTCATGTGGGCCTTGCTCATTTCCCTTGCCTGAGCGGGGGGCATTATGGAGGTGTGCCGGCTACAGCTTCACAGACAGCAGGTGGAAATACCTCACAGGATAGGACATGTGGAGACAGGCCAACAACATGAGGGACAAAGCTCCAGATTTTGGTACAGATTGTATGTCGTGAGAGCTGTTATACTCATGGAGGGTTGCTACATTGACAGGGTTTTTCTGGACATGCATTTACTGGGTGACTTGACATCTGACAGTGATATGCCTCTAACATACCTCTCAACTGGCATGTTGTCCACAGACTGGCTAGATGTTTGCCTATTATGCTTGGTCTGTTCCTTGAACAGCATCTGTTTTTGTGGGGTTGGTAGGATAATGTGATGATTGTAGTCAGTAAGTGTTGACATCCATTGGTGTTCCAGACATCATATCCTTCGGGGATGTTATGTTACAACAAAACATGTAACATCAGCTACCTTTTCAGTTTGTAACACCATTATGTGTGATATGTCCCTCTTTGCAGCCCCCTGTCCCACAAGTATGCCATGCATTGTCCAGATGTCCTGCACTATGAGGTGCAGAGGTATGGTATATCATTAATTACCAACTGCACTCCAGTTATCATGCCAATGACCTGGCAGTCACCTGACCATGGTATGCAGTGGTGGCCAGGGTTATGTGTCCACACTCTGGTAATTCTGTGGAAATCTGCACATATGAAAGTTATGTATGTTTGGTCATTGTGAACAGACTGCCAAGATTGTGTAGCAGTGTTGTGTGTATATGTTTGTTGAGCTGGGTAAGGAGAGTAGCAGATGTGAGTGCCATACATCCTTTACCTATCTGACTCTGCATGCTGCTACAGCTGCTGGTGGTCTATCAGGTCTGTATGCTTGTAGGGACTGACTGTGGCATGTTCTGTAACACCTCAGGATTCCCAGTACACTGTGAATTGGGGCAGCATATGTAGGGGTAATGTGTGAGTGGCAAACTGTATGTGGTTGCTCACACAGTATTATACTGTTGTGTTCAGTTTACTTACTGATATGTTGCTGTGACTGTGGTGCACTTGTTTGGGGGTATGCACTTGCTCACAGTGCCTGTTTTCCACTAGCATTACATCCTTGTAGTGCCTGTTATATTTGCTAATGCATGTGTACAGCCCCAGAACTGGACCTGGGTAGTGTTATGTGAGTCTAATTGTATTTTCGACATTGCTCGTTAGTTCAGTGCAGTTTCCCTAATGTTGTGTTATGTCCACATATTCATAGGATGTCCAGTTGTCTGGCTGATATCTTTGGTCTGGTCCCCATGACTGTTATGTATGCATGACACATCAATGGGATGATGTGGGGATTGAGGTCAGTAACTAATGAGAAACAATTGAGTCCTGGAATTGTGATATTTCAGTCAATATATGTTAGGACATACACTGTTACTACATGAACTTTCTCAGCTTATCTACTGGCATATTTTGGACATGTCCCTATTTTCAGGCCTTTGTCCCCCACTTTGTCAGGCTTGGTCCAGTTCATTGCACTAAGGGGTTCTGAGCATACCTATCCACTGCCAGATTTTTCATAGAATGTTCAGATGTTTGGCTCATACTTTTGTTCAGTTCCACAATGTATTCCTATTTGTCTGGTAAATCACTGTGATGATCCAAGGATTTGTGTCAGTAATTAAATGACATGATATTTCAGTTTCCATCCTCATATCCTTCAATAATTGTCTGCTGAAACACCCGGGATTCATGAAGCTCGGCGCAAGGCCGGTGTAAGGCCTGCGCCGGCGGTGCAGTGAATAGTCAGCATAGTAGCGCCATATGCATAGTAATGAGAGCGCGCTGCATCCACAGACACGTGCGTAGTGTACGTGAGCGAGCCCAAGAAGGATGCGTCCGGAGGCGTGGCTAAGCCAGCAGGCGATGAGCAACCTAATGTGCTGACTGCCACGGTCCGCCCATAATAGTAATGGCAGCAGCCAGGGCCCGTGCAGAATAAAACGCACGTAGAGTATGCAACATAGTACCCGTCCCAACAAAACGGAGAAGCAAATACAACCCACGAAGCCCTAAGTGTACCCGCCCAAGGAACAAAGGATACGCGTAACACCGTGTTTGTCCCGCAATGCACCGTCAGTGGGCATACCCAGAGAAGGTGTACTGCAGCATGTCAGCGCGCCGCACAGACATAGGAGTAGCGACTAAGGTTACCACCTGTCCCACTTTGCAAGGGGCAGTCCCTCTATGGGCAGTTGTGTCCCGATAAAAAATATTAAAAATGGCAAATGTGCTAAGATTGTAGGACATAATGAAATCCCGTATTTAATGTAATGGTTGCATGAAATGGTTATTTCCGTAACTGAAATAGCTAAATGTCACAAGAAACAGAATAAGCAACCAAACTGCTACAACAATAAGCTTTTATTTAGGCAAACAAGTGAAGTTCTATGCTATATAGTGACCGTGGGTATGTGTCGGCCTGTAAAATCTGATGTGAGTCCCGAAAATGTCCCACCTTGGCCACTGGAAAAGGTGGCAATCCCAGTAGCGACATGGGCATGGTCACCAGGGTTACCAGCTGTCCCACTTTGCTATGGACAGTCCCTCATTGGACAGTTGTGTCCCGCCAAAACTCGAAAAAATGGCAAATGACCTGAGATTTCCTGCCAAAAATATTCCCGCAATATACCTGTAATAGTAGCATAAAACATATATTTTGTATATGAAACACATACATGGCATAAGAAACTGAATAAGGAACCCAAATGCTAACAGAATAAGCATATATTATGGCAAACAAGTGAAGTTCTGTCAACTCCACTTGCTGTGGGTATGTGTTGTCCTGCAAAATCCGATGTTTCCACAAAAGATGTCCCACTCTATGGGCATTGGAAAAGGTGTCAACCATAATGGTCACAAGCAGTAGTGAGAGTACACAGCCGGGTAGCTGTGTTGACATAACAACAGGAAGGAACCAAAATACCCTAAACACAGGCAAACATGTGCATAGCAACATGTCCCACACCCAGCAACGTGTTTGTCGCATACACAGGACGGCATATGTCTAAGTGTAATATCCAGAAGCAGAACCCATGCATGCAGATGTAATACACAATAGCCCCATTGTAGCATGTAAGTCCCACCCATGTACACCTGTGCACCCAAACCAGCTAGCATCCTTGTGCAGCTACACACCTACACACAATGGGCATACCTGAAATGTGGTAAGAAGTATTGTGTTAGGCAGTGCCACGCAGGCAAATATGTACCCCACATGTCACCAACCCACCTCAGGTACAGATATGGAAATGGCTGCATGTGAATGTGTCTGCAGAATGTGTACATCCCGCATGTGGTATGTACCCGTCCAAACCATATAGGTTTGCACACGCCACGGTGCACATAACTGTACACATGTGGACAAGTCGGGTTGTTGAACCACCGCATCGATGATTAGCTATGCAGAGAAGTCAAACACATATAGCGGAACATGTGCCTACCAAACAGGACGTCCTAACAGGGTGCCACAGGCACAGAAGGGGAAGGTGGGACATCACATGTGGAGAGTAGCGTTTCCAGACGGCCAAATACACATGGTCAAGGTAAAGGACGGAACAACATGCATATGGCCGGATGGATGTTGTTAGAAAAATATATATAGAAACACATATGAAGTGCCAGTTTAGAAGCAAAATACTATATAATGCATTGAATTGTACCGTACAATATGGCAGTAGAAATGATCATGCATGTAATTGGTGAAGCGTAGCTGCAGTGTGATCGAACTCTGACCCTGGCAGTAACCAGTACAGCAGGCCTATGTCTCTCAGCATTAATTATCTGCTGGGTTACAGAAAATAAATGTATGTACATGCATAACATCCTCCCTTCCCCTGAGGAGGATGGCCTTGTGAGCTCTATCGAAGATAGAGTACAACTCCTTACCAGAGAGACAAAGGAACGTATTAAGAAATGAACTGACTATTGTATCGAACAGTCCAGGGTCCTTGAAACAGCTACAATCACAGAAGGACACTGTAATTGACCAAGTGCCTTGCAAGGCTGTGTTATTCTCATGGGAAAACATTTTAAAAGCATGACCTCAGCACCCACGTATGTATAGAATATTGCGGACCATAGTGATGGAAATGCCCTGTGACCGACCACGTCAGTAAGGTGGGCAAAAGCTGATTGTAAACACTATATAAAGAAATTGCTTACTGTATAGAGTCAGACAAAACTCTCATACTTGGACTGTATATTATTTTGCCTACCTGTGTACACTACTAAAACGTTGTGAACCCGAGCTTCCTGTGTTATTGACTGTCACTTAGAAAAGCCTACTGATTTCTACAGTCTGGTTTTAACAACTTATTTGACATTGTGGTCTTTCTTAGCTGGAATTCCCTTGGTAAGCTACAGGTCAGAGTGCATGGGTGGTTAGACATCTGCGCAGGAGAATTTGCCTAAATGGTTCTTCTTGAGTGAAAAGACCTCCGACTGAATTGTTGTGTGTAAAGAGGCTGTCCACTGTCTGATCTGTGGCTGAAAAGCGGAAAACTGGATCCCAAGAAGAAAACGTGCAGTCATAAACAGGAGGCAAAGGTAAGGAGGGTTTGCCTCTTTGTCTCTATTGTAGATCAGGGACCAGACTACATTGTGTTTCTGTTAACAGTTGTGATAGCAGGTCGAAGACCAATCCAAGTAGTTTTAAATCTGGACATAGATCAGGGGAACACAGAGTAGAGTAAATAGTCATTGTAGACACTACAGTGGATACAGGGAAGGAGATACCACGTGGTACGAGAGAAGGGTTACGTAACAGTCGTGTAGAGGATATGGGAGATTAGTGCACAAACAGATCATGTGATCCGCGTTTGACGGGTGACGTGAAGTATATGCAATTGCAGAGAGCACATAATGTGAGATATTCTGCAAAATGGGGTAATAAATATGACATTGATGGTATATTAGACAAAATATCGTTACTGAAACATTGGAATCACTGAAAATGTGATGCAGATGTTCTAGGGTAACCACCTGTCCCACTTTGTGAGGGACAGTCCCTCTTTGGTCAGTTGTGTCCTGCAAACAAACTGAACAAATGGCAAATGTCCTGATATCTTAGGACAAAGATTTCTCAGATATCTTCTTAAATGGTAGCATAAAACAGTAATTTTGTATCTGAAACACCAAAATATCATAATAAACAGAATAAGCAACTCAAATGCTACAAGAATAGGTTGCTCTCCTGGCAAAAAGTGAATTGCTGTCCTTAGTACTGGCCGTGGGTATGTTTTACCCTGCCAAATTACACATTCCTAACACTAATGTCCCACTTTCTGCATTTGAAAAGGTGGCAACCCTAAGATGTGCAGGCGAAAAAACAGCGACAATTGGGTATCCGTCAAGCAAATAGGTGGATTGAGGTAGTGAACCGAAGGGAACAGAACACTAGAAATGTGAAAGCATCATACGTACACAAAGAAGATAATAATACAGTAGTAGCGACATCCCCCCCCCACCCCCCTACCACCTCCGATACCACATCCAGGATATGAAGCGGGAGGGCAGGCTAGTCCCCCCCACGTTATCCTGTGGCAACAGAGGTATCACAACGACCAAATGTAAGAGAAGCTATTGAAACCACATCCCGAACTCATAACATACCTAGGGACACTCAAGTAAGAAGACAGTCACTAGAACAGAGTGAGGATATCTGTCAATTAATTGAAGTACCGAACCCTCATGCAGGACAGGAAGGCCAGGACCCAACTTCCTTAGTGTATAGACCGTGGACACCAGAAGATATCTGTAAAGTCACAGAGGGAATTCCCCATCTACAAAGTAATCACTATTCACCATGCAATACCCCTGTATCTTCTGATAGAAAAGCAAAGGGGGAATGGTGGATGGTACAGGATTTACAAGCTGTAAATCATGTAATAATACCTAGGGTACCGATGGTGCCAGACCCACACACTATATTGAATGCTATGAACCCGCCACAGAAGTATCTTACCGTGGTACATATAAGCTATGCTTCCTTCTCAATACCTATACATCCAGATAGTCCGTATTGTTTTGCATGTACATTCAGGGTAACAGATACAGCCATACCCGGCTATCGCAGGGATACTGTGAAAGTACAATGATATTCGCACAGGAGATGGCTAGCAACATTCCGGTGTTTACTCCACCTGGGGCCAGTCAAGTTCTACTTTATGTGGATGATATTCTGCTTGCGGCCCCTACCCAGCAGCAATGTAGGGAAGATACAATAGCATTATTGAAATATTCAGCAGAACAGGGACATAAATTAAGCAAGCATAAATTGCAACTACAGAGAATACAGGTCAAGTACCTGGGATATGTGGTATCCAAGGAGGGTAGAACATTACATGACGATAGGAAGGCAGCAATTTCACAAGCACCCAAGCCAACTACCAAGAAGGGAATGATGTCCTTCCTGGGCCGACTAACATTTGTCAAAGCTGGTTACCAAACAATGCTTTGGAATCTGCTCTATTGTCTGCTTTAATCTTTAATACACCTATGGCAGCACAACATATACTACACTGGATTCCAGTAGCAGAAACAGCTTTCTGCAGACTAAAACGATTGATAGCTTCAACATCTGTATTAGGTCTCCCGAATAATCATAACAGATGTTGTCAGACTGTAGATTGTAAGCAGGGATATATGACGTCAGTCTTGATGCAACAGCATGGAAGTAAGCAACGCCCCATAGCTTACTACTCATCGCAGTTGGACACTGTGGCATGGTCAGTGCCACATTGTGTACAGGCAGTTGTTGCAGCACCCATGGCAGTACAGGCCTCAGCCTTAATGTTATTATTCCACTCTCTCACTGTGAGAGTGTCTCATGCAGTTGCGATCATTCTGCTGCAAGAGAAAATAGCATTCCTGACCTGTGCTAGACATCTGTCTTGTTTGACCATACCCCTGAGTCAACCTCATATGGTGATTGAACGTTGTACAACATTAAACATATCAACGTCATGTCCGACACCTGTGTATGGCACACCACACAGTTGCCTATATGAAATGGAGGAAATAACTCCACACAGACAGGATATCACTGATATACTCTTAGATGATGCAGAGGTGACAGTTTATGTACGGATCATGTAGAAAGAGTCCTACAGGAAAGAATCAAGTAGGTTATGCAGTAGTTATTGATAATGAGATTGTAGAAGCCCAACCCCTGCAGCATAAGGTGTCTGCTCAAGCAGCAGAATCGATAGCTTTAACACGTGCTTGTACTCTAGTGAAAAACTGATGTGTGGACATTTATACCGATAGTCAGTATGTTGTCTGTACAGTGCATGTTTATGAGCAGCAGTGGAAGAATAGGGGAATGATAACATCCACTGGTAAACCGGTCAATCATGCGCAATTGATCTTGAATGCATTAGATTCCATTCAGTTACCCACTAAAGTAGCTAATTGTAAATGTGCAGCTCATACAAAGCAACAGGATAACAGTAGGAAAGGTAAGGCACGAGCTGATGCAGCTGCAAAACAAGCAGCCTCACAGTTGGAAAGTGTCTTTTTGAATGAGGAATGACAATCCTCAGACATTCTAGATGTAGAAATGTTACAAATAATGCAAACATCAACTACGAAAGCAGAAAAGCAGACGTGGGTATGACGAGGAGCAATCCTTGAAGACGGACTGTACATATCCACAGTGAGAAAGCCAATATTAACGTCTAATGTATTCAGATATACGGCTTTGTTGAGCCATGGGTAGAGCCATGTCTCAACAGGGGGGATGGTACAGTTGGTTAACAGAATATCCCTAACATACGGAATTAGGAACCACATACAAACATCATGAGCAGCGTGTCATATTTGCAGTAAACATCATGCACAGGGAGCATTTAAACCGAAGGGAGTGGGTTTACCTACACCACCATAACCGCTCCGCACTATTTGTATGGAGTTTATACAGCTGAATAAATGTGAAGGGAAGAAATACTGTTTAGTGATTATAGATATATTATCAAAATGGGTAGAAGCATTCCCAACCAGGAATCCGGATGCAGCAGCAGTGGCAAAGGTCCCAGTAAATTAAAGTATCCCTAGATCTGGCATACTGTAAAGAAGCTACAGTGACAATAGAACACATTTTGTGAACCAGACAATCCAGCAACCTGGGGGATTATTTGGCATTTCTATGAATATAAATTGCATGTACAACCCACAGTCAGCATGACTGGTGGCGCGGTACAATGGGATCCCGAGAAATAAGTTGAGGAGGTTGGTGGGTGACACCCAGACGAGTTGCATTTGCTGTCTACCTCTAGCATTGCTGAGCATGACAACAGTTCCAAATGTAAAGTGTTTGACCCCTTCGAAGTAGTATTTGGAATGGCATATCATGTGCCAGAGTGGAAAGCTGTCATGCCTGCAGAGCTGGAGGTCGATGGCTCATTAGCAGGTGACATGAGAGGATTGTTAACCAATAACACTGTTTTGCAGTTAAAGTCTTTTACAGATAAAGAGCAAGCGAAGCCGGACGCATAGCTGACTCCAGTATCCTGTGTGTATTTCACTGTTATCCAAATAAGATAATTTCCGAGTCCAACGTGTGAAGGTCTGTACCAGGTACTGTTGGCAATGCCTACTGCAGTAAAGTTTGCGGAGAGGTCGTCCTGGGTTCACCTCACATTTTTCAAACCGGTAAAGGATATCAAGTCTGATTTACATCTTGTAGCTGATATACCATAGAGACTGAATCACCCGGGCCAGACTGTATAACAATACAAAGCAACCCCAAAGACATTTGGTTTACTGTCCTACTGATCATACACCTATTAACCATGTTTGTTTTGACTTTACATTTGCTGGGACCTTACCTGCATATAACTACACAGATACAAATAGTGATACGTGATGAACTGGCCACAGAGTGGCATCCAAACTTCAACACATACCTAGGCATGACGTGTGTGCATGTACAGACTATGAACATTTTAAATTGCTGTGTTTGTACTGCCATACCTACATCATATGGAGGGCTTCCGATGTATGTTGTCCCCTTGGGGATAGATTGAGACTTGTGAATATTTACACTTTGATACAGGTTCTGTGAGATCACAGGACAAAGTGGCACTGTACTTACCTGTTACACAAAAAGGAATTGTTTGTTTTCATAAACATGATACAGTTCAAGTTGGTGGGAGTATTTGTAACATAACTGTGTCTTACAAATGTCATATAACAGCCAAAGATCACAGTACTAGTTGTAGCACCATTCATGATTTGTATTGAAGCTTCATGAGAACAACGTGGAAAGATGTGCAGAAACATCCTGAATTGTATAAACAGTCCTCTGTTATAGACAGGAAAATGTTACATGCAGAGTTAACCTGCATCAGTAGTAAAGTAGAATATTGTTATTTTGTTTGTGGGAAAAAAGCATATCAATGGTTACCTGAGAATTGGTCCGGCAGTTGTTTTTTGGGTTATCTGGCACCAGTCACATGACATACTGCACAATTGCCTCTGGGTACGAAACGAACTATAAGACATATAGCTCGAAGAACTGGGAACACAGTCGAGAAACCTACTAATCCAGTGGGTGAAATGGAAGCTGTTCTGAAAATCCATTCTTCTGCAAGAGATAAAGGAATATTGACTCATATGGACTTGAGTGACAGTGTTATATCCTGGGCTGGAACACTCCCAGCTTGTGGAGTAGTGAAATCAATCAGGGAACAGAGGAAGTTGTCAAAACCTGTCGGAGGAATGAGCAATGTGACATTTCGCTCTTGAACTTGTGACTGATGAACTGGATGCAATGAGAACTGTTGTGTCACAAAATGTAATAGCGCACGACTGCACCCTGGCGGCGAGAATTGGTACGTGCGCGCTTATCAAAGAAGACCGCTGTGTCTAAGTACCACATAACATGAACAATATCAACGCCCACCTAGAGGTAATACAGCAGGTGTCATCCATGGCGGAACCAGGCCCAAACCCACTGACGAACCATTTCCACAAACCATTTGGTGGATGGGGCTCAGTCATACTGAATATCTTGATTGCCATTTGTGTTGTTCTGCTCATATTGGGAGCATGTGTCTGTTGCGGGATACTTTGCATGTAAGTATTAGTCAGGGACTCTGTTGACATATCTGTAACCGAGACTATGTATCAAGACCTGTAGTGGTATTTGTTAATACAAAATGAAATCCTTTCTGAAATGTACAACAAATGACTTGCCTAGTTAAACGTTCCAGAGAGGAAGAGGCTAGGGAATGAAATAATGTTGTATATGTTTCTGGATAGAATAGAAGCAATCAAAGGAGGGAGAATGTTAGCAAAATATATATTTAAACATATATATGATGTGCTAGTTTAGAAGCAAATAGTGTATAATGCATATTATTCTATTTTACAATATGGCAGTAGAGCTTATCATGTATGTAATTGCCTGTAGTGTAGCTGCAGTGTGATTGAACCCTGACCCTGGCAGTAACCAGTGCAGCAGGTGTATGTCATTCAGCATTAGTCATCTGCTGGGTTAGAGAATAATAAATGTATGTACAGGTATATCTGTCATCCTTCCACTGAGGAGGATGGCCTTGTGAGCTCTATCTAAGACAGAGTACACCTGCTCACCAGAGAGACAAAGGAACCTAGTAGGAAAGGAAGTGATGACCGGATCTGAACAGTCTTGGAACCTTGACAGAGCAGAATTTACCGAAGGACATTCTAATTGACTATGTGGCTCGCAAGGCTGTGCTATCCTCATGGGAAAACATTTAATAAGCATTACCTTAGCACTGTTGTAGGAATACAATATTGTGGACTATAGTGATGTAAATGCCCTGTGACTGACCACATCATTAAGGTGTGCAAAAGATGATTGCAAACACAATACTCATACAGCTGTTACTTGTATAGAGTAAGACAAAACTCTAAACTTGTACTGCATAGTTATTTGCCTCCTGGTGCACAGTAGTAAAACGTTGTTAATCTGAGCTTCCTGTGTTATTGACTGTCATTTTGAAAAGACGAATGAGTGTTACAGTTTGATTTAAACAACGAATTGACAGATGTGTATGTTCTAGCATGGGAATAGGTCAAGCCAACCACCACAATCACCATGTGTACCACATACAAACAGCCAGTAACACGCAGTAGTAGTGCATGAAGGCATACACGACTGTGGGAATAGTACAGGACATATGGCACGTGCCAAGTGCAGATGCATGACACAAACCCCAGGATGGGTGTCCCTGCAAAGAGGAACATGTGCCAACCACACCTCCCACAGATGTACCGCAATAAAACACATGCCAAACACACAGAAACACTACCGTCCAACACACGACTGCAACGGAGCCTGGTCAAACACCAACATGAAGCATGCACAAACAGGGACTTGTGTAATTGTTGCCTTAACACCCCCCCATAGGCAAAAGAAGAATAGAATGGACATATGCATGTAATGTTGTGAAGGATGTGTGGTAGTCCTCAGTATCACAGTGTTAGGGACACAGATACACTGTCATCAACTGTGATGTATGTGCACTGTAGACAGCATACCTGCAAGTAATACAGAGGACAATCATGTGCCACAGAAATATACACTTGAGAAAGAGGATAGAGGATAGACAAGTGTAAATGGGACAAACTATGAATATAGGTTCATACGTCCATAGGTACAGGGTAGGCCATCGACCCAGGTTCAGCCATAACCCTACACCATAGTTAGGATTACTTTGCCAACCTTCTGTGCCGGAGATAAAATACTTATGATATTGCTGTACCTCTGTCAAGCAGTGATAATGATGTAATCCCGGGCCTATATCTGCAATTCCCCATCCAATGGACAACATACCCCGAACAAGGCTAGGAAGGATCTCTGTCTCACATGTACTGCGATGTAGATCCACAGCATTGTGAGTGTCCGGGTGACATATGTGTCACTCCAACACATCCCATTAATGACCGTGACAAGGTTCATGTCACCTGCCCTTGTGGTTCTGAGGGATGCAGATACAGTAGGTGAAGCATAGACATGACATATGGGTTGACATGGCCTCGTATGTCAGGCACAGGTCAACACTAAACAACAGGTATGTGACTGAATGGGGCAGGGTCCTACAAGTGGGGCAGCATTACACAAATCCATGTCACCCTGCATCTGTATGACAATTAACCTATGAGGCCTTCCCAGCTGCTGTAGGTGTTGGGTCAGATACCCTCCGAATGGGGCAATGTAGTAAATCATAGGTGTAACACGTAATGGGTACAAGGGGACAATGACCTACCCTGATGTAGATGTGAATCCCTGCACAAACAGGTGGGCAATGTACAAGTCCCATCGAACCACGATAGCAACGTGTGTGTTGAACGAATGGTGACCGACAAACTCTGTCCCCTGATCCCTGGTAATCACCCCTGCGCTCAGTGGACAGCCACCTATATGCTGGACAGGGGTGACCTAGTACTCCTCGACAGGTATGATGTTGCATTACTTAGCATTTAGCTGTGGGACATGTCCCTGACAGCAGATATGCATATCTGGGAGGCCCCTTTGAAGGATATCTGTGTCAGATGTCCGTCCCACTATGGCACCTGTTTCGCAGTCATCTACAAACAATGTTGCCCATAACACCCCTGTGTGTGCCTGTACTGTGGAAATGTAGATGTATGAGAGGAGTGGACCCAGGGAAGGGCCCCATGGGACACCGCTTGCGACAGGCAGTAGGTCTGACATGCTGCCAGCAACTATGACCACGTGGGTTGTGTTACATAGACAGTTTACAACACATCCTGTGATGTACGTGTTCACATCCCAGCCAATGGGTTTATCAACGATACCTGAGGGGGGTAATGTGTTGAAGGCCTTTGCCAGGTCGAGGTAGGCTGTATGGACTGCAAGACCCCCATCAATGGCCTCGGTGACTGTCCCGAAAATGTTAACCATGATTTAAAGGCATGAACCACCCCTGAACAAGCCAAATCGTGTTGGATGCAAAGTATGCATGTCCCCTATGCCTTCATCTATGAGCCGCAGTATGATCCCTCCCCATGTCTTTGCAGATAGGTCTCCTCATGGTAATGGGACAGTAATAACCAGGGTCAGTGGAGGCATTGGCCCTGTGACGTGGGACTACAGTTGCCGTGCGACACAACCTGGGTACGTTACCTGAGGTGAGGCTACAAAGAAATAGCTGTCCTAACTGTGGGTGTAATTCCTCAATGAGATAGTTGAACAAACAAAAGATAAAAAAAGCAGCTATACCAAGACGCTTGCTGCCTCCTCTCACAGCACAGATCAGCTAAAAGAAACGGAGTCCTTTAGTAAAATCCACAAATTTATTAAACCACAGTTGAGCGCTTTCTCTCGCCGAATGCGAGCTTCTTCAGAACAAACTATTCATAATGTAACAAAGTTTATATACTAAAAATGGCGCCAAATTCAAATAATTACAGCTATTATCCAATTACTATGTTTAAACAAACACTGCTTGTTCGCATTACATAGATATACACTATTCATAAGTCACAATACATGTTATGTTAAAATATTAAAATTCATTTAAATAGAAAAAATGCATACACTATTTTATTCTAAAAGAAGAAGTGGTTTGATAGACAGAAAATCATTTATCCCTGGGTATGTGGTGGCATCTGTATAAATTTGCGACCACAATTCTCTGTATGCCAGATAGTTCTTAGAATTTCCTCCCCTGGGATTATTCCTAACTGTTTCTAAAATTGAAAACTTAAAAGAATGATCTGTGCCATAGTCTAAGATGTGTCTGCAAAGGGCATTTTTTGTGTCCTTCCTTCTTATACTGTATATGTGGGAATATATTCTTTGTCTTAATTTTCTCTCTGTTTTCCCTATATAATAGGCCTGACAGAGAGAACAGACCGCTATATATACTAGCATAGTTGAATTACAATTTCCCTTAGAAAAGTATATTTTAGTATGATTTATGTTATTCAACAATATATATTCCATATCGTAAATGAAAGAACACTGATTACAGGAACCACATTTCGAACTTTTAGATCTTACTGTTATATTACTTTTGTCCGAGTGGCCACTACATCCCCCTTTTCGCCCTATCATCTCTGGCAGTAAAGCTAAAACGTTCCCTATAGGAGTAGTCATTGATACTTCATTGAAGTTTATTTATAACAATCTTAAACATATGGTGAAGGATTCGTGGGAATTTTTGAAAAATTTCCCTGTCACCTTAGACAATAAGAATTTGATTTTTAGTTCTATTGATGTTATAGATCTGTTTAGTAGTATTCCAATAGAGGAGGGCCTCGAGGCTTTTAGTAGAAGTCTTAGGAAACATACTATGCTAGGTTGGGATAAAATTTCAGTATTTACTGAACTTATGAGTATTGTTCTTGAAAACAATTTTATTTTTTATCAGGGAGAAATCTTCAAACAAACCAGAGGCGTAGCAATGGGTGCGGCTTGCGCACCCATCTTCGCTAATCTGGTTATGCTGGATTGGGAAGAGAATCAGATATTTAACAGTCCATCTTTTGCCAATATTATGTATTATTCGCGGTTTTTAGACGATATTTATATCGTCTGGAAGGGTGATGGACATTCTTTTGACAATTTTTTTAGCTCTCTCAATAACAGCAATAAATATTTGAAATTTACATGCACCTACAATAACGTTGGGGTACCTTATTTGGACACCCTCATTATGAGTGATGGTGAAGGCTTTAAATCTAAGGTACACAGAAAGAGTACCTTCACCAACTCATATATTGATTACAATAGTTGTCATCCACTAAATTTGAAAAGAAACATCTTTAAAGGGCAATGTATTAGGGCCATCAG
This sequence comes from Protopterus annectens, assembly GCF_019279795.1. NCBI lineage: Eukaryota > Metazoa > Chordata > Ceratodontiformes > Protopteridae > Protopterus > Protopterus annectens. Next base: position 1,652,570,013 of record NC_056737.1, on the reverse strand, counting down.
AATGACCTCTAAGTATTCAGATATGGTGGAAGAGGTCAATTTTATTCAAAGTCTCTTTATAGAAAGAGGATATGATGTGCGGATGTTGAGGGACATTGCTATATATGTAATCAATCAGTGGGGACACAAATACACCCCCTTATTGGGAGCAAATTATAATACTCTTGACACTACTACAGACTTAGACTTAGTTACATCTAGGAACAATTTGACATGTACTATGGACAGACAGAATGATTTAACACAGGATGTCAATAACAGTTTTTGTAGTGCATTAATACTGGAGTATGGTCCATACAGTCATTTGATAAAAAATATAGTCATTAAAAACTGGCATATTTTGACAACTACGCAGGATATAATGGAATGTGTTGGTATCAAACCTAATTTTGTTTTTAAAATGGGCAGGAATATCAAACATATGTTGGAAAGTGGCCACTCGGACAAAAGTAATATAACAGTAAGATCTAAAAGTTCGAAATGTGGTTCCTGTAATCAGTGTTCTTTCATTTACGATATGGAATATATATTGTTGAATAACATAAATCATACTAAAATATACTTTTCTAAGGGAAATTGTAATTCAACTATGCTAGTATATATAGCGGTCTGTTCTCTCTGTCAGGCCTATTATATAGGGAAAACAGAGAGAAAATTAAGACAAAGAATATATTCCCACATATACAGTATAAGAAGGAAGGACACAAAAAATGCCCTTTGCAGACACATCTTAGACTATGGCACAGATCATTCTTTTAAGTTTTCAATTTTAGAAACAGTTAGGAATAATCCCAGGGGAGGAAATTCTAAGAACTATCTGGCATACAGAGAATTGTGGTGGCAAATTTATACAGATGCCACCACATACCCAGGGATAAATGATTTTCTGTCTATCAAACCACTTCTTCTTTTAGAATAAAATAGTGTATGCATTTTTTCTATTTAAATGAATTTTAATATTTTAACATAACATGTATTGTGACTTATGAATAGTGTATATCTATGTAATGCGAACAAGCAGTGTTTGTTTAAACATAGTAATTGGATAATAGCTGTAATTATTTGAATTTGGCGCCATTTTTAGTATATAAACTTTGTTACATTATGAATAGTTTGTTCTGAAGAAGCTCGCATTCGGCGAGAGAAAGCGCTCAACTGTGGTTTAATAAATTTGTGGATTTTACTAAAGGACTCCGTTTCTTTTAGCTGATCTGTGCTGTGAGAGGAGGCAGCAAGCGTCTTGGTATAGCTGCTTTTTTTATCTTTTGTTTGTTCAACCAATACGCTATTTTTCAGGAGTCGTGATGGATTCCCCTCACAGTTATGTCAGCAGCACTTCACCCGATCATTGTAAGGAGCTCAGTAGCCTTAGGGCAGAAGTTACATCCTTGCGCGGGGAGGTCGCTAAGGTATTGGAGTTATTTAACAAACTGATTGGAGACAAAAGTATGTCTCAAGGTACCATCGGAACTAAACTGTCCGAGAGTCATTCTTTGAAGGCGCCCGAAGAGAACAGGCAGTTACCACAGGAAGTAGCTAATGCAGTTTCCTTTTCGGTTGTTAAAGAAGGGATTCCTTCGACTTCTTCACCAGGTATACCGAATGGTCAAGAATGTGGTTTGAGTTCTGAACGTGATATAGATTTACCGGGATCTGTGGCCATGTTTGAGAACATCAGACCTGATGTTACGGACTTTACTTTTGACTTTTCTTTTGGAAATCTTACGGAGGAGGCGAGACGGACGGGAGCCAGACCCAAACGCACACAACCTCTACGGACATATGCTAGTGCGTTTACTAATGGCCAACATAAAGGTACTGTTTCTGCTATTGTTGGTCATAGTAACTCTGTTACTGACAAGGTGACTGAACGCAAACAAAATGTTTTACAGGACTTTTTTAATTTTGACTGTAAATTTGACAAACCAACAAAGGACAAGAATTATAGTCCAAGTCGAGTACCTAGGGGTACTTTAAGGGATTCTATTTATCTATTAGGAAAAAAGTTAAATATTATCAATGGTTTAAAACTTGACAATGCATATTTAAATCATTGTATTTCTCTTAAAATAGTCCCTATGGGACTGAGATTTTATAAATTGCCGTTAGGAATTGATATTACTATGGATGTTGAAACGGAATTTAATGCACTATTTGATTCCTTCGGAATAGATTATATGAAACTTCTAATTAAGTTTAATGATATGAAATTGTGCAAGTGTATTGTCGAAGTAGAGAATTTAAATAAGGTTATAACACAGGACTTAGCATATGCACAATGGGAAAAACTTTATAACAAACAGTTTACAACAGCAGAGGATAGAGCTAATAGGGCTTTTGAACGTAAACTTAAAAAACTACAGAGAGATAAGGAACAGTATAGTAGACACACTTGTTATAAATGGGGTTCTTCCAAACCTGTCACAGATTATGTTCCTTATAGTAAAAATAACAATAATGAGTATCATCGGAACACAGAAGCATGTGAGCAGGATTTTTATCTATCTCCTGCAACACGGAGTCCAAAGAATTGGACCAAGTGGGGAAAATGGAGAAAGAAGTAGTGGTTAACACTAAAAATTTAAATAAAGTGGTTGAGTTAGAAGTCTTGCAGAATAATACCACCACGCAAGGAATTGTTGTATTAGACAACATTGTAAGCACATATAATAATTTTAAAATATTTAATTATAGTAATTTGAGCTTACAGCCCGAACATTTCAGCCTTTTTTCTAAGGGTTTGAAATTTATCCCCACCCCCACTTTTCGCATGGTGGATTCTATTTTAGAATTTAAAAAGTATACGAGAAAACTTAATCTTTCCATCATGTTTAATAACAAAGGAACTTCAAGGGCAGTAGGGAGTACGAGGCTAAAGAAAAAAAGTACTTTCATTCCATTTAGTAACCCATCTGTCACAGCTTTTGACAAAAAAGTGGTTAAGGAGATGTACACCCTTAATAGTAAAATTCATAAAAATAAAAGTAAAAAAGCATTTTCTAACTTAACTGATTCAGAGAGTGCTATTCTGAAAGAACTTATGGGTGATCATAATAACAGAATAATGAAGCCAGACAAAGGGGGCGGTATTGTCATCTTTGATGCAACAGCATACAGTGACATTATACATAACATACTACACTCCTCAGGTAATTATGAGTTAGCTTCTATTAACGAAGTTAACATTGCCTATGGAAGAATTGACATGTATTTAGAGGAATATTTACTGGAACAAAGAATCTCCGAAGATCTGTATGAATTTATGACAGTTAAACATCCGACTATGGCAACAATTGTAGGTATTCCGAAAGTACATAAAGACCATCTACATCCCCCTTTTCGCCCTATCATCTCTGGCAGTAAAGCTAAAACGTTCCCTATAGGAGTAGTCATTGATACTTCATTGAAGTTTATTTATAACAATCTTAAACATATGGTGAAGGATTCGTGGGAATTTTTGAAAAATTTCCCTGTCACCTTAGACAATAAGAATTTGATTTTTAGTTCTATTGATGTTATAGATCTGTTTAGTAGTATTCCAATAGAGGAGGGCCTCGAGGCTTTTAGTAGAAGTCTTAGGAAACATAAACTTATGCTT